>NC_057419.1:37031308-37249447 GCF_019320065.1 Cervus canadensis
GACACGACTGAGCGACTTCACTTTCACTTTTCACTTTCATGCATTGGAGAAGGAAATGGCAACCCACTCCAGTGTTCTTGCCTGGAGAATCCCAGGGACAGGGGAGCCTGGTGGGCTGCCGTCTGTGGGGTCCACAGAGTTGGACACGACTGAAGCAACTTAGCAGCAGCAGCAGCCAGGTATCTCTTGACTTCCTACTTTTGCATTCTAGTCCCCTATGATAAAAGGACATCTTTTTTGGGTGTTAGTTCTAGAAGGTCTTGTAGTTCTTGATACAACCATTTAACTTCAGCTTCTTCAGCATTACTGGTTGGGGCATAGACTTGGATTACTCTGATATTGAATGGTTTGCCTTGGAAACTAACAGAGATCATTCTTTTGTTTTTGAGATTGCACCCAAGTACTGCATTTCAGACTTCTTTGTTGACTGTGAGGGCTACTCCACTTCCCTAAGGGATTCTTGCCCACAGTAGTAGATACAATGGTCATCTGAGTTAAATTCACCCATTCCAGTCCATTTTAGTTCACTGTTTCCTAAAATGTCAATGTTCACTCTTGCCATCTCTTGTTTGACCAATTCCAGCTTACCTTGATTCATGGACCTGACATTCCAGATTCCTATGCAGTATTGTTCTTTACACCATCAGACTTTACTTCCATCATGAGTCACATCCATGACTGGGTGTTGTTTCTGCTTTGACTCTGTCTCTTCATTCTTTCTGGAGTTATTTCTCCACTCTTCTCCATAGCATATTGGACACCTACCAGCCTGGGGAGTTCATCTTTCAGTGCCCTATCTTTTTGCCTTTTCATGCTGTTCATGGGGTTCTCAAGGCAAGAATACTGAAGTGCTTTGCCATTCCCTTCTCCAGTGGACCATGTTTTGTCAGAACTCTCCGCCATGACCTGTCCGTCTTGGGTGGCCCTACACGGCCTGGCTCATAGTTTCATTGAGTTAGACAAGGCTGTTGTCCATGTGATCAGTTTGATTAGTTTTCTGTGATTGTGGTTTTCATTCTGTCTTCCCTCTGAGGGATACTTCCCTGGTGGCTCAGAGGGTAAAGTGTCTGCCTGCAATGTGGGAGACCCAGGTTCAATCCCTGGGTTGGGAAGATCCCCTGGAGAAGGAAATGGCAACCCACTCCAGTATTCTTGCCTGGAGAATTCCATGGACGGAGGAGTCTGGTAGGCTACAGTCCATGGGGTCGCAAAGAGTCGGACATGACTGAGCGATTTCACTTTCATCAAACTGATCACATGGATCACAGCCTTGACTAAGTCAATGAAACTATGAGCCATGCTATGTAGGGCCACCCAAGATGGATGGGTCATGGTGGACATGACTGAGCAACATCACTTTCACTTCTGCTCTGAGGGATAAGGATAAGAGGCTTATGGAATCTTCCTGATGAGAGAGACTGACTATGGGGAAAACTGGGTCTTGTTCTGATGGGCGGGGCCATGCTCAGTAAATCTTTAATCCAAATGCTATTGATGGGTGGAAACATGTTCCCTCCCTGTTGTTCCCAGCCTGGAAATTGCTCCCTGTGTTCTCCTAGGGAGAGTGAATTGATCCTGTCCAGCCTTCTCTTCCTCCTCTCCACCTCCTCTCTGCTCCCAGGCTTCCCTGTCCTTCACCGTCTCCCAGAGCTTGCTCAAACTCATTTCCATTGAGTCAGTGATGCCATACAACCATCTCATTCTCTGTCGTCCCCTTCTCCACTTTCTCCCTCAATCTTTCCTTGCATCAGGGTCTTTTCTAATGTGTCAGCTCTTTGCATCAGGTGACCAAAGTATTGGAGCTTCAGCTTCAGTAGTTCAGGTTTCTTTGCTCCATATTATGTGGGCTCTTCCTGAACAAGGGATCGAACCCATGTTCCCTGCATTGGTAGGTGGATTCTTATCCACCGCACCAACAGGCAAGTCCACAAATGGACTTTTTTTTTCTTTTTTTTAAAAAACTTTTAATTCTAGAGTAGTGTTAGATTTATATCACAAAGATAATAGAGAGTTCCCATATATCCGACACCTAGTTTACTGTATTCTTAACATCTTATATTTATGTGGTACATTAATTACAGCTAATAAACCAATACTGATACATTATTACTCAGTAAATCCATACTTATTTGGATTTCCTTAGGTTTTACCTAATATCCTTTTTGTATTCCAGCATCCTGTCTAGGACACCACATTACATTTTGTCATCTGTCTCTTTAGATTCTTCTTGCCTGTGACAGTTTCTTAGACTTGCCAGTATTTTTGATGACCTTGACCATTTTGAGGAGTACTGATCAGGCAGTTTGTATACTGTTCTCCTAGTTGGGATTTGTCAGTGTACTTTCTCATGTTTAGACTGGGGCTTTTGGTTTTGGGGGGGCGGGGAGACTACAGAGGTAAATTACCCTTTTCATTAAATCATGTCAAAGTGAAAATGCAAGTCACTCAGTTGTGTCTGACTCTCTGCGACCCCTTGGACTATACAGTCCATGAAATTCTCCAGGCCAGAATACTGGAGTGGGTAGCCTTTCCTTTTCCAGGTGATCTTCCCAACCCAGGGATTGAACCCAGGTCTCCTGCATTGCAGGCAGATTCTTTACCAGCTGAGCCACAAGGGAAGCCCAAGAATACTGGAGTGAGTAGCCTATCCCTTCTCCAGTGGATCATCCCGACCCAGGAATCGAACCAGGGTGTCCTGCATTGCAAGCGGATTTTTTTACCAACTGAGCTATCAGGGAAGCCAAAAAAGGGTATATACTATCCACATGACTTATCACTGTTGATGTTGACTGTAATCACCTGGCTGAGGTACTGTTTGCCAGGTTTCTTCACTTTATTTTTGTTTTGTTTTTGGCCACACCACATGGTTTGTGGGATCTTAGTTCTCCGACCAGGGATCCTGCAGTGGAAGCATGGAGTCCTCTAACCACTGGCCCACCAGGAAATTCCCAGTTTCTTCACTTTAAAGTTACTCTTTTCCGCACTGCACTTTTCCATTACTGTACTCTTTGGAAGGATGTTACAACATGTACTCCACAGTTAAGGAGTAGGAATTATGCTTCATTTTCTTGAGGGTAGAGTATCTGTATAAATTATTTGAAATTCTTCTGCACAGGAGATTTGTCTCATTTCCTGTACTTATTCACTCATTTATATTGGACTAATATATCTGTGGACTCATGAATATTTATTTTATACTTTGAGTTGTAATCCAATACTACTTTATTGTATTGCTCAAATTGTTCTGGCTTTGACCATTGGGAGCTCTTTCCTTTGGCACCTGTGTCTCTTTGACACACTCCTATCATTGTGGGATGTTGTTTGTATTTGACCACTTCCTTACTTTCTGACAATACAGCATGCTCCAGGCTCATCTTATAGATTTCTTGCCATAACCCTAGAATGCCATTTTTCTAAGGAGGCCTTGTCCTTTTATTGGCAAATGGTACTAGAAATCAAGATCTGGGTGCTTGATGTGCTTGTTGCTGCTGGGGTTTCCTTGCTTCTAGGCCCTCTTAGCTGATAGAGCAAGGAAATATGTGTATATACTAACCCACGTATATCCACATGTCTGTAAATATTTTTAGGTTAACTATCTGTGTTTATCTATCTGGATGGCATCACCAACTTGGACATGAGTTTGAGCAAGCTTTGGGAGTTGGTGATGGACAGGGAAGCCTGGCATGCTGTAGTCCGTGGCGTCATAAAGAGTTGGACATGACTGAGCAACTGAACTGAACTGATCTGTATTTATGTTGAACATGGATTTATAGTGATGTTTCTAATTCTGATCCATTACCACCTGGATCATTGTAACCTTCTCTTAACCAGTCTGTAAACTCCCATTCCAACAGTGAGAAACCTGGCTCCCACTGTCTGCCATCCATTTACTTAATTCTTCAACTCTAGCATACATGCATTTCAGTATCAGAATTTTTACCTCATACCCCCATGGGAAACAACTGTATCCACTAGAGTACATGCTTATGTTTCTTTTAGTTTTACTCTTACAGATTTCATTCATTTCCTAGGTTACTTAGGTCAGCACATTTTCCCTCCACCCTCTTCAATGAGGTTGTTTCATACATTTGTAATACAGCTAGATTGTTTCATGGTGATTTTAATACAGTGTGTTAAATGTACTGATAGAGGTGAACATACAGGGGAGTATTGAGGTGGAACAACTGATGAGGGGAGGGGAGGGATGAAAGGCATCCTAGAGGAACCACAGGTGAGGCCTGATCTTAAAGCATATCTTGAAATGTGGTTTCTGGACCAGAAGCCTTAGCATCACCTGGGAACTTTGTAGAACTGCAAATTCTTGGGCCTCACTACAGAATCAGAAAATCTGATGTTGGGGTCCTGCAATCTGTGTTTTAACAAGCCCTCCAGGAGATTGTGCAGAACATTGAGAAACAGTGTCTTAAAGAATGAGTGAGGTCAGCTTGGAGAGGAGTATAGTCCAGAAGAGGAAGGTGGTGTGAGCCTAAGCTTTAGAGGACAAAGTAGTATGATGGGCACAAGGGGTTAAAAGAAAATGTTTGAGACAGGAAGTGGCAGAAGTTAAGGCAGAGAGATCAGCAGTTCCTGGCTGTATCAGTCAGGGCCTGGAATGCCAGGCTACAGAGCTTAAACTTCAGTCTTAGGCCATAGGAAGCCACTGAAGATTTTGTTGTTGTTGTTAACAGATTTGTTGAGATACCATTCCATTCTTATATCATAAAAGCGTACAGTTTGATAATTTTTTGTATGTTCACAGAGTTGTGCACCCCATCACCACAGTTAGTTTTAGAACATTTTCATCACCCTTAAAAGAAATTCCTTACCTTTCAGCCATCATACCCTCTCCAGTTCATGAATGCCCCAGATGCCAGCCCCTGGCAACCACTAATCTACTTTCTCTGTGAATTTGCCTAACCTGGACATTTCATATAAATAGAATCATAAAACATATGCCCTTTTGTGACTGGCATTTTTATGTATAGTTGATGTACAATATTATGTAAGTTACAGGTGTATGATGGTTAGTCACAATTTTTAGAGCTTATACTCCATTTATAGTTATTATAAAATATTGGATATATTTCCTGTGTTGTACAATATACCCTTGTAGCTTATTTTATACCTGATAGTTAGTACCTTTTAATCCCTTATCCCTATGTTGCCCGCCACCACCCCCATTCCTCTCCCCAATGGTAACCACTAATTTGTTCTCTGTGTCAGTGAGTGACTGGCTTATTATTTCATGTAGCAAAATGTTTTTAAGACTCATTCATGCTGTAGCATTATTTCATTCCTTTTTATGGCTGCATAATATTCTATTGTATGGGTGTATCGCCTTTTTATCTGGTATATCATCATTTGATGGACATTTGTGTTATTTCCACTTTTGGTTTAGTGAATAATATAATACTGCTGTGAACATTCATGTGCAAGATTTTCTGTGACCAAATGTTTTCATTTCTACCTGGGAGTAGAATTCCTAAATTACATGTTAACTCTATGTGCAACTTTTTAAGGAACTGATGGACTAATTTCTGAAGCATCTACTCCATTTTACATTCCTACCAACAGTGTTATAGAGTTTCAATTTTTCCACTTTTTCATGTTGCTGTCAACACTTGGTATTTTCTCTTTTTGATTCTAGTCATCCTAATGGGCATGGAGTGTTACTGTGGTTTTGGTTTGCATTTTCCCTGATGACTAATAATGTTGAGCATCTTTTTATGTGGTTGTAAGCTATTTGTATATCTTCTTTGGAGAAATAGTTAGATACTTTGCCCATTTTAATTGGGTTACTTGTCTTTTTTTTTTTTTTTTTGGCGGGATCTTAGTTCCCTGAACAGGGATTGAACCCAGGGCTGTGGCAGTGAAAGTGTTGAGTCCTAACCACTGGACCACCAGGGAAGTCCCTCTTTGTCTTTTAATTATTGAGTTGTAAGAGTTCCTTATATATTCTAGGTACAAATCCTTTATCAGGTACAAGATTTGCAAGTATTCTCTCTCATTCCTTGGGTTGTCTTTTCACTTTCTTCGTGGTATCCTTTGAAGCACAAATGTTTTTAGCTTTTATGAAGCCCAATTTATTTTTTACTTTGGTTGCACATGTGTTTGGCATCATATCTGAGAAACCATTGCCAAATCCAAGGTCATGACAGAGTTACACCTATTACACCTAACTTTCTTCTAAGAGTTTTGTGATTTTAGCACCTATATTTAGGTCTTTGATTCATTTTGAATTAATTTTTCTGTATGTTGTGAGGTAGGGAACCAATTTCATTCTTTTGCACATGAATATTTAGTTGAAACGACTACTCTTTCCTCAGTGAATTGTTGTGGCACCCTTTCAAAATCTATCAACTGTAAACCACTGAAGACTTTTAAGCAAAGGACTGATAATTTCTTTTATGTTTTAAGACAATATCTCTGGCTCCTGTGCAGAGAATATGTTGGAGGGGCCAAGAGTGGACATAGGGAAACCAGTGAGTAGGAAGTTGCAGTTATCCAATCCGGAGATGATGGTGACTTGGACCACAGTAGTGGTAGAGATGAGAGAGCAAGACACAGGTTATTTTTGGGAAATAAAGTTAGGAGGGCTTGGGGGACTGTTGGCTAAGGGATGAGGTGGTTAGAGAGAAAAGTCAAGGATCATTCATTTGTGTTGGAGTCAAGGATGATCCTTAGATTTTTAGCTTGTATGGCTGAGTGGATGTTACTGTCATTTATTACCATACAAACAGAGAAGCATGCCTTAAGAGGGTAAATAATAAGTTTAATTTGGAATTAATTGAATTGGAGATGCCTGTGAAACTTTCAAGTGGAGATGTACAGAAAGCAGCTGGAATATGGGTCTAGACTAGAGCTTGAGGGCAAGCCTTGGGTTGGAGAAAGTGTTTTGGGAGTTAGGAACACATAGGTGGGAGTGGAAGCTCTAGGAGACAATAAGGAGAAAGGAAAAGGAGTGAGAAGAGGGCTAGGACTGAGCCTTTGAGGAGGAAGAATAGGGATCTAAGAAAGACACAGAGAATAAATGGCCAATGATGGGGGAGCAAACCAGGAGGAATCTATATGAATCCAGTGGAAGGCGGGATTTTCAAGGACAGAGTGATCAACAGTGTGAAATGTATCACAGAGATCCAGAAAAATAAGGCCTGAGAAGTGCTCATGTATCTTCTTGTTTCCATGCTCCCACAATATAGGTTGGTTATTGTATGTGTAATAACCTTTGCACATACATTTCCTACAATTAATACCTGAAGTTGTTGCTAGCAGGGTTTGGTGGATATTTGTGTCTTCTTAAGTGATGCCACCTTTCATTGGTATCTTCTGTGCTAATCTTTCCCATCCTGAATTGAGGATATTGAAAGCTCAACTATGGTTTGGGTTCCAAAATGGACTCTAAAGCATTCTTAGACTGAATGTTCAATTCGTTTCCTTTCTTTCTAATCTTCTACCTTTCAGTCTCTATGTATGCATAGCTTTTTTTAACCTTATTTTTACAGATACGTGAAGGAGGCCAAAGAAGCAACTAAGAATGGAGATCTGGAAGAAGCACTTAAACTTTTCAACTTGGCAAAGGACATTTTTCCCAACGAAAAGGTGATGAGCAGAATCCAAAAAATAGAGGAAGCCTTGGAGGAGTTGGCAGAACATGGAGATGATGAATTCATAGATGTGTGCAACTCTGGCCTGCTGCTTTATCAAGAACTGCACAACCAACTATATGAGTACCAGAAGGAAGGTGTAGCTTTTCTCTATAGCCTGTATAGGGATGGAAGGAGAGGTGGCATTCTGGCAGACGATATGGGGTTAGGAAAGACTGTTCAAATCATTGCTTTCCTTTCTGGTATGTTTGATGCTTCACTTGTGAACCATGTGCTTCTTATCATGCCAACCAGTCTCATCAGTATATGGCTAAGAGAATTTGTCAAGTGGACTCCAGGAATGAGAGTCAAAACCTTTCATGGTCCTAGCAAGGATGAACGTACCAGAAACCTCTGTCGGATTCAGCAAAGGAATGGTGTCATTATCACCACATACCAAATGTTAATCAATAATTGGCAGCAGCTTTCCAGCTTGAATGGCCAAGAATTTTTGTGGGACTATGTCATCCTTGATGAAGCACATAAAATAAAAACCTCATCTACCAAGTCAGCAATATGTGCTCGTGCAATCCCTGCCAGTAATCGCATCCTCCTCACAGGAACCCCAATCCAGAATAATTTACAAGAACTATGGTCCCTATTTGATTTTGCTTGTCAAGGGTCCCTGCTAGGAACATTAAGAACTTTTAAAATGGAGTATGAAAATCCTATTACTAGAGCAAGAGAGAAGGATGCTACCCCAGGGGAAAAAGCTTTGGGATTTAAAATATCTGAAAACTTAATGGCAATCATAAAGCCCTATTTTCTCAGGAGGACTAAAGAAGAGGTACAGAAGAAAAGGTCAAGCAACCCAGAGGTCCAGCTTAGTGAAAAGAGTCCAGATGTTGGTGCCATATGTGAAATGCCTTCCCTTTCCAGGAAAAATGATTTAATTATTTGGATACGCCTTGTACCTTTACAAGAAGAAATATACAGGAAATTTGTGTCTCTAGATCATATCAAGGAGTTGTTAATGGAGACACGCTCACCTTTGGCTGAGCTGAGTGTCTTAAAGAAGCTCTGTGATCATCCTAGGCTGCTATCTGCACGAGCTTGTGGTTTGCTGAATCTAGGAGCTGCCAAATTATCTGTTCAGGATGAAATTGAAGGGGAAGATTCCTCAGATGTGGACCATATTGATCAAATAAGTGATGATACACTGATGGAAGAATCTGGAAAAATGGTATTTCTAATGGACCTGCTTAAGAAACTGCGAGATGAAGGGCATCAAACTCTGGTGTTTTCCCAGTCAAGACGAATTCTAAACATCATTGAACGTCTCTTAAAGAATAGGCACTTTAAGATGCTGCGAATCGATGGAACAATTACTCATCTTGTGGAACGAGAAAAAAGAATTAGTTTATTCCAGCAAAATAAAGATTACTCTGTTTTTCTGCTTACCACTCAAGTAGGTGGTGTTGGCTTAACACTAACTGCAGCAAGCAGAGTGGTCATCTTTGATCCTAGCTGGAATCCTGCAACTGATGCTCAAGCTGTGGATAGGGTTTACCGAATTGGACAGAAAGAAAATGTTGTAGTTTATAGGCTCATCACTTGTGGAACTGTAGAGGAAAAAATATACAGAAGACAGGTTTTCAAGGACTCACTAATAAGACAAACTACTGGTGATAAGAAGAACCCTTTCCGATATTTTAGTAAACAAGAATTGAGAGAGCTCTTTACAGTTGAGGATTTTCAGAACTCTGCAACCCAGCTGCAGCTTCAGTCTTTGCATGCTGCTCAGAGGAGATCTGATAAGAACCTAGATGAACATATTGCCTTCCTGCACTCTTTGAGGATAGCTGGAATCTCAGATCATGATTTGATGTACACACGTGACCTGTCTTTTAAAGAAGAGCTTGATGTGATCGAAGACTCTCACTATATTCAACAAAGGGTTCAGAAAGCTCAATTCCTTGTTGAATCCGAGTCTCAAAATACAGAGCTCCTAATGGAAAGACAAAAACCTGGGAGTGAGGGCATCTGGCTGAGAGAACCTGTATTTCAAACAAAGAAAAAACGTGCCGAAGTAAATAAACCACAGCCTCAGCCTTCATCTCGTCTACCTATTTATCACACCCAGGAAGAAGAAATCAGTTCTCTAATGGCCAGCGTAATCATTGATGATCTGCCCAAAGAGGGTGAGAAAGATCTCTCCAGGATAAAGATGAATGATACCATCCCACGAGATGGTAGGCACTCATGTGTAAGTACATTTGATGATGACTTTGTCACTACTTTACCCAAGGGGTGTGGAGATGTAGAAATTTTCCCTGACTCTTTATCAGGGATGGCTGTACAAAAAGAGGCATCACAAGAGGGGTTTATGCAGGAGTCAGAGCAAGAGAGCCCTCTGGGAAGTTTTAATTATTTACCTAGCAAGTCAGTCAGAGTTGATCTTGGACCAAATCTAGATCAACTAGAGGATGATGTGATTTTACATCACTGCAATGCCTCGCCTGCTAATCCCAAAACAAAGGACTATCAAAGGCCAGAATCGAATGTATCTGTTATTAAAATAGCTGATGATGACTTAGAAGCAGCCCACAGTGCACTGCAGGATGCTCAAGCGAATGAGGCCAAATTGGAAGAGGAACCTTTAGCCTCTTCAGCACAGTATGCATGTGATTTCAATCTTTTCTTGGAAGACTCCGCAGACAAGGGACAAAATCTTTCCAGTCAGTCTTTGGAGCATGTGGAGAAAGAAAATAGCTTGTGTGGCTCTGCAGCTAATTCAAGAGCAGAGTCAGTGCGTAGCAAAGCATGTCTCAGTGTGGATCTTACTGAGGAAGATGATGAGCCAGAAGAAGTAGTTAATGTGAAAGTCAGAAGAAAAGCCAGACGAATTGATTCAGATGATGAAGGTGAACATACTTTTAAAGATACTTCAAGCACAAACCCATTCAACACATCTCCCTTCCCATTTTTATCTGTAAAACAATTTGATGCCTCAACTCCCAAAAATGACATCAGTCCACCTGGAAGGTTCTTTTCACCTAAAATATCTGACAGTATAAATAAGTCTGTAAACTCTAGAAGATCCCTGGCTTCTAGGAGGTCTCTTATTAATGTGGTTTTAGACCACGTGGAGGATATGGAGGAAAGACTTGACAATAGCAATGAAGCAAAGGTTGTTGAAGATTATCTGGAGGAAGGAGCAGAGGAAAGCAGTGATGAAGCCCCAGAGCATACAAAAGAAGATCCTTCCAGAGAAACACTGTCTTCAGAAAATAAATCCAGTAGGTTAAGTACATCTAAGCCTGGTGCTCTGGCTCAGGAGACCTCTCTGGGTGACCCTGAGCCTTTGTCTGGTGGACAGTTGGTTGACTCTCCCCAGGATGAGGCAGTGGAGGCTGTGAATGACTATGACACTCTTGTCTTGCGTGGAAAAGAACTGAAAGAGTGTGGAAAAGTACAGGAGGCCTTAGACTGCTTAGTTAAAGCACTTGACATAAAAAGCTCAGATCCTGAAGTCATGCTCATGACTTTAAGTTTATATAAACAACTTAATAAAACTTGAGAATATAACCTGTTTTATAGTATTTTAAAGCAAAACTTGAGTATGAGGTAATTTGTTCCCATAATTGGATTCTTTTGGGAGCATGAAGCCTTCAGGCTTAAGGTGAGAGAACTCAAAAAATGAGTTTTTGTTCTAACTTTTTTTGTAAATATTGTAATTACCACCTGCTCCTGCTTTCCCCCCATACATGTATTTTGGTATTCTGAGCACTAGGTTAATGTTTCTTTCCTCAAATATTCTTATATTTTTCTTTTAGGCGTACTCTGTAAACTTAATAGAACTGTGTTATTTCTAGAGAAGTTTTTGTAACATTACTCTGGCCATTTTAAATTTTACTCTGAGAATGTCAATTTTGTATATCACAGTCCAGATATCAATAATATTAAAGTTACTTTTCTCAAGCATTTTTCATTCACTTTCTTTCACTGAGATAGTTGATATTGACAAATACATGTAAAAATCATTTAGGCAGAAGTCTGTCATTAGTATTCCAGATCTAAGACCCATTTAACATACACTAGCATATAGGCTGTTGGTTTACTACAGCCAAAGACTGGGATAAGGTACCTGGTGCTGGGCTGCTTTATCACTGGTGCCCTACCCTGGAGTCCCTTTGCAGACCATTTAGCCATCTGTCACTCATCACCACCTGAGTTCTGACATGTGCTAACACATCTTATCTTCAGGTTGTAGACTGAAAAGGAGTTTGGTTCCCTCCTAAAACATAAAGTGCAGCATAGCATTCTGTGCTCTATCACTGGAGAATTTATCAAGTACCATCTGTGTATTAGGTACTCTACATAGGTTTCTTGTTTAATCCTTACCATAATCCTTTGAGGTCAAGGGTAGCATTTCCATTTTTTAATTGAAGAAATGGCTTGGTGAGACTGTGACCCGCCGAAGATCACACAGTAAGGGGTGAAATGGATTGTTAACCATGTGTTGCCTAGTGACAAGCCACTATAACTGAGCTGCTTTTACTCACATTTCTGACACCAAATGTGGGGTTTTTCCACACCTAGCAGTTCTCCATTTCTTTGCAGACACCAACTGGGTATTCTACAATTCAACTCAATCCTGACACTCCCTGGATTAGAGTCAAACTGCACACAGGTTTAAGGGCTCACTCCTGTAAGACTGCCCTCACATCAGATGCCAGTCACTAGTATTAGGGCCCCATGTTATCCACACTTCTCTTCAGCTTGGCTACAGATTGAGGTTTCCTGAGGATGGCTGCTTCTTCGGGTTCATTAATTTGTTTGAGTGGCTCATAGAACTTAGGAAAACCTATTATTACTGGTTTTTATAACTACAACTCAGGAACAGCCAAATGAAAGAGATGCATGGGGCAAGGTATGGAGAATGAGGTGTGTGTGAGCTGTGTCCTCTCGGCATGGTCACACTTCCAGCACCTTGATGTGTTCACCAACCTGAAGCTCTCTGAACCCTGTCATTTAGAATTTTTTTTACAGAGGTTTCATTGTGTAGGCATGATTGTTTAAATCATTTAAATCTCTGGCCATTGGTAAATAACTATTTCTAGCACCCGTCTTCTCCCTAGAGGCCAGGGGGTGAGGCCAAGAGTTCCAAGCCACTAATTAAGTCTTTCTGGTGACCAGTCCCCATCCTGAAGCTATTGAGGGGTCCCCAGCCACCAATCATATCATTAACATAAAAAAGGCCAAGTCACTGCATAGATTCCAAGGGAGCCATGTTGCCAGTAACTAGGGACAAAGATATTTTTTTTTTTATCACATACACATATGAAAGTTACATGGATGGAGGAGCCTGGTAGGCTACAGTCCATGGGGTGGCAAAGAGTTGGACACGACTGAGCAAATTCACTTTCTTTCTATAGTTTCTTTTGGAGAAGGAAATGGCAACCCACTCCAGTGTTCTTGCCTGGAGAATCCCATGGACGGAGGGGCCTGGTGGGCTGTGGTCTATAGGGTTGCAAAGAATCGGACATGACTAAGCAACACACACACATATGAAAGCTACTTGTAAATGACATGTAATACAGTTACTGTTATACGTATTATGAAATATACAGATAGAAGCTTGAAAAAGATGAGCTGAAGCTTAAATAATAGGTTATCTATTGATAGTACAAAACTTTGCTCTTACCAAAAGAAATTATTACAGGTGTCCCTCAGATCCAAGGGGGATTGCTTGCAGAACTTTCTGCAGATACTAGAGTCCACAGATGCTCAAGTTCCTCATATAAAATGATGTAGTATTTACATATATCCTACATACATTCTCACATGAATTATATTTTAAATCATCTCTAGATTACTTATAAAATACAACATAAATGTAAATTGCAAAGTTTGTAAATAAAGTATAACTGCTATGTAAATAGTTGCCAGTGCATGGCAAATTCAAGTTTTAGTTTTTGGAACTTTCTGGAAATTAAATATATTTTTGATCTGCAGTTGTTGAATCTGCTAATGCACAACCATGGAAAGAGAGGGCCGACTTATTTTAGATAGGGTGATATGATTGAATATGTATCATTGAAAAAAATCCCACTGTTAATACTGTGTGATTCAGCAATTCATAGTCTGCATCTAACTCCAGTTCCAGTTTCCCTACAAGAACTGAATGACTGTCGTCATGCAAGTGCAACATTGGCTGTGTCCTACATCTTAAAGTTTTTCACAAACACAAATGTTCGTGAAAATTCAACTAAATTGTTCTCTCCTTTGATACAAAAAAAAAAGGCCCCCACACGATTTATTTGCCTGCCAGGAGGCTTTCAGGGCCTGTGTCCACTTGATCTGAAGAGTAAGACTTAAATTCATAGATGTATTTCTCACTGAAAAACAACAGTGCTTCTTGAGTACCTATAATGACAGTTTGGTAGGGGGGAAATACATGCATATGGTAAAATGTTAAAACAGTATCTAAGGCAGGGATTTTTAAACTTAAGAATTCAGATGTCTGAAACTGGATGGGAAGAGTTACATCTCCCCCTCCTCCCCCACTACTGTACTCTATCTGAAATTTAATGTTTCTTTTCATTATGAATGTTGGCAACAAAGTACAGAAATATTAGCAGTACCGCAACTTTCTCGCTAACAGAAATCACAGAGATTCCATAGTTATTGCAGCTATTTCAAAATACCACTGATATTCATCACCACAAAATCATGGTGGGTTTTACTTTTTAATTTTAGCCATGTAAACACATGAAAAGATGCTCAACATCACTCATTATCAGAGAAATGCAAATCAAAACCACAATGAAGTACCATTACATGCCAGTCAGGATGGCTGCTATCCAAAAGTCTACAAGCAATGCTGGAGAGGGTGTGGAGAAAAGGGAACCCTCTTACACTGTTGGTGGGAATGCAAACTAGTACAGCCACTATGGAGAACAGTGTGGAGATTCCTTAAAAAACTGGAAATAGAACTGCCATATGACCCAGCAATCCCACTCCTGGGCATACACACCAAGGAAAATCAGATCTGAAAGAGACACATGCACCCCAATGTTCATTGCAGCACTGTTTATAATTGCCAGGACATGGAGGCAACCTAGATGCCCATCAGCAGACGAATGGATAAGGAAACTGTGGTACATATACACAATGGAATATTACTCAGCCATTAAAAAGAATTCATTTGAATCAGTTCTAATGAGATGGATGAAACTGGAGCCCATTATACAGAGTGAAGTAAGCCAGAAAGATAAAGACCAATACAGTATAATAACGCATATATATGGAATTTAAAAAAGATGGTAACGATAACCCTATATGCAAAACAGAAAAAGAGACACAGATGTACAGAACAGACTTTTGACTCTGTGGGAGAAGGTGAGGGTGGGATGTTCTGAGAGAATAGCATTGAAGCAAGTATACTATCAAGGGTGAAACAGATCACCAGCCCAGGTTGGATGCATGAGACAAGTGCTCAGGGCTGGTGCACTGGGAAGACCCAGAGGGATGGGATGGGGAGGGAGGCAGGAGCGGGGATCAGAATGGGGAACACATGTAAATCCATGGCTGATTCATGTCAATGTATGGCAAAAACCACTACAATACTGTAAAGTAATTAGCTTCCAACTAATAAAAATAAATGGAAAAAGAATTTTAGCCATGTCACATGGCTTGGAGGATCTTAGTTCCCTGACCAGGGGTCGAACCCAGGCCCAATGGCAGTGAAAGTGCAGAGTCCTAATCACTGGACCACCAGGGAATTCCCTCACAGTGGTTTTTAGTACTACCACTACATCTCAATGTATTAATAGAGCTATATATAAAACAACTATTTTGATTACTCAATTTCAGTATAATTGATGTTCTTTGTAGGTCTATGTATTCATTTAAAATGAACATTCTTTTCAGAATTTTTTTCAAGATTTTCAGTATTTATAGCCCTTATTTAGAGACAGTGTTTTAAATGTGGTTTTAAAGCAGTTTCATCTGATAACCTACTATTTTGATCATCCCTCTGTATCATGCTGCCATATCTATGCATTCCAGGGAGTGGACAGCCTTTAGTCTGCTCAGTGGGGAATACTGCATGGAAGCATAGGTGGTCAGAAATGTCTAAAATGGGAAACAACTCTCTAAGGTGAATTGCTGCTATATGGCATAATGCGGGTATGTCAAATGCAGCTGAGAGAGAATACAGTGTGTTCAAAAAATCACTGTTAATCACATAGTTGTACTTGCAAAGTTTGATTTTTGAAGTAGTATAGTATTTATATTTATATACTTTTTTGTTATGTCATAAAGGTGGCATTAAAAAAATGTAGATACACAGAACATTGACCCTGGAGAGGACTGTCATAATGTAACCCATACAATTTGAGGATGAAGGAATGTTTTTAGACTGACATCCCTCCCTGTCTTTTTTTTTTTCCTTTTTTGGCCTGTGGCTTGTGAGATCTTAGTTCTCTGACCAGGGATCAAACCCAGGCCCCAGCAATGAAAGCTCCAAGTCGTAACCACTGAATCACCAGGGAACTCTCACATTTCTCCCTTTAATCAGCAGTTGGTGAATGGCTACTGTTTAGTCTAGTACAAAAAACTGACAGAACTGAGTGTTTTTTTCTTCCAACAAACGTTTATTTAAAAAGAAAGGAGTTAATGTTGAATGGCCATAATGTTGAATGTGCCATGTGCTATGTTATGACAATGGAGCTGATAACAACTGTCCTGGCAGATCAATGTTGGCTACCTTATAAAACTAGTGTCTAGTAGCTTATTTTATGATTTTCATATGCTAATCCATTTAGTCAATGTCCAATTCAATCTGAATTGTATGAACTGATATTTGACTTTTCTAGAGAAGCTTTCTAAATTAACTTATGGGATATACTGAGAATCAGATAAAGCAGTTCTTAGAGGGAAGGGACTAACAGGTTTAAAAGGAGTCTGCTTGACTTAAGAGAACTACCAACTAAATACCTACTGTTGTGCACACCAACCTTTACCCACCTGATTTTGCACCCACAAACCCACAGTGACAGAGTTCATAAAATACAATGATTATTCAACACCTTTTAAAGAAATAATGTATAAAACATATGTAGTCTTTCATACAATTTTATTTTCTCCCTTCCACCATTATGATATGATACCCAAATTTTGTCTTTACTGGAGGGTCTGTAAACACAGGCTTATCCAGCACACTTATAGGCAAGGTGAATGCTGCTTCTTGAAATGGTCCCACCATGGACCCTCTGGTCATCCAACCCAAGTCACCCTGGAAAATCCAAAAGATATGTGATGTCAAGTGGCCCCGAAGAGGGAACAGTTCTACTGTAGCTTGAAAATTTCCCAACATGAATGCTAAGGTTCCTAGGTTTATTCATCTGGGCTGGAGAGAAGAAGACTCACTGAGCACAAAATGGGGAAGAGGTCCAACCCTGGGCTGCACACAACAAGCGCTCACAATGTTGCTGGGTGTCTACTCTGTACTTAGTCACTCAGTTGTGTCTGGCTCTGCAACCCCATGGACTGTAGTCCTCCAGGCTCCTCTGTCCATGGAATTCTCCAGGCAAGAATACTGGAGTGGGTTGCCGGCTGCCCTCAGGGGAACTTCCCAACCCAGGGATCAAACCCAGGTCTCTCTCATTGCAGGCAGATTCTTTACCATCTGAGCCACCAGGGAAGCCCTAGATATCTGTTAACTGTGCAAGTTTGGTTATGCCAAGGTTTAGACAAAGGTGACCTGTATTCAACTGTTCACAAGTTGGACATTTCTGCTTTTAAGATCTTTAAGATATGCCTAAAACTAATGGCAAAACAGAAATAATCCCTACTGCTCTGTGTCCTCCATGAGGGACATTTTAAATGATGAGTGCACCATACCCCTTGCCTGGCTTTATCTTCACTATATTGTGCAGCCACTTCATTGAATTTCATTCCAGACTTTAACTTTTCCATGGCTTCCAAGATTTTTCCATGTTTTTCACACAGAATGTGTCTAACCTACAAGGAAAAAACATGTTCATGTAATACCTGGAGACCCAAACGATTTCTTTCCTCACAACACAGCAGTCACATCAGGATTACCCCCATACTAGTGAAAAAAAAAAACAAACAACCTCATTCATTCATGGCAATGGAAAATCCTGGAAGTCTGCCCAACTGGGCAATAGCCCAATGGGGCAAAAACCCATTTCCCGTATCAAGACAATATCTTAGAACCCAGATTTAGATGGAAAGTGGGTACCTGGCTGTGGAATGTTCCCATCCTTTACCATGTACCTCAACGGTAACAGGAGGAGGAAACATGATAATGGTTGAGAGCTGGGTACTGGAGTCAAATCCCCACTCTCTTGTATGGTCTTAGACATGTTTTAAATCTCTAAATGTTTTCCCATTTGTGCACTGAGATAACAGTAACTGTGTTATGAAGATTGAGATAATGCAGCTAACACTCAATAAAGGTTACCTATTAATTTATCAGAGGTGGAAAGATATGAAAAAAACCCACAAGGAAATACTTTTTACCAAAAGAGGCCAATTGTATAAAGCCCCTCCACAATTTAACACTTAGAAAAAGAATCATATGTTGAAGATTAAGAATACTCAACCCTAAAAAAGTATTCAAATGTAACTTATGTTTATATAAAGTCATGTTTTTTAAAAAATCACTATGTCCTTAGAAATGCTTTTGTCAAGATATGTTTTGTAGGACTTCCCATTTCTCATTCAAACAGAATCCATTATTCATTTCTTATTATAGGTGATACACTAGGGTAAGGCCTAAAGATGTCTCCTTTATAAATTTAGAGACAGACAAACCATGTCCTCAGGGTTCAGTTAGTAAAACTGGGGATGACAGGATCCTGGACTGGAGGAGCTACACAGGAGACAGACACAGCAAAGAAAAGAATGTGTCAAAAAGCAGGGCTCAGAGAGGCAAACTTCTATAGAATGTGTCCAGCACTGTCTAGGGGAGACAGGGACAATCTGGACACTAGAGAGATACATGTTGGGGGATGAGGATGGTTCCTCAGACCTCATCTTAGCCTGGCTAAAACTGCTTCTCCACTGTTTCCCTCTTTGTGCTTCTACATTCACAAAGCAAACCTGGTTCAATGACTGGGAAAGTGCACACAGCATTCGTGATCACAGAAAGGGGATCCCATCTACCACTTTATAAATGAATAAACAAGTATTCTGGTTTTACACAGTTTGACGGGTTAGACATAATGAGTCTGTAGTACCTGTGGAGTTTGCAAGTGTGACTGACCAACTGACAACTGTATGAGACTGACATCTTAGAAGAGAGCCAAGGGTCTTTCCTGGCAGCCCAGTGGTTAAGACTCCATGCTGCCAATGCAGGGGGCCTGGGTTTGATCCCTGGTCGGGGAACTAAGATCCTTCATGCCTGGTGGTGCAGACAAAAGATTAGAAAAAAGAGCCAAGCTCCAGAGAAAATGTGGGAGTGATGAACATGGAGGTAGTGGATCACCCAAGGAGGCTACACAGAACAAGAAGAAGTACACAGAATAAGACAGTACACTAAAGACTCATCAGTGGAGAATATTGGCATTTAAACAATAAGCAAAGAAGCTCAACAAGCATAATAAAAACAACCAGACAGGTAGAGAGAAAGAGTTCTGTTGTGTTAACAGAACTCAAGGCAAGAGAAAGTTTCAAGGAGGAAATGGGCAACAGGGTTAAAATGCTGCAGAACAATAAGGATACAGGTCCTTAGCAAAAGCTGTTTCAGAAGAGCGGTAAGTGCAGAAGCCAGGGTGCAGCAGATGACTGAGGAAATAATGGGAAGCAGGACAGTAATGAGGGTGTTGGTGGTAGTTAGTTGATCAGTTGTGTCTGACTCTTTGCAACCCCATGGACTGTAACCTGCCAGCCTCCTCTGTCCATAGGATTTCCCAGGCAAGAATACTGGAATGGGTTGCAATTTCCTTCTCCAGGGGATCTTCCTGACCCAGGGATAGAACCCCTGTCTCCTGCTTGGCAGTCATATTCTTTACTGCTGAACCACCAGGGAACTGCAATGTGAGTAGGGTTCCCCCAACTAACTGAGTTAGAAAAGGAGAAAGGGCTCTGGTCAGAGGGAAAGAGTCACATGCATTGATATATTTTTAAGATCCCTGGGTATATTTTCAGAATGAAGGGAAAGATGCAGTAAAGATGGAAAAGTTGAAGACAGAGCAAAGAAAGAGGGTAGAAATAAATGAAGGAGCGAGGCTAGGCATTCAGAGCACTGCTGGAAAAAGGCTAACTTTAGTTAGTCTTAAAGGAAGAGAGGTGGGAAGAATGAGGAGGGAGATGTGGTGAAGATAACTTTGCTGGTCAATGAATTCCTGACTATAGGTCTGGTCTCCATTTTCTTGTGACAATTATAACAATATTTCAGTTATTGAGTACTTAATACCAACTGTGCTAAGTGCTTTACATGCGTGATCTCATGAAATCTTCACACCAACCCTGTGAGACTGGATCAGTGTTTCTCAACCTTGGCACATGTCAGAATCACCCCAAGAGCTTCTAAAAAATATACCAAGATCCAGTCCCCACCCCTAGAGACTGTGAGGCAGCTGGTGTGGGGTAGATCCCTAGGCATGGAGACTTTCAGAAGATCTCCAGGTGAAGTTGATGTATACCAGGGTTGAGAACCACTGGACAAAGCTGTCTGCTGATTGACTGGAGGAGGGTGGTAGATGGCTTGAGGCGAGTAGCAAGGGATCTCCATAAAGTTCTGATGGCCCAGCTCAGGGTAGAGACGAGCAATCAGTGGCCCCAACCCCCGAGGCTGTGTGACTCTCCAGTGGGCCCCAGAAGTTCTGGGTTTGAGTGTAAAAAAAGGAGATCACTGGATTGATCCTGAGTTGTGGTCTGGCAGGTGGACATAGTGGATCACCAAAAGGAAAGGAGTCAGGGCTCTATGATCCATCTAGTTTCCAGCCTACAAGACATACAGGGCTCAGAGAACAGACACAAAGCCTGGGAGAAGGTGAAGCGAACAGGGCAGGCTAGAGGGCCTAGAGGTCTGTGCATGGAGAGAAACAGACAGGATTGGGGGAGGTGGGAAACAAGAGGAAGGAAGGAAGCTGTGATCGGAAGGCAGGTTTGAGAATCTGGGCAGCTCTAAAGACACAGGGCAGGGCTGGATTCAGGAGTACGGTCTAAAGCAGAATGGCAGGTGTGGAAGGAGCCTAGACCCTAAAAGGCTGAAGGGTTTGGGGTCCCTCTGCTACTGGGGCCTTCACAAACACTGGAGACAAACCAGCTGTCCCCTAGCAGGTGAAAAGTTCAACACACTACTTTCATGTGTCCATGGAACACTACTCAGTAATACAAAGAACAGACTATGGATACACACAACAAGTAGAATGAAATCTCCAGAGGTTTACAGTGAGTGAAAAAAGCTAACCCCAAAAGGCTACACACTGTATCATTCCACTTATAAGGAAATCATAAAGTTATAGAAATGGAGAAGAGATTAGCTGCTGCTCTGAGGTCATGGAGGGCAGGGGTAGGGGATCCATGGGGGAAGTGGGTATGGCCATAAAAGGGCAACAAGAGGGATGATGGAAATGTCTGGATCTTGATTGTAGCAACGTCAATCTCCTGGTTGTGCTAATGTGCTAGGGTTTTGTAAGATGTTACCACTGGGGAAACAGGATA
The DNA here is from genome assembly GCF_019320065.1 of Cervus canadensis. Taxonomy (NCBI): domain Eukaryota; kingdom Metazoa; phylum Chordata; class Mammalia; order Artiodactyla; family Cervidae; genus Cervus; species Cervus canadensis. The sequence goes on from NC_057419.1 coordinate 37,052,596, forward strand.
AAAGGTATAGCACTAAGTCATTTCAGTTGTGTCTGACTCTTTGCGACCCTATGGACTGTGGCCTGCCAGCCTCCTCTGTCCATAGGATTATCCTGGAAGAATACTGCAGTGGGTGGCCATGCCCTCCTCCAGGGGATCTTCCTAACCCAGGGATTGAACCCATGTCTATTACATCTCCTACACTAGCAGGCGGGTTCTTTACCACTAGCACCATCTGGAAAGCCCCTGATAAAAGGCACATGTACATGTATAAAAAGTACATCTATCCTACAACTGAATGTGAGTCTAAAATTATTTCAAAAGGAAAAGTTTAACAAGAGTTTAACCTTAACTGACTTTCCTAGCTAATTGATGCTTTCAAACTGGTGTTGGAGAAGACTCTTGAGAGCCCTTTGGACAGCAAGGAGATCAAACCAGTCAATCCTCAAGGAAATCAACCCTGAATATTCATTGGAAGGACTGATGCTGAAGCTGAAGCTCCAATACTTTGGCCACCTTATGCAAAGAGCCAACTCATTGGAAAACACCCTGATGCTGGGAAAGACTGAGGTCAGGAGGAGGAGGGGGAAACTGAGGATGAAATGGTTGAATACTATCACCGACTCAATGGACATGAATTTGAGCAAACTCTGAGAGATGGTTATGGACAGGGAAGCCTGGCGTGCTGCAGTCCATGGGGTCACAAAGAGTCGGACAGGACTGAGCAACTGAACAACCACCTTTCATATACCTCAAGTATAGCCGCACTGAACTTATTTTTGTTTCCAGAAAGGGCAAGATGCCTCTTTAAAGCCACTTCTTCAGTTGGATGCCCAGACAAAGTAGCTGACTTGCATTTAGGCACCATGTTTTATGAAAATTATCTTTGGATACCAGAATCCCACTTCAAATGGTGGGATGTTCATATGAGAATGAAGGTCAAGTATATATGGAAAGCAAATTCATGTCTCCCATCTCTTATCTTTCTATGGGTTCACAGAGTAGAAAAGTGGGCAGAATGGCCTTCTCTATTTACATTCCCTCTCTTTTTTGGCTCATATGTATAGGTGCATTTAAATGCTACAACTCCACTATAGCTCTTCTCATATAGCAATGATATTTCTTTCTTTACCTAACTGCTCCCAACTAGACTGTGATAACAGGGACCATCTCTTACCTGTTTTTTTTTTAATACCCAGAATTTAGTACACTGCTTGGCACAGGGCAGATGTCACTAAATCCTTAAGGAATGAATGAATCAAAGTATGGAATCCCACATCCTGACTGAAACATGGAAATTGCCTTCTTATGTAGCATTAAACAGTATAATTCTATTTCAAATTATATTTTCCCAGGGCAGATATACCTCTGGCATTATGTCAAGAACTTCAAGTAATTATTTGCAATTGTCTCCCACCTTAATTTTCAAGGTCAGGGCTCTGGCTTGTAGCTTACAGGTGGGGAAGCTGTCTGTTGAGACCCATGCCTTTGCTTGCTCATCTCAGCTCTTGGTTTTGTCAAGTAGTATTTCATTCTGAGAAATAACTCATTCACTTACTTGGGAAGACTTAATACATTTTAAGGAAAAATACTAGAATATGAAGAATTTCTGGATGTCTGAGAAAACATTTAAGAAATATTTTAAAGAAATTACTTTTCATAAGTGAGTGATCTATTATTTTCCACTTTTGTGTTATCTTGATCTTCTGTCATTATTAGGCTAGCCTTAGGATGAGTTAAGCATACTGTCTTTTCCTTTTATGTGTACCAAAATAACAGATGTATATGTTATTTATATTTTTTAAAAAAAGGAATGAGTAACTCACCTTTACTGCATTGCCACCACCTTTGGGACCCTGAGCCTTCTTCTCAGAACTCTCACTCCCAGAGGCTGCTTTTCCTTTAGAGAAGAGATGACAAGTACTCATTTAAACTACACTTTCACCTTATTATTCAACACAACAGTTGATACTTCCATCACAGCACCAAGCTTCAAAAGGGAACTCTGCAAACACTTTACATCAAACTAAATTAACCTGTAACTCACCTCTTAAAACAAGGAATTTGTGCCCTACAAAAACCCTTCACAGAAAATGGATACACAAGTGAGTGTGCTAATAGTTGAATGGGAGCACCAAAAACCTGGCCTGGATTCTCTAGACCCAGTTTGAAATCCTGCCTTCTAAGAGCAAACCCTGGAGTTCTTGTGAGATTTCTAATAAGCACTGCAGCTATGTACTTGGATACTCACAATTATAGTAGGTAAAATGTCCAAGAATATATTTTAAATAAAGATCAAATTTCTTACCACCCATATTTGGCTAAAGAATACATTCATGTCCAAACTCCTGGAGTCACTGACACTGCCTACTGATAACCTTCCTAAGAAGTTATCAATATTCAGATTAACACAAGGGACAGTATTTTACATTTTATTACTGTGTCATTTTGCTACTATGCCAATTTCTGTGTTTATGGCAGCATATTTACTGTTAGAGGCTGATGTTCCTAAGAACTATTCTTGGTTGAAGTGTTCAGTTCATAAACGTTTCCTAAGTAACTAAGTTCCAGGCACTGGAGATACAAAGATGAACAAGCCATGGCATAATACCTTCCTTCAGGGGGCTCATATACTACTGGGGAAGATCGTTATGTAAAAGATCATTTCAGGAGAAGGAACTATGCTCTATAAATAGGGGGCTGTGGAAGCACAGAGGTACATTTTAGCCAGTTAGAGAAGGTTTCCTGGATGAGTAGAAGCTGAACAGGCAAAGAAAGGACAAAGTGAGGAGAATTCCAGGGTAGGGAAACAGTGTAATATGTGGAATAAACTATGGACAAAGCCAAATCTGAAGTGGGAGTGCTGTGAGATGAACCCAGGGGAAGTGGCTGAGGGTTAGGGCATGAGGCCCTTTGGGCTCCATTAAGGAACTTGGAATTTACCCTAGAAGTAATAGGGACCTATTGAAATTTTATTCAGGAGACTCCATCCTGTCTTAGGAACCCCAATGCTGAGCACCCAAAAGTTGTTCAATAAATGTTCCACAAAACTGAAAATCCAAAATGCCAACCACCAAATGCCTAAGAAAATGTTACTGCCAAAGGAGTTTTATTACACTAAACTCTTCTTTTCTCTAGAACAATGATGCCTTCCAGTCATCCCATCCTCTGCCCCAATGGATGCTATCATCTTCTGAATGCCCCTTCACTCCCTCTGACTAAGGACTCTGGCAGCAACTTCAGGCTTCCTTTCCACCCTCACTATTGCCCTAATCTTGGATGACTTCACCATCTATGCAGAGGAATCATCCAACAGCCTAACCTCACACCTTCTAGACCTCCCTCCCAAATGCCCATGCCTTTTAATCCAGGCCACCTGTTCCCAGGGGCACGTGATGGAACTGTGCCACTCACAACTAGTTCAATCTCTGGCTACAACTTTCTGTTCTTCCAGCCTTCTCATGCCTCATTCCCACAACACAGGTTCTTTAATGTCACAGAACCACCTCCCCCCTCCCCCCATTCAGTTCCTTTATCCTCCTATGTTCTCCTATGCTATCAAACTTCTCCTTCCCTTCCCAGTCTGGATCCCATGCTTGATCATCTGAACTGTGTCCCCAGTGGCACTCTTAATTCCCTTGTGTTGCTTTCCTTCTATTATCATTGTCCAACAAAACCTCAACCTTGGCTAAAAGTTATACTTAGCTCTTATCAATCCTGTATTGTGCCAATTATACGGTACTAGGTAAATCATGACTGAGCAGATTGTGTCCTCTACAAATTCATGGCCTTCAATCTTAAGCTCTCAGCCCTAAGGGCAATCCTTTTTTAAGTGTTTCATCCCCTCTCACCACCCCAATGACTATTCCAAACGCTTACCACTCTCCTCAAGACTCCTACTCAGTACTTGTCCTGCTGTTTTAAAAACTACCATTGTCTTCCACTTTTTACCACCACATCCATCTTCATCTCTGTGACGTCAAGCTTAAGATGTCCCTTCTCCTACTCAAAGTCAACTGCTCTACCCCTTTTCTCCCAAATTTCACTACCCTGTAGCTTTACCTAACTAATGGATCCTTCATGACAGCCTCACTCCCAAGATTTGCCCATTTGGAAGAAACTAACAAAATCAAACTTTCTTTTAATCTTTTCTCCTCTTCTATCCACCATCTAATCCCCGTGCTTTTAAATCAAAACTGAAGTCCGTATTGATTGTTTCTAACATCACTTCCTGGTCAGTCCTCTAATCACTGGCAACCCGCTGCCTCCGCCCCGGACCCCGGCGGTCTGCTCCCTCCGCCTTGCTCCTCACCCAACCCCATTTCTTCTTGGTTGCTCTGGCTGCTCTACCTTTTCCCCCTTTTCCAGAACCGCTTTTTCCTTTCGGCGGCATTTCCAGAATCTGCCGTTGAACTCTCAGCTGCATAGGTTGCTGCACAAAGCCCCTTCAGGCCCCACCGGTGTGTCCTAAACATATGCCAGAAAGCGGCATCGCAATTGGCCATCCTTACCGTGGCTCCGGAAGCAGGCATATCTTGGGGCAGGCCCGGTCCTTTGACTCTCGGGCCAATGGGGCTGAAGCTCGGACCCGGTAGAGGGGCGGAGCCAAAGGTTGGGCGAGGGCGGGAAGCCACGCCTCTGTGCTTTTTGCGGCTTCTTTCACACGCCCTTCTTTGCGCCCTTTACCCAACTGCCCTACCCGCCTCCTCCACGCGTGCGTAGTGGAAGCCGGGGGGAGGGGAACGCGGGGGCGCCTCTGCAGTCCCTCGGCGCGGGGTTCCAGCCAATCCCGCGGGGCCATTAGACAAAGGCATATCCGGAAGAACCTCGGCTGCAGCCTACCCCTTTCGCGCACTCATACACACCGGCCTGCCCTTCCTTTCGGGTTTTCGGTTTTAGTTATTTTACAGCTTGTAGCGAGCCTGTGTAAGTGGCTGAATTTGCCCAAAGCAGTGCCTCAAGTAGTTCAAAGGAGAAAATTATGGGCAGAGGCAGACACAACTGAGCGACTAACACTACTACTGTTAAATATTTGCTATAGTTAGTACCTGTGCGGCTTCCCTGGTGGCTCAAATGGTTAAGAATTTGCCTGCAATGTAGGAGACACAGGTTCGATCCCTGGGTCAGGAAGATCCCCTGGAGAAGGAAATGGCAACCCACTCCAGAATTCTTGCCTGGGAAATCCCATGGGCAGAGGAGCCTGGCAGGCTAGTCCATGGGGTCACAAAGAGTCAGACAGGACTTAGCAACTATAACAACAACAATAACTATTGTTAAAAGCATGGATTCTGTACTTCCTGGCTTCAAATCCCTGCTCCACCACTCAGGTACTAGTTCTGTGACCTTGAGGAAGTTACCTCACCTCTCTTTGGCTCAGTTTCATCTTCTGGAAAATAGAATTAATAATAATACCTTCTTACAGGGTGTGAAGAGAATTAAACAAGTTTGTATTTGTAAAGCACATAAAACAATGACTTGCTTGGGGAGTGTTAGCTTAAGGTGAATGAGTTTTGAATTTACATCCTCAAACTTTTTACCCTTATCCACAACCCCTCTTCTCCCAATTTTTGTAAGATCAGGGCTTTCCCTCCACTCCATGAGATAGCTCTCTCAGCTTGCCCATGCCAGCCAGAATATGTAGGTCCTCCAGCTCAGAGCTTAGTTTTTGAATTCAGTCTTGTAGGACTTCAGATGCTACGTGCCAGAGATCAGGTGTTTCTGAGACTGCCACCCCGAACTCATGCATTACAGGCAGCCCCCTGTTTTACTGCTGTCATTTCTGAACAGGCACAGTTTAGGCACTCCTTGTTTTGGATTGTGAGTGATCAACTGTGGGAAACACATCCAGAGCTGAGGAGATAATTGGTCCCTCACTTCTGAGGTGGATCCCACTTATGTATTGACTTTCAAAGTCCTGCTGGAGATGAGGCAGGGTGACAATAATAGTATGGCCTCATGTTCAACAGTTCATCTACAGCCAGAAGGCCAAGAGGGCACTTTTATTCTGGTTTTTCATAGGGGAAAGCCTTTCCTGTGACCACTGGCTATGGCAGTCTTAAGAGTGGGAATGAAGCAAAGTTCAGACCCCAATGAAGAGCCAGGATTAAATGGCTCAGGTATCTACAAATGCTTGGTGCCTGGAACATTGTGAAAGTTCTGTGTGTTCCAGCAGATAACAGCAACAACAATAATGAGCCTGTGTAAGTGGCTGAATTTGCCCAAAGCAGTGCCTAGAGGCCAGTAGTTCAAAGGAGAAAATGATGGGCATAGGTCCCAGGGTTTCGAGGTCAAAAGCGCTTTAGGACTGATAAAATCATGTACAATCTCAACTATGCAGTATGCATCACAAGCATCTTAAATGTTAGTTTTGGGATGTGAGTTTATGGCTAACTTTCTTTTTTTCTGTTTAAATTATGTTCTGTTTATATGAATTGGCATGCATTCTTTCTTTTTAATTCAAGAAAAAAGGCAATGGATGTTATTTGTAAAACAAACAACAGAAAAGCTAGCCTCTATACAGGGTTAAGTCTGCACCAGTCTGTGGAGGCCGACTGTGGAGGAATCTGTGGGAGCAGAGTGACGAATGAACAGCAGAAGGGGCAGGGGGGCAGAGCGGAGAAAACTTCAGCCTTGAAACCATGGTAACATTTGCGGGAGTGTGCACAGTGATTCAGAGCCAGGGATGGCTGCCAGTTGTATTTTCTATTAATTATCTCCTCAGACTGATTCTTCCATGCATTTCTTAAATGAGGAATATCAGGAAGGGAAGCTGGCAGCCCGCTTCTCAGGACACAGTTTCACAAATCTTGACCCAAACTCACTGTCCCGTCCCAGCTGCTCCACCACCAAAGGGCTGCAGCTTCTTTCCCATTTGTGTTGCCAGCAGAGCTTATTCTGAAAGGGGGCCTTGAAGCTATAAAACACAGAGCTCTAGTTGATCCCATTCAGAGGTGGTCAGTGTATGCGGAGCTCTGGGCCCAAGACTCTAGGGACAAGGGTGGGAAAAGGTCACCTTTGGACACTGAAACCAGGAAAAATCAGTACACGGTAGATGTACACCTGCAGAAGTAACCGCCCATCAAGGCAAATGGATGCTGGGACATTGCCAATGGGATGTATGTGTCTCCTGAGCACAGTCAGTGGCCAGAAAAGTTTCTGTTTTCTTCATGCTGTTATAACATGTCTGACATGAGATAATGAAGCATTCAAGAACTGGTTTTTTTTAAAAAGAATGTCAGAGAAGAAGATTCCATCTAGGTTTGTCCAGCCTTGCCTAAGCAAAAGAACTGCAGTCTTTGGAGGACATTAATATTCCAGTATCTACTGGGAGAAGATTTTCTTCAGAGGCAGTGTTCATTTGAGACAGTGAAAAACAATGGACACAAATGGCATATGTGGCATGAACTGGGCACTTTCTTTTCATTATTTCTTTTATTTTTCAGAACAGTCTTACTGGTCAATCACCATTGACATTTCAGAGCTGAAGACACAGGCTCAGAGAAGTTAAGAAATCTGTTCAAAGTTTCACAGCTAAGGATTGTGGCATGGTTGGGCTCAGAACTTAAGCCCGTGTAGCTTGCAAGCTGGTACTCTCTGTATGATGACACTGCCATAGGCTTTGCCATTCTCTAAATGAAATTCAAGAATACCTTTGTTCTGGGTGTCTGTTCTCCAAGTCAGCTTCCCCAGGGGTGTTTCTGCCTGAGAGGCACCAGGGCCAAGTTATGGCCCCACCATGAGACAGAAATAAACTTCCCTCTCATTTATGCATCATTATGTTGGTTTGGAGTAATCTAGAAGGTGATAACCTCTACCTACAGTGCTGGACCTCCCAAGCTCAAAAGCACAGAGGCAAGGAGAAGGAACACGGTGGGGTGGGAGCCAGTGGGCATAGTGCTGTGGCCAAGGCAGAGGAGAGGACAGTTGGTAAGAGGTCTTCTGTGTCCTCAGGAACTGGTCTCCATGTCCAGTGGATTCTGCCACTTAAACACCTCTTTATCTACACCCTTCATTGTTTTAGAGTGAACAATGAACACTTCAGCAATCATCTCTGGAATAGCCTCCACACTGGTCTCTCAGCTGCCAGTCTCATCACCCCTCCGATCTACCCTCTCCAGAGACTGATAGAGAGCTCTCAGAAACAGATCTGACCCTCTTTCAGTGAAAACTCTTCAGTGTCTCTGACTATTCAGAGTCTACTTAGCCTGGAGACCCAAAGGCATCTGCAGTCTCATTTCATGCTGGTCAACACAGGTCTCTAACCATGTCGAGTTACCATCTACAGGCCCTCACGTATACAGGGCTCTCTTAAGACTCCATGCCTTTTCACATAATACTCTATCTGAAATACCCTTCCCCCATTTTTGATCTAGCTAACTACTGTCTAACTCAATGAACTTATGAACCATGCCACGTAGGGCCACCCAAAACAACTGGTCATGGTGGAGAGTTCTGAAAAAATGTGGTTCACTGGAGAAGGGAATGGCAAACCACTTCAGCATTCTTGCCTTGAGGGGCCCATGAACAGTATGAAAAGGCAAAAAGATATAACACTGAAAGATGAACTTCCCAGGTTGGTAGGTGCCCAATATGCTACTGGAGAAGAGTGGAGAAATAGTTCTAGAAGGAATGGAAAGGTTAAGCCAAAGAGGGAACAACACCCAGTTGTGGATGTGTCTGGTGATAAAAGTAAAGTCTGATACTGTAAAGAACAATATTGCATAGGAACCTGGAATGTTCGGTCCATGAATCAAGGAAAATTGGAAGTGGTCAAACAGCAGATGGCAAGAGTAAACATTAACATTTTAGGAATCAGTGAACTAAGATGGACTGGAATTGGTGAATTTAATTCAGATGACCATTATATCTACTACTGTGGGCAAGAATACCTTAGAAGAAATGGAGTAACCCTCATAGTCAACAAAAGAGTCTGAGATGCAAAACTTGGGGGCAATCTCAAAAATGATAGCATTATCTCTCTTCATTTCCAAGGCAAACCATTCAAATCACAGTAATCCAATTCTATGCCCTAACTACTAATATTGAAGAAGCTGAAGTTGAATGGTTCTATGAAGACCTACAAGACCTTCGAGAACTAACACCAAAAAAGTTGTCCTTCTCATCATAGGGGACTGGAATGTAACAGTAGGAAGTCAAGAGATACTTGGAGTAACCGGCAAGTTTGGCCTTGGAATACAAAATGAAGCAGGGCAAAGGCTAACAGAGTTTTGCAAAGAGAAAGTACTGGTCATAGCAAACATGCTTTTCCAACAACACAAGAGAAGACTCTACACATGGACATGAACAGATGGTCAATACCAAAATCAGATTGATTATATTCTTTGCAGTCAAAGATGGAGAAGATCTATACAGTTGCAAAAACAAGACCGGGAGCTGACTGTGGCTCAGATCATCAACTCCATATTGCAAAATTCAGACTTAAATTGAAGAAAGTAGAGAAAACCACTAGACCATTCAGGTATGACCTAAATCAAATCCCTTACGATTATGCAGTGGAAGTGATAAATAGATTCAAGGGATTAGATCTGATAGACAGAGTGCCTGAAGAACTATGGATGGAGGTTTGTGACACTGTATAGGAGGTGGTGATCAAAACCATCCCCAAGAAAAAGAAATGCAAAATGGCAAAGTGGTTGTCTGAGGAGGCCTTACAAATAGCTGAGAAAAGAGAAGTGGAAGGGAAAGGAGAAAAGGGAACATATATTGATCTGAATGCAGAGTTCCAAAGAATAGCAAGGTGAGATAAGACAGCATTCCTAAGTGATCAATGCAAAGAAATAGAGGAAAACAATAGAATGGGAAAGACGGGAGATCTCTACAGAGATACCAAGGGAACACTTCATGTAAAGATGGGCACAATAAAGGACAGAAACAGTATGAACCTAACAGAAGCAGGAGATATTAAGAAGAGGTGGCAAGAATACACAGAAGAACTGTACAGAAAAGATCTTAATGACCCAGATAACCACAATGGTGTGGTCACTCACCTAGAGCCAGACATCTTGGAATGCAAAGTCAAGTGGGCCTTAGAAAGCATCACTATGAACAAAGCTAGTGGAGGTGATGGAATTCCAATTGAGCTATTTCAAATCCTAAAAGATGGTGCTGTTAAAGTGCTGCACTCAATATGCCAGCAAATTTGGAAAACTCAGCAGTGGCCGCAGGACTGGAAAAGGTCTGTTTTCCTTCCAATTCCAAAGATGGGCAATGCCAGAGAATGTTCAAACTACCACACAATTGCACTCATCTCACATGCTAGCAAAGTAATGCTCAAAATTCTCCAAGCCAGGCTTCCACAGTGCATGAACCAAGAACTTCCAGATGTTCAAGCTAGATTTAGAAAAGGCAGAGGAACCAGAGATAAAATTGCCAACATCCACTGGATCATAGAAAAAGCAAGAGAATTCCAGAAAAACATCTGCTTCACTGACTACACTAAAGCCTTTGAATGTGTGGGTCACAACAAATTGTGGAACATTCTTAAAGAGATGGGAATAGCAGACCACCTTTCCTGCCTTTGAGAAACCTGTATACAGGTCAAGAAGCAACAGTTAAAACTGGACATGGAACAACAGACTGGTTCAAAATTGAGAAAGGAGTACATCAAGGCTGTATATTGTCATCCTGCTTATTTAACTAATATGCAGAGTACATCATGTGGAATGCCAGGCGGAATGAAGCACAAGCCAGAATCAAGATTGCCGGGAGAAATATCAATAACCTCAGATATGCAGATGACACCACCCTTACAGCAGAAAGCGAAGAGGAACTAAAGAGCCTCTTAATGAAGGTGAAAGAGTAGAGTGAAAAAGCTGGCTTAAAACTCAATATTCGAAAAACAAAGATCATGGTATCCAGTCCCATCACTTCATGGCAAATAGATGGGGAAACAGTGATAGACTTTATTTTCTTGGGTTCCAAAATCACTGCAGTTGGTGACTGTAGTCATGAAATTAAAAGACACTTGTTCCTTGTAAGAAAAGCTATGACAAACCTAGACAGCATATTAAAAAGGAGGGGCATCACTGGGCCGTCAAAGGTCCATCTAGTGAAAGCTATGGTTTTTCCAGTAGTCATATATGGATGTGAGTGTTGGACCATAAAGAAGGCTGAACACTGAAGAATTGATGCTTTTGAGCTGTGGTGTTGGGGAAGATTCTTGAAAGTCCCTTGGACCTCAAGGAGATCAAAATAGTCAATCCTAAAGGAAATCAACCCTGAATATTCATTGGAAGGACTGATGCTGAAGCTGAAGCTCCAATACTCTGGCAACCTGATGCAAAGAACTGACTCATTGGGAAAGACCCTGATGCTGGGAAAGATTGAAGGTAGGAGGAGAAGGGGATGACAGAGGATGAGGTGGTTGGATGGCATCACTGACTCAATGGATATGAGTTTGAGCAAGTTCCGGGAGATGGTGAAGGGCAGAGAAGCCTGTTGTGCTGCAGTCCATGGGATTGCAGAGTCGAACATGACTGAGTGACTGAACAACAACAACTCTTGTTTACATTTCAAGCCCAGGATCAGGTGTTACTTCCTCCTGGAAGCCTTCCCTGCCCTCTTCTCCACCTTCTCCCAGCTTGGGCTAGGTACTCCTCTGTGCTCCCAAAGCACCTTATGCTTATATCTGCCATTTGTATTATTTGGAGTAGTAGGCCATGACATAGATCGCCCATAGTTTATTTAAGTATTCACTCATTGAAAAACATCTGAGTTGTTTCCAGTTTGAGGCTATTACAAATAAAATAGCTATAAATATTGATATTTATGTACAAGTTTTTGCATGAATACAAGTTTTCATTTCTCTAGGATGATTTCCAAGAGTATAATTGCGAGGTGTATGGTAATTGCATTTTAGTTTTGTAAGAAACTGCCAGAGTGTCTGTACCATTTCACATTCCTACCAGTCATGAATGGGTAATCCACTTTCTCTACCTGCTTGCCAGCATTTTGTGTCATTAAAATTTTTCCTTTTAGTCATTTGGATAGATGTGTACTGATATCACACTGTGATTTTAATTTGCATTTCTCTAATGGCTGATGATACTGAACATCTTTTCACGTGTGAATTTGCTGTCTGTATATCCTCTTCACTGAAATAAATGTCATGTCTTTTGCAGAGTTTCTGAATGGATTTTTTTTGTTGAGTTTCAAGAGCTCTTTATAGATTCTAAATATGAGCACTTTGTTAGCTATGTGGTTTGCAAATATTTTCTCCCAGTCTCTTAGCTTGTCTTTTCATCTTCTTGAGGGTTTTTTTGGCAGAGCAAAAGTCCTTATTTTTTTTTATTATGGATTATACTTTTATGGTGTCATGTCTAAGCACTCTTTATCAAGCTGTAGGTCTCAAATGGTTTCTCCTATATGTTTCTCTAAAAGTTTTAGAGCTCTATGTTTTACACTTAAATGTATAATCTATTTGAGCAAATTTTGTGGAAGCTGTAAGGTTTATATTGAAGTCTATTTTTTTTTCTTCTGGCGCATAGATGTCCAATTACTCCAGCAACATTTGTTGGAAATTTTGATCTTCATTAAATTGCTTTTGTACTTTTGTTAAAAATCAGTTGACTGAGGACTTTCCTGGTGGTCCAGTGGCTAAGACTCCATGCTCCCAATGCTGGGGGACTGAGTTCAATCCCTGGTGGGGGAACTAGATCCCACATGCCACAGCTAAGACCCGATGCAGCCAAATAAATAAATATTTTAAAAAATCAGTTGACTGTACTTGTGTGAATCTGTTCTGGATTCTCTGTTCTGTTCCATTGATCTATGTGTCTATCCCCTCATCAATATTACACTGTGTCATGTAGCCTTCATTACTGTAGCTGCATACTAAGTCTTAAAATTGGGTAGAGTGATTTCTCGCACTTTATTCTTTTTTTTCAAAAATTTTTTCGCTATTCTAGTTCTTTTAACCTTACCATGTACATTTTAGAATAATCTTGTCTATATGTACAAAAATGTTGATAAGATTTTGATAGGAATGTTGTTAAAACTGTAAAATACTTTGGGAAGAATTAACATCCTTACTCTGTGGAGTCCTCCATTCATGAACACAGTATGTCTCTCCATGTAGTTAGTTCTCCTTTGAGTTCTTTCATCAGTGTTTTGCAGTTTCAGCACACAAGTCCTGTACATGTTTTCTTAATTTTATATCTTTTCATTTTCTTTGAGTGATTTGTGCATGATATTGAAGTTTTTTTATTTGGCTGCATCAGGTTTTAGTTGCAGCATGTGGAATCTTCATTGTGTTATTCAGGATCTTGTCTTGTGATACACAGATTCTCTAGTTGCAATGAATGGGCTTAAATATTCCATGGCGTGTGGCTCTTAGTTCCCCGATCAGGGATTGAACCCATGCCCCCTGCACTGCAAGGTGGATTCTTAGCCACTGGACCACCAATGAAGTCCCATAATATTGTAATTTAAGCTTTGGTTTTCACATGTTCATTGCTGATATTTAGAAGTACAATTGAGTTTTGTATGTTGATCTTGTATCCTGTGAGCTGTGACCTTGTTGAACTCATTTATTTGTTCTAGAAGGTTGGGTTTTATATTTGTTTTTACAGATATTTTGTGATTTTCTATATAGACCTGCCTCTTGAGAAATCTGTATGCAGGTCAGGAAGCAACAGTTAGAACTGGACATGGAACAACAGACTGGTTCCAAACAGGAAAAGGAGTACATCAAGACTGTATATTGTCACCCTGCTTATTTAACTTATATGCAGAGTACATCATGAGAAACGCTGGGCTGGATGAAGCACAAGCTGGAATCAAGATTGCTGAGAGAAATATCAAATATGCAGATGACACCACCCTCATGGCAGAAAACAAAGAAGAACCAAAGAGCCTCTTGATGAAAGTGAAAGAGGAGAGTGAAAAAGTTGGCTTAAAGCTCAACATTCAGAAAACTAAGCTCATGGCATCCGATCCCATCACTTCATGGTAAATAGATGGGGAAACAGTGGAAACAGTGGCAGATTTTATTGTTTTGGGCTCCAAAATTACTTCAGATGGTGATTGCAGCCATGAAATTAAAAGACACATGCTCCTTGGAAGGAAAGTTATGACCAACCTAGAAAGCATATTAAAAAGCAGAGACATTACTTTGCCAACAAAGGTCCATCCAGTCAAGGTTATGGTTTTTCCAGTAGTCATGTGTGGATATGAGATTTGGACTATGAAGAAAGCTGAGCACCGAAGAATTGATGACGTTTAACTGTGGTGTTGGAGAAGACTCTTGAGAGTCCCTTGGACTTCAAGGAGATCCAACCAGTCCATCCTAAAGGAAATCAGTCCTGAATATTCATTGGAGGGACTGATGCTGAAGCTGAAACTCCAATACTTTGGCCACCTGATGTAAAGAGCTGACTCATTGAAAAAGACCCTGATGCTGGGAAAGATTGAGGGCAAGAGGAGAAGGGGACGACAGAGGATGAGATGGTTGGATGGTATCACCGACTCAATGGACATGAGTTTTGGTAAACTCCAGGAGTTGGTGATGGACAGGGAGTCCATGGGGTCACAAAGAGTGGGACACAACTGAGCGACTGAACTGAACTGAACTGAACTTATATAGACCAACATGTCATCTCCAAATAGGGATCCCCCCCCTTCCTTTCCAACATGTATGCCTATTATTTCATTTTCTTAAGTGGCTAGGGCTTTCAGTACTGGGTTGAATTAAGAGTAGTGAAAGGAGACATCCTTGCCTTGCTCCCAGTCTTAGGGGAGGAAAGCGTTTAGTATGGATGATGTTAGTTGCAGGGGTTTTATAGATGTTCTTTACCAACTTGAGGAAATTTCCCCCCCTTTTCCTAGTTTTCTAAATGAATGTGTGGTTCTGTGCTCAATGTTATGTGGCAACCTGGGTGGGAGGGGAGTTTGGGGGAGAATGGATACATGTATATGTATGGCTGAGTCCTTGTGCTGTTCACCTGAAACTATCACAACATTGTTAATCAGTTATACCCCAATACAAAATAAAAAAGTTTTAAAAAATGAATGTGTGGTTAATTTTGTCAATGCCTTTTTTTTGCATAAATTGATACAATCATGATTTTTTTAGTATGTTAATATGGTGAATTACACGGATTGATTTTCAAATGTTGAACCAGCTGCAAGGATTGATTGATGCAGATCCTTGGAATAAACCCTACTTGGTTATGGAGTATAATTCTTTTTATATATTGCTAAATTCTTTCTAAGTTTTTTAAATTGGAGTATAGTTGCTTTACACTGCTGTGTCAGTTTCTGCTGTATAGCAGTGTGAATCAGCCATTCATACACATGTAT
The DNA here is from genome assembly GCF_019320065.1 of Cervus canadensis. Lineage (NCBI taxonomy): Eukaryota > Metazoa > Chordata > Mammalia > Artiodactyla > Cervidae > Cervus > Cervus canadensis. Next base: position 37,067,893 of record NC_057419.1, read on the forward strand.
ATCCCCTCTTTTTAAATTTAATTAATTAATTTGGCTGCATCGAGTCTTAGTTGCAGCATACAAATTCTTGGTTGCAGCATGTGGGATCTAGTTCCCTGACCAGGGACCTAACATGGACCCCCCTGGCTATGACCTGGAGTATAGCCACTGGACCACCAGGGAAGTCCCCTTATATCCCCTCTTTCTTGGATTTCCTTTCTGTTTAGATCACCACAGAGCACCGAGTTGGGATCACCCAGGAGTGGGATTGCTGGGTCATATAGTATATATTGCTGATTTCTATTTGCTAATATTTTGTTGTGGATTTTTACATCTATATTCGTGGAGGATATTGATCTGTAGTTTATTTTGTATTGTCTTTGGTTATTGTATAGGGCCTAGCCTCATAAAATGAATTGGGAAGTGTTCCCTCCTATTTTCTGAAAGAGATTATATAGAATTGTCATTAATATTTCTTTATTTTTTTGAAACCACCAAAACTGAATATTTCTTTTGGACAAACTTTTAGTTATATATTCAATTTTCTTCATAGGAATTGGTCTATTTCATTTAGCTGTCAACATTTATTTTATTTTTTAAAGATTTTTTAAAAGTTACTTATTTTGGCCGTGCTGGGTCTTCATTGCTGCACAGGCTTTTCCCTAGTTATGGTGAGCAGGGGCTACTCTCTAGTTGCAGTGCATGTGCTTCTCATTGGCTGGCTTCTCCTGTTGTAGAATACAGGCTCTAGGGCACACAGGTTTCAGTAATTGTGGCCCCTGGACTCTAGAGCACAGGCTCAATAGTTGTGGTGCATGGGCTTAGTTGCTCCACGGCACATGAGATCTTCCCAGATCAGGGATCAAAACCATATCTCCTGCACTGGCAGGCGGATTCTTTACCACTGAGCCACCAGGGAAGCCCTCAGTTCAGTTCAGGTCAGTTCAGTCGCTCAGTCGTGTCCAACTCTTTGTGACCCCACGGACTGCAGCACGCCAGGCCTCCCTGTCCATCACCAACTCCCCGAGTTTACCCAAACTCATGTCCATTGAGTCGGTGATGCCATCCAACCATCTCATCCTCTGTCGTCCCCTTATTCTCCTGCCTTCAATCTTTCCCAGCATCAGGGTCTTTTCCAATGAGTCAGCTCTTCTCATCAGGTGGCCAAAGTTTTGGAGTTTCAGCTTCAACATCAGTCCCTCCAATGAATATTCAGGACTGATTTCCTTTAGGATGGACTGGTTGGATCTCCTTGAAGTCCAAGGGACTCTCGTGAGTCTTCTCCAACACCACAGTTCAAAAGCACCAATCCTTCGGCGCTCAGCTTTTTTTATGGTCCAAACTCTCACATCCATACATGATTACTGGAAAAACCATAGCCTTGACAGAATGGACTTTTGTTGGCAAAGTAATGTCTCTGCTTTTTAATATGCTGTCTAGGTTGGTGGTAACTTTTTTTCCAAGGAGCAAGCCTCTTTTAACTTCATGGCTGCAGTCACCATCTGCCGTGATTTCAGAGCCAAAAAAAACAGTCTCTCACTCTTTCCATTGTTTCCCCATCAATTTGCCATGAAGTGATGGGACTGGATGCCATGATCTTAGTTTTCTGAATGTTGAGTTTTAAGCCAACTCTTTCACTCTCCTCTTTCACTTTTATCAAGAGGCTCTTTAGTTCTTCTTCGTTTTCTGCCATAAGGGTGTGTCATCTGCATATCTGAGGTTATTGATATTTCTCCCAGCAATCTTGATTCCAAGCTTGTGCTTCATCCAGCCCGGCATTTCACATAATGTAGTCTGCATATGAGTTAAATAAGCAGGGTGACAATATACAGCCTTCATGAACTCCTTTCCTGATGTGGAACCAGTCTGTGGTTCCATGTCCAGTTCTAACTTGCATCTTGACCTGCATACAGATTTCTCAGGAGGCAGGTAAGATGGTCTGGTATTCCCATCTCTTGAAGAATGTTCCACAATTTGTTGTGATCTGCACAGTCAAAGGGTTTGGTGTAGTCAGTAAAGCAGAAGTAGATGTTTTTCTGGAACTCTTTTGTTTTTTCGATGATCCAACAGATGTTGGCAATTTGATCTCGGGTTCCTCTGCCTATTCTAAATCCAGCTTGAACATCTGGATGCTCACAGTTCATGTACTATGGAAGCCTGGCTTGGAGAATTTTGAGCATTACTTTGCTAGCATGTGAGATGAGTGCAATTATGTGTTACTTTAAACATTCTTTGGCATTGCCTTTCTTTGGGATTGAAATGAAAACTGATCTTTTCCAGTTCTGTGGCCATTGCTGAGTTTTCCAAATTTGCTGGCGTATTAAATGCAACAGTTTCAGAGCATCATCTTTTAGGATTTAAAATAGCTCAACTGGCATTCCATCACCTCCACTAGCTTTGTTCATAGTGATGCTTCCTAAGGCCACTTGACTTTGCATTCCAGGATGTCTGGCTCTAGGTGAGTGATCACACCATCGTGGTTATCTGGGTTATTAAGATCTTTTTTGCACAGTTCTGTGTATTCTTGCCACCTCTTCTTAATATCTCCTGCTTCTGTTAGGTCCATACCATTTCTGTTCTTTATTGTGCCCATCTTTGCATGAAATGTTCCCTTGGTATCTCTAATTTTCTTGTAGAGATCTCTAGTCTTTCCCATTCTATTATTTTCCTCTATTTCTTTGCATTAATCACTAAGGAAGGCTTTCTTATCTCTCCTTGCTATTCTTTGGAACTCTGCATTCAAATGGGAATATCTTTCCTTTTCTCCTTTGCCTTTAGCTTCTCTTCTTTTCTCACCTATTTGTAAGGCCTCCTCAGACAACCATTTTGCCTTTTTGCCTTTCTTTTTCTTAGGGATGGTCTTGATCACTGCCTCCTATACAATGTCACGAACCTCCATTCATAGTTCTTCAGGCACTCTGTCTATCAGATCTAATCCCTTGAATCTATTTGTCACTTGCACTGTATAATCATAAGGGATTTGATTTAGGTCATACCTGAATGGTCTAGTGGTTTTCTCTACTTTCTTTAATTTATGTCTGAATTTGGCAATAAGGAGTTCATGATCTGAGCCACAGTCAGCTCCCGGTCTTGTTTTTGCTAACTGTGTAGAGTTTCTCCATCTTTGGCTACAAAGAATATAATCAATCTGATTTTGGTATTGACCATCTGTCCATGTCCATGTGTAGAGTCTTCTTTTGTGTTGTTGGAAGAGTGTGTTTGCTATGACCATGGTGTTCTCTTGGCAAAACTCTGTTATCCCTTGCCCTGCTTCATTCTGTACTCAAAGGCCAAATTTGCCTATTACTCCAGGTATCTCTTGACTTCCTTCTTTTGCATTCCAGTTCCCTATAATAAAAAAGATATCTTTTTTGGGTGTTAGTTCTAGAAGGTCTTGTAGCTCTTCATAGAGCTGTTCAACTTCAGCTTCTTGAGCATTACTTGTTGGGGCATAGACTTGGATTACTCTGATATTGAATGGTTTGCTTTGGAAATGAACAGAGTTCATTCTGTCATTTTTGAGATTGCACCCAAGTATTGTATATCGGACTCTTTTGTTGAATGTGATGGCTACTCCATTTCTTCTAAGATATTCTTGCCCACAGTAGTAGATATAATGGTCATCTGAGTTAAATTCACCCATTCCATTTCATTTTGGTTCATTGATTCCTAAAATGTCAATGTTCCCTCTTGCCATCTCTTGTTTGACTACTTCCAATTTACCTTGATTCATGGACCTAACATTCCAGATTCCTGTGCAATATAGTTCTTTACAGCATCGAACTTTACTTCCATCACCAGACACGTCCACAACTGGGTGTTGCTTTTGCTTTGGCTTGGTCTCTTCATTCTTTCTAAAATTATTTCTCCACTGTTCTCCAGTAGCATATTGGGCACCTACCAACCTGCGGAGTTCATTTTTCAGTGTCCTATCTTTTTGCATTTTCATGCTGTTCATGGGGTTCTCAAGGCAAGAATACTGAAGTGCTTTGCCATTCCCTTCTCCAGTGGACCATGTTTTGTCAGAACTCTCCACCATAACCCGTGCATCTTGGGTGGCCCTACATGGCATGGCTCATGGTTTCATTGAGTTAGACAAGGCTGTTTCCACGTGATCAGTTTGATTAGTTTTCTGTGATTGTGGTTTTCATTCTGTCTGCCCTCTGATGAATCAGGATAAGAGACTTATGGCAGCTTCCTGATGGGAGAGACTAACTGTGGGGGAAACTGGGTCTTGTTCTGATGGGCGGGGCCATGCTCAGTAAGCAACAGTTAGAACTGGATATGGAACAACAGACTGGTTCCACAACGGGAAAGGAGTATGTCAAGGCTGTATATTGTCACCCTGCTTATTGAAATTATATGCAGAGTACATCATGAGAAACGCTGGGCTGGATGAAGCGCAAGCTGGAATCAAGATTGCCAGGAAAAATATCAATAACCTCAGATATGCAGATAACACCACCCTCATGGCAGAAAACGAAGAAGAACTGAAGAGCCTCTTGATGAAAGTAAAAGAGGAGAGTGAAAGAGTTGGCTTAAAACTCAACATTCAGAAAACTAAGATCATGGCATCTGGTCCCATAACTTCATGGCAAATTGATGGGGAAACAATGGAAAGAGTGAGAGACTATTTTTTTTTTTTGGCTCTGAAATCACTGTAAATGGTGATGCAGCTATGAAATTAAAAGATGCTTGCTCCTTGGAGGAAAAGCTATGACCAACCTAGACAGCATATTAAAAAGCAGAGACGTTACTTTGCCAACAAGGGTCCATCTAGTCAAAGCTATGGTTTTTCCAGTAGTCATGTATGGATGTGAGAGTTGGACTATAAAGAAAGTTGAGCACTGAAGAAATGATGCTTTTGAACTGTGGTGTTGGAGAAGACTCTTGAGAGTCACTTGGACTGAAAGGAGATCCAACCAGTCCATCCTAGAGGAAATCAGTCCTGAATATTCATTGGAGGGACTGATGTTGAAGCTGAAACTCCAGAACTTTGGCCACCTGATGTAAAGAACTGACTCACTTAGAAAGACCCTGATGCTGGGAAAAATTTAAGGGTGGAGGAGAAGGGGACGACAGAGGATGAGATGGTTGGATGGCAGCACAGGCTCAATGGACATGAGTTTGAACAAACTCCGGGAGTTGGTGATGTACTGGGAGGCCCGGTGTGCTGCAGTCCATGGGGTTGCAAAGAGTCAGACAGGACTGAACTGAACTGATGCTCAGTAAATTTTTAACATAATTTTCTGTTGATTGGTGGGGCTGTGTTCCCTCCCTGTTGTTTGACCTAAGGCCAAACTATGATGGAGGAAATGAAGACCATGGTGACTTCCTTCAAAAGGTCCCGTGCAAACACTGCAATTGTAATTGTCAAATTTCCCTCCAAGGAGAGAAGACCAGCCAACATTCCCACTGACCATGTGTAAGGGCAACTATTTCTCTACTAACCTTTTGTTCTTCAAAGAGCTGCCTTAATTACTTAATTAGCTAATAATTTAACAAGTTCATTCTAGAAATCTTTCTCTGTATTCAGGCCATAGTACTGCCTCCAGAAGGGAAGTTACCATCTAGGAAGCATCTCCAATTACTTCAGAAATTACCCCCCTTTGCATCTCATCCAAGACCTCTGGCCTAATACTAAATTGGTTTTATGGGGAACAGTGCCATGGCAAGGTTCCAATGTGGTAGTCTTTGTTCTGCTGAAACATTTCATAAGCATAGTAAATTCATTACAGGCCTTTGGGGGCTTAGCTCCTTTGGGACTAGGATTACATCTAAAACATTTCAAGATAGTAATTTTTTTAGCAAAGTTAGGCATGTTACTCTTGTAACCTCAACAGAATGCTTTTCTCTCAAAAGGATATGACATTCACATGGCCTAATGGGTCATTTTGGTGTCTCAAAGCTTTGCCCCTTCTAACTTAATGATGTGAAAATATGCTAGGTCTGCTGTAAGAGCTTAGTATGAGTAAGGTAGTAATCAATGTGAATTGAATTAAAATAATACAAAAATTGATGTATGATGTATCTGTATATGGGAGTAGGTTTATAGTGAGTATAGTGACTATCTGGGTATGAATCCTAGTTTTGTCACCTACCAGCTGTAACATCACAGGTAAGTTACTTTTTCTGGCCTTGTCTACAAAGCAGAGTAATATTAGTATTTTCCTCATAGGACATTAGGAGGATTACAAGAATTAATTTGAATAAAGCATTTGGAACTATGCTTAACACACAGTACACGCTCAACAAAGATAAACAATTATTATGTTTGCATGAGCCAGTATTTTTTCTTTTTTTTGGGCAAAGTGTGTTAATTAACATAATCAAAGCTCTGTGAGATGATATCCTGGTAGATGGTAGGGTGTTTTACAGTATAAGGTGCCTTCTCCTAGCAAAACCTATAAATACCCTAAGAAGCTACTCCAAAAGCAAAGAGAAGGAAGTCACACATATAGAGATACATTAAACAGCAATGAACAATTGTCTATAAAAGACAGTTCATGCAGGAACTCAGAAATCACCACTGTGGTAGAAACTCCACTGTAACCTTTTATTCCAGATATTTGTCAGTGGAGGTTATTTACTCTCATCAGATATGTGAATGGGATATTTGGAGGGGTTAGGGCTAGGGCCACAGCTGGAAGCTGGAAGGAATTGACTGAAAACAGGAAAGTGTAAATAAACAGGGGTCAAAGCTCACAGACAGGCTGAGAAAGAGGGACTACAAGGCAAGTGGATTTTGCACAAGGTTTACGTGTCTATCTCCCTTTAGGCTGTGAGCAATGTGAGGGGAGGGACCCCATGTATTAATCATCTCTCTAGGCTGAAGATGATTCAGTAAATATTTACTGATGGCACTAAATGGAATTAAAATTAAATGGGCCAAGAATGGTGTTAAGGATTCTGAAGCAAGCAGGAGAGAACAGGCAGAATGGATTCCTGCAGTGTTTGGGAACAGTGGCCCTGAACGCATCAGAAACAGATGGATACATGGAATTGGCAAAACACTGTTAGAAAAAAAAGGCAACAAAACATTGCAGAAAATTTGGAGAAACTATTTCTAATCATATCTCACTAGTAACAACTACAGTCATTTTTGTTTATTCCCTTGTAGTGGTTGTGATGCCATATGTATATTACTTTTCATTCTTAATTCATTCAACAAATGTTTATGAACATATGTGCCAGGCATGTTCTATACATGGTTGTACATGGTTTCAATCATAATTTTGTAGCCTGCCTTTCCATTTACTGTAGCATAAGCCAGGATTTCTCCCCTGTGTTTTGCTGAGCACAAGCCGCCCCATGAGAAAAAGTTTCCATGATCAATAACCTGGGGTGGGATGGGGAGGGAAGTGGGAGGGAGATTCAAGAGGGATGGGACATATGTTTACCTATGGCTGACTCAGGTTGATGTTTGACAGCACCAACACAATTCTGTACAGCAATTATCCTTCAATTAAAAATAAATAAATTTAAAATTAGAAAAAGAAGACTTGGGAACACTGCAATCTAGAGTTCTTCTCTTGACAGTTCACAACTCAGCTTCCTTTCTTGATTGTTCCTTTTTTGCTGGATATCTAGACACAGGACAGCCCCAGGGCTCATCCTGGGTCCTCTTCTCTATTTTCTTTTGCTTCGTAGGTGAACTCATCCAATCTTAAGGTATTAAACCATCAGTGTCCTAAGAGAACTCCCAGATTTCTTCAAGCCCCGACCACTGCCCTGAACTGCTTATCTGTATATCCAGCTGTCCACTGGTATCACCCCTTGAATGTCTAATAGGCAATTCAGATTCAATATATATAAAGCATAATCTTGGTCCCTCTCAACTCCACTCTTTGTCAAATCTTCACCATCCTAATAAACAGTACCACCATCCATGCAGCTGCTGAAGCCTCAAACCTATGAGTTTTTTTAATAATGATTTTTTTAAAAATTGAAGTATAGGTCATTTACAATGTTGTGTTAGCTTCAGGTATACTGCAAAGTGATTCAGTTTATACACACACACACACACACACACACACACATATATATATATAGTTTTTCAGATTCTTTTCCAGTATAAGCTATTACAAGACATTGAATGTTGCTCCCTGTGTTACAGTAGGACTTTGTTGTTTATCTGTTTTATATATAGTAGTGTGTGTGCTTAGTCGTGCGCAACTCCTTGCAATCCCATCCAACCCTATCAGCCTCCTCTATCCATGGGATTTTCCAGGCAAGAATACCGCCATTCCCTTCTCCAATACATCATAGTGTGTACATGTTAATGCCAAACTAGGAGTCATTCTTGATTTCTCCTTTTCACTTGTCATCCACTTCCAAGTCATCAGAAAGTCTAGTTGTCCCAATATTCAAAATATAGCCCAAATGCTTCCATTTCTCCCCCATGTCCTTGGTTGCTACCCTTCCCCAAGCTGCTGTCCTCTCTGCCCGGCTTGAGGCAGTAATCTCCTCACTGGTCCTCTGTGTTCATTCTTGCTTCACCCCACTCTGTTCCCCACAGAGCAGCCAGAACAGTTTTGAAAACAAATCAAATAATGTCAGTGACTCTCCTAAAACCTCCAAGGGTTTTCCTTTGTTCTTAGGATCCCAACTCCTTAGCTTGGTCACTCTGCTTCACTCACTCTCTCCCAATCATGCCAGGCTTCTTTCTATTCTTTGAAAACAACAAATTCTCTCCCTCATCCAGGTCTTTGCATTTGCTGTTCTCTTGCCTGGAAGATTCTCCTTTCAGGCTCCTTGAGGTCACTCCAAAAGGCACCTTCTGTTACCAACCCATCTAGAGTAGCTCTTCTCTCTCTATTCCCATCTCCCATGTCACCCTGTTAATTCCCTGCACAGCACTTGCTGAAATCCCAAGTAATTTGGCATACTTACTTATATTTTGCCTCTTCTGATTGGAATATAAGCTTCATGGGGTCAGGGATCTTGTGTCTCTGTTCACTGCTATATTCCAAACATCTGGGTGTCTGACATATCCAAAAGATACTTGCTGAATGAATAAATGTGTAATAAAAGCCCTGAGAAGTCCGAGATTGCTACTAAAGAAACCTTTAAAATCTGGTATTAAAAAAGACCTATTATGCCCACTCTCTCCATTATCACTCAGCATAGTTTTGGAAGTTCTAGCTATGGCAATCAGAGAAGAAAAAGAAATAAAAGAAATCCAGATTGAAAAAGAAGAAGTAAAACTCTCATTGTTTGCAGATGACATGGTATTATACATAGAAAACCCTAAAGATACTATCAAAACATTACTAGAGCTAATCAGTGAATTTAGTAAACTATAGGATACAAAATCAACACACAGAAATCACTTGCATTTCTATACACTAATAATGAAAAATCAGAAAGAGAAATTAAAGAATTAACCCCATTTACTATTGCAACAAAAATAATAAAATACCTAGGAATAAACCTACCTAAGGAGATAAAAGAGCTATATATAGAAAACTATAAGACATTGATGAAAGAAATCAATGATACTATAAACAGATGGAGGAATATTCCATGTTCCTGGATTGGAAGAATTAATATTGTGAAAATGACTATACTACCAAATGCAATTCACAGATTCAATGCAATCCCTATCAAATTGCCAATGGCATTTTTCGCAGAACAAGAACAAATAATTTCACAATTCACATGGAAACACAAAAGACTCTTAATAGCCAAAGAAAGAAGAATGGAGCTGGAGGAATCAACCTTCCTGACTCTAGACTATACTACAAAGCTACAGTCATTAAGACAGTATGGTACTGGCACAAAACAGAAATATAGAGCAATGGAACAAGATAGCAAGCCCAGAGATAAGCCCACACCCCTATGCACACCTTATCTTTGACAAAGGAGGCAAGAATATACAAGGAGAAAAGTCACTCTCTTCAGTAAGTGGTGCTGGGAAAACTGGACAGATATGTGTAAAAGAATGAAATTAGAACACTTCTTAACACCATACACAAAAATAAACTCAAAAATGGATTAAAGATTTAAATATAAGACCAGAAACTATAAAACTCTTAGAGGAAAACACAGGCAGAACAGTCTATGATATAAATCACAGTAAGATCCTCTATGACCTACCTCCTAGAGTAATGGAAATAAAAACAAAAATAAACAAGTGGGACCTAATTAAACATAAATGCTTTTGCATAGCAAAGGAAATTATAAACAAGGTGAAAAGACAACCCTCAGAATGGGAGAAAATAATAGCAAATGAAACAACTGACAAAGGATTAATTTCCAAAATATGCAAGTAGCTCATGCAACTCAATACCAGAAAAACAAAAAACCCAATCAAAAAGTGGGCAGAAGGCCTAGATAGACATTTCTCCAAAGAAGACATACAGATGGCTAAGAAACACATGAAAAGATGCTCAACATCGCTCATTATTTGAGAAATGCCAATCAAAACTGCAGTGAGATATCATTGCACCAGTCAGAATATCATACACCAGTCAGAACAGCCATCATCAAAAAATTGCAAACAATAAATGCTGGAAGGGGTGTGGAGCAAAGGGAACCCTCTTGCACTGTTGGTCAGAATGTAAATTTACACAGCTACTGTAGAGGACAGTGTGGATATTCCTTAAAAAACTAGGAATAAAATGACCATATCACTCAACAATCCCACTACTGGGCATATACCCTGAGGAAACCAGAAGTGTAAAAGACACATGTACCCCAATGTTCATTGAAGCACAATTTACAATAGCTAGGACATGGACGCAACCTAGATGTCCATTGGCAGATGAATGGATAAGGAAGTTGTGGTACATATACACAATGGAATATTACTCAGCTATAAAAAGGAATGCATTTGAGTCAGTTCTAATAAGGTGGATGAACCTAGAGCCTATTATACAGAGTGAAGTAAGTCAGAAAGAGAAAAACAAATATCATATACTAACACATATACTTGGAATCTAGAAAGATGGTAATGATGAACCTATTTTCAGGGAAGCAGGGGAGACACAGACATAGAGAACAGACTTATGGGTATGGGGGTAGGGGAAGAAGAGGGTGGGATGAAAGGAGAGAGTAGCATGGAAACATGTACACTATCATATGTAAAATTCTTAAAGAGATGGGAATAGCAGACCACCTTATCTGCCTCCTGAGAAATCTGTATGCAGGTCAAGAAGTAACAGGTAGAACTGGACATGGAACAACAGACTGGTTCTAAACTGGGAAAGGAATACATCAAGGCTATATATTGTCACCCTGCTTATTTAGCTTATATGCAGAGTGAAAGTGAAAGTCACTCAGTTGTGTCTGACTCTTTGTGACCCCGTGGACTATACAGTCCATGGAATTCTCCAGGTGAGAATACTGGAGTGGGTAACCTTTCTCTTCTCCATGGGATCTTCCCAACCCAGGGATCGAACCCAAGTCTCCCGCATTGCAGGCAGATTTTTTACCAGCTGAGCCACAAGGGAAGCCCATATGCAGAGTACATCATGCGGAATGCCAGGTTGGATGAAGCACAAGCCAGAATCAAGATTGCCAGGAGAAATATCAATGACCTCAGATATGCAGATGACACCACCCTTATGGCAGAAAGTGAAGAGGAACTAAAGAGCCTCTTGATGAGGGTGAAAGAGGAGAATGAAAAAGCTGGTTTAAAACTCAACATTCAAAAAACTAAGATCATATCATTCGGTCCCATCACTTCACGGCAAATAGATGGGGAAACAGTGGAAACAGCGAGAAACTTTATTTTCCTGGGCTCCAAAATCACTGCAGATGGTGACTGCAGCTGTGAAATTAAAAGATGCTTGCCCCTTGGAAGAAAAGCTATGACAAACCTAGACAGTGTATTAAAAAGCAGAGACATCACTTTGCTGACAAAAGTCCGTATAGTCAAAGCTATGGTTTTTCCAGTAGTCATATATGGATGTGAGAGTTGGACCATAAAAAAGGCTGAGCACCAGAGAATTGATGCCTTTGAGCTATGGTGTTGGAGAAGACTCTTAAGAGTCCCTTGGACTGCAAGGAGATCAAATCAGTCAATCCTAAAGGAAATCAATCCTGAATATTCATTGGAAGGGCTGATGCTGAAGCTGAAGCTCCAATACCTTGGCCACCTGATGCGAAGAGCCAATCATTGGAAAAGACCCTGATGCTGGGAAAGACTGAAGGCAGGAGGAGAAAGGGACGACAGAGGACGAGATGGTTGGATGGCATCAACGACTCAATGGACATGAATTTGAGCAAACTTCGGGAGATGGTGAAGGACAGCGAAGCCTGGTAAGCTGCAGTTCATGGGATCAGAGTCGGACACAACTGAGCGACTGAACAACAACTATATGTAAAATAGATGGCCAGTGGGAATTTGCTCTATGACACAGGGATCTCAGATCAGGGTTCTGTGACAACATAGAGGGGTAGGACAGGCTGAGAGGTGGGAGGGAGGTTCAAGACGGAAGGGACATATGTATACCTATGGGTTATTCATGTACATGTATGGCAGAAACCAACAGAATATTGTAAAGCAGTTATCCTTCAATTAAAAATAAATAAATAAGAATGTTTAAAAAATAAATAGCATACTAAAAAAGGCCTATTAGTAATGTCTTATGTCTTTTGGGAAAAAAACTTCAAGAAATGCTAGAAGTATTTTTTTTGTTCACGTTACAGTGTAATGGGGTGAAAATAACAGAATTTTCAATTCAGATAGATATGTACTCAAATCTTGGTTCTGTGCCTCACTAGCTGTGTGATCTTTGGCAAGTTAATTTGCTTCTCTGAGATTCATTTTCTGCATATTTTAATGACAGTAACAATAAAAGACTTTGGAGGTAGCTGCATTAAACTAGATAAAGTAATGCACTTAGTATAATACATGTTAAGATGTATCACTAAATAAATGTTAGTTTCCTTCCTTCCCATTATCATAATTATGATTTTTACTTAGTGGTGCTTAACAAAGTTTATTCAATGGTTTCCCTGTTAAGGGATACTTGAGTCACTTTCAGATTTGTTCATATAACCTTTCCTTCCTTTGCATGATTTTCCTAGCATAGATTCCCAGAAGTAAGATTACTAAGATGGCATGAGCATTTACAATTTCCTGATGCATATTGCCAGATTTTATTTTAAAGGGATCGTGTTTATTCATAGCATCAGCAGCCAGTAACTCCAGGCTTCAATTTGGTACTCTTTCCAGCCTGACATATTGTGATTTCTTCTGCCTCCCCTCAATTTTTGCTACTATGATAGGCAAAAAATGGCCAGTCAGTTTTTTAAATTTTGTATGTCTTATCTCATTAAAAAAAAGAGTATGCATTTACCCATATGTTTGCCTTCTAATGGGCCTCCCTCATAGCTCAGCTGGTAAAGAATCTGCCTGCAATGCAGGAGACCCTGGTTCGATTCCTGGCTTGGGAAGGTCCCCTGGAGAAGAGATAGGCTACCCACTCCAGTATTCCGGCCTGGAGAATTCCATTGACTGTATAGTCCATGGGCCCGAAAAGAGTCGGATACACTGAGCAACTTTCACTTTTACTTTGCCTTTTAGTACTATTCCCATCTGTTTGTGCCTTCACTTATTTTCCTCTCACGTAAGCACATTCTTGTCATGGGTGCAAAGACCCAGAATGGTAGCTCTCAGACCTGCTTGCAATGCCTCCTGTGGAGCAGGGGTGAATAGGAGTTGGTGCTGTGGTCCACTCCCTTTGGAAATTTGGCAGCTTCTTCTCTTCTGGTTTGCTGCCTGCCCTATCTCTTTCCTATACTCCTTTTCCTGCAGCTTTTGTCTTAAATTTGGTGCAACTCAGAATTGTATCCTGAGTCTTTAAAAATATTCTTATTGTAAAATATAACACACAGACATGCATACAGAGAAGTGTTTAAAACAAATGTATAGTTTATTTGTATGCTTGTAATAATAGCTATAAGCGAACACCAGTGTGACCACTACTCAGTATCCAAAGCTAGAAATTTGCCAGCACCCTAGAAGCCTCTCCTGTGTCCTCACGAATTACAGTTTCAGTTCAGTTCAGTTCAGTCGCTCAATCATGTCCGACTCTTTGTGACCCCATGAATCGCAGCATGCCAGGCCTCCCTGTCCATCACCAACTCCCAGAGTCCACCCAAACCCTCGTCCATTGAGAAGGTGATGCCATCCAACCATCTCAGCCTCTGTCGTCCCCTTCTTCTCCTGCCCTCAATCTTTCCCAGCATCAGGATCTTTTCAAATGAGTCAGCTCTTCGCATCAGGTGGCCAAAGTTTTGGAGTTTCAGCTTCAACATCAGTCATTCCAATGAACAACCAGGACTGATCTCCTTTAGGATGGACTAGTTGGATCTCCTTGCAGTCCAAGGGACTCTCAAGAGTCTCCTCCAACACCACAGTTCAAAAGCATCAATTCTTCGGTGCTCAGCTTTCTTCATAGTCCAACTCTCACATCCATACATGACTACTGGAAAAACCATAGCCTTGACTAGACGGACCTTTGTTGACAAAGTAATGTCTCTGCTTTTTAATATGCTGTCTAGGTTGGTCATAACTTTCCTTCCAAGGAGTAAGCATCTTTTAATTTCAGGGCTGCAATCACCATCTGCAGTGATTTTGGAGCCCAGAAAAATAACATCAGCCACTGTTTCCATTGTTTCCCCATCTATCTGCCATGAAGTGATGGGACCAGATGCCATGATCTTAGTTCTCTGAATGTTGAGCTTTAAGCCAACTTTTCCACTCTCCTCTTTCACTTTCATCAAGAGGCTGTTTAGTTCTTCTTCACTTTCTGCCATGAGGGTGGTGTCATCTGCATATCTGAGGTTATTGACATTTCTCCAGGCAATCTTGATTCCAGCTTGTGCTTCCTCCAGCCCAGCATTTCTCATGATGTACTCTGCATATAAGTTAAATAAACAGGGTGACAATATACAGCTTTGATGTACTCCTTTTCCTATTTGCAACCAGTCTGTTGTTCCATGTCCAGTTCTAACTGTTGCTTCCTGACCTGCATACAGGTTTCTCAAGAGGCAGATCAGGTGGTCTGGTATTCCCATCTCTTTCAGAATTTTCCACAGTTAATTACAATTTACCCTTTCTAAGGAGCCATTCTCTTAACTTTATAACAGTTTCCTTGCTTGTTTTACAAGTCTTTTTTTAAATCATCTATCTATGTATCCCTAAGCAAGAGTTTAGTTTTGTTTATTTTTGTACTTTATCTAAATGGAATCATACTATATGTGTTCCTTTGTGCCTTACTCTGTTGTGTTTGTTTGTTTTTAGGGTGCATGGCATGTGGGATCTTAGTTCCCTGACCAGGTATTGAATCTGTGCCCTCTGTACTGGACTGAACTGAACTCCTGTACTGGAAGCACAAATTCCTAATCACTGGACCACCAGGAAAGTCCCCTGTGCCTTGCTTCTTTTGATCAACTTTATATCTGTATGTTCCATACATGTTCTTGCATGTGGCTACAGTTTAACTGTCATTGCTATATATTATTCCACAGTTTATTCATTCTGCATTTGGTGGTTCCAGTTTGGACAGTTATATGCAATGCTGCTATGTATTTTCTGTATATATTTTGGGAAAGATAGGCACACATTTCTCTAAGATATATAGCTAGGAGTGGAATTGCTGGGTCCTGGGGGATGTGTACCTTCAACTTAAATAGATAATTACAAACTATTTTCCAAAGTGGTTGAACCAATTCCAATCCCCACTAGGGGTGTATAATAGTTTCTATTCCTATACCTCTTCCTTAACCCTTTTTATTGTCAGACTTGAAAATGTTTTGCCATAAGATTTAGAAAACTATTATACATAGAATCTCTTCTTGATCTTTTCTGCTTCTATTAGGTCATTACCATTTCTGTCCGTTATTGTGCCTGTCTTTGGATGAAATGTTCCTTTGAGATTTCCAGTTTTCTTGAAGAGATCTCTAGTCTTTCTCCTTCTGTTGTTTTCCTCTATTTCTTTGCATTGTTCATTGAAGAAGGTCTTTTTTTATCTCTCCTTGCTATCCTCTGGAACTCGAGATGGAGATCAAGGAGAGATGGAAAGAATACACAGAAGAACTGTACAAAAAAAGATCTTAATGACCTGGATAAACATGATGGTGTGGTCACTCAACCAGAGCCAGACATTCCAGAATGTGGAATCAAGTGGGCCTTAGGAAGCACTGCTCTCAATAAAGCTAGTGAAGGTGATGGAATTTCAGGAGAGCTATTTAAAATCTTAAAAGATGA
This sequence comes from Cervus canadensis, assembly GCF_019320065.1. NCBI lineage: Eukaryota > Metazoa > Chordata > Mammalia > Artiodactyla > Cervidae > Cervus > Cervus canadensis. The sequence continues at coordinate 37,084,094 of NC_057419.1, forward strand.
TGCTATCAAAGTGCTGCACTCAATATATCAGCAAATTTGGAAAATCTAGCAGTGGCCACAGTACTGGAAAAGGTCAATCCTCATCCCAGTTCCCAAGAAGGGCAGTACTAAAGAATGTTCAAACCACTGAACAGTTGCACTCATCTCCCATGCTAGTAAGGTTATGTTCAAAATCCTGCATGCTAGGCTTCAGTATTACATGAACCGAGAACGTCCAGATGTCCAAGCTGGGTTTAAAAAAGGCAGAGGAATCAGAGATCAAATTGCCAACATTTGCTGGACCATAGAGAAAGCAAGGGAATTCCAGAAAAAACATCTACCTTTGTTTCATTGACTACGCTAAAGACTTTGACTGTGTGGATCATAACAAGCTGTGGAAAACTCAGAGATGGGAATATCAGACCATCTTACCTGTCTCCTGAGAAACCTGTATGCTGGTCAAGAAGCAGCAGTTAGAACCTTGTATGGAACAACTGACTGGTTCAGGATTGAGAAAGGAGTGCAACAAGGCTGTTTATTGTCACCCTGTTTATTTAACTTATATGCAGAGCACATCATGAAAAATGGTGGGCTGGATGAGTTACAAGCTGGAATCAAGATTGCCGGGAGAAATATTAACAACCTCAGATATGTGGATGATACAATTGTAATGACAGAAAGTGAAGAGGAACTAAAGAACCTCTTGATGAGGGTGAAGGAGAGTGAAAAAGTCAACTTAAAAATAAACAACTTAACTTAGTTTTCTGTACAGCAGAAATTAACACAACATTGTAAATCAACTACACTTCAATAAAATAAAATATATTTTGTAGTCTGGTAGGTGTGAAATGGTATGTTATTGTGTATATGTATGTTTTACAGCTTTATTGAGGTATAACTGATGTACACCAAACTATATGTATTTAAGGTGACAGTTTGACGAGTAAACATCTGTGAAACCAGAACAATCAATATAATGAACATATCCATCACCTCCAAAAGTTCCACTGCTCCTTGGTAATCTATCATCCCTTAATCTTCATTTGTCTCTTAGATGAGGTTAAGCACATTTCAATGATTATTGGATATTTGGAGTTCTTTTATAATGAGTCTATACAAGTCCTTTACCCATTTTTCCTATTGAGTTTTCTTTTTATTACTAATTTGTAGGAGTTCTTTGTGTATTCTGAGTGCCAGTCTTTTGTTGGTTGTATGTGTTGCAAATATCTTTTCTTTTACTGTGGCTTTCATTTTCACTCTTTAAATGGTTTCCTAGTTTTAAAATAGTTGAATTTTATCAATTTTCCTTCATGGTTAGTGGTTTTGTATCTTATTTAAGGAATCTTTCTTGACTTTGAGGCATGAATGTATTTTCCTTCATTATCTTCCAAAAGCTTTATATTCTTGCTGTTCATATTTAGGTTTTTGTCTACTTGGAACCAATTTCTTAGTATGGTGTGAGGCTCACTTTTTACCATGTGAAATAAATAACAGAATGGTAGGCTTCTAAGTATTTATTGAACCCTTACAGCAACAAATAAAAATAAAGAATGAAGAAATACGAGAGATATTTATGTGGTAGAATCTGCAAAGCTTATTGAATGTAAGAAGAGACATCTATGAAGGTGTCCAGGCCCCTGGTTCATGCAAATGAGTGGATGATGACATGATTCACTGAGGAATGAACCACAAGAAGAAGGGCAATAGGTGTGACTGAGACAGCCCAAGGAAAATTTGTAAAGGAGAAGGAGGAGAAGGGCTGAAATACAGGCCTGAGGACTCCAACTCAAGAATGGAGGCTATTGAGAACAGCATGGAGGTTCCTTAAAAAGCTAAAAATATAACTACCATTTGATCCTGCAATCCCACTCCTCCATAAATCCAGAGGAAAACTTGGTCTGAAAGGAAACACACAGTCCAGTGTTCATTGTAGTGCTGTTTACAATTGCCAAGACATGGAAGCAACCTAAATATCCATCAACAAAGGGATGGATAAAGAAGATGTGGTATATGTATACAATGGAATATTACTCAGCTATTACAAAGAATGAAATAATGCCATTTGTAGCACCATGGATGGACCAAAAAATTTTCATGCTGAGTGAACTAAGTCAGACAGAGAAGGAGAAATATTGTATGACATCCCTTATATGTGGAATCTAAAAATAAATGATACAAATGAACTTATTTACAAATCAGAAAGAGACTCAGAGACCTAGAGAATGAACTTATGGTTACCAGGGAAAGGGTGGGGGAAGGGATAGTTAGGGAGTTTGGGATAGACATGTACACACTGCTATATTTAAAATGGGTAGCCAACAAAGACCTACTATATAGCACATGGAACTCTGCTCAATGTTGTGTGGCAACCTGGATGGGAGGGGAGTTTGGGGGAGAATGGATACATGTATATGTATGGCTGAGTCCCTTTGTTGTTCACCTGAAACTATTGCAACATTGGTAATCCACTATCAGTTCAGTTCAGTTCAGTCGCTCAGTCGTGTCCAACTCTTTGCGACCCCATGAATCGCAGCACGCCAGGCCTCCCTGTCCATCACCAACTCTCGGAGTTTACTCAAACTCATGTCCATCGAGTCAGTGATGCCATCCAGCCATCTCATCCTCTGTCATCCCCTTCTCCTCCTGCCCCCAATCATTCCCAGCATCAGGGTCTTTTCCAATAAGTCAACTCTTCATATGAGGTGGCCGAAGTATTGGAGTTTCAGCTTTAGCATCAGTCCTTCCAATGAACACCCAGGACTGATCTCCTTTAGGATGGACTGGTTGGATCTCTTCACAGTCCAAGGAACTCTCAAGAGTCTTCTCCAACACCAAAGTTCAAAAGCATCAATTTTTCGGCACTCAGCTTTCTTCACAGTCCAACTCTCACATCCATACATGACCACTGGAAAAACCATAGCCTTGACTAGACGTGTACTCCAACACAAAATAAAAATTAAAAAAAAAATAAAATAAAGTGGAGAGAGAAGCAAGGGAAATTGCAAAGGAGTGCTCAGGTAAGTGAATGGGGAAACCAGGAGAGTGCAATGTCAGGGAGGCCAAATGAAGAAGCTCCTTTTTTAAGAAGAAGCTTATTGAGAAGAAGGTGGTGCTCAATGGTACCAAGTGCTTCAAAGGTATAAGACAGAACTGAAAGCATGACTGGAAGTTTTTGACATGGAGTTCTTCAGTGTCCTCAGGATAGCATGTGGACATGGCGGAAAGAGGAGGGTAGAACTCAGATCAGAGAGAGTTGTGAGAGGGTGACACATGAAGAACAGAGCTGGGCAGTGGTGACAATTCTTTCATGATGTTAATTTTTTTTTCTTGTTCAAAATCTGTTGGTTTCATATTTGTTGGTTTGATATTAAGCAAAACCAAAGAATAGATAACTATCCTTTGGAGAATTTGAGGTGTTATAATTTTAAAATATATAAGTAAAATGACTTCTCATTAATTGCAAATGTTCACAAAATATTATTTCACACAGCAGTGCAGAGTTGAGACTTTTGACTCATGAAGGATCAAAAATTAATTCATTATCAACTCTTGAAAGAAATAAATTAGTCATAAATGTAGTTAATATTAAAGATTATCCTATCCTGATTTTTTTAAGTTGAAGTATAGTTGATTTACAATATTGTACTAGTTTCAGGTGTACAGCACAGTGATTCAGATATGTGTGTGTGTATAAATATATATATATATATATACATTCTTTTTCACATTTTTTCCATTATAGGTTATTACAAGATAATGAGTGTAATTCCCTGTACTATGCAGTAGGACCTAGTTGTTTATCTATTTTATGTATAGAAGTGTGTTTCTGCTAATCCCAAACTCCTAATTTATCCTCTCCCCTGCTCTCCCTTTTGGTAACCATAAGTAAGTTTATATGTCTTTGAGTCTGTTTCTGTTTTGTAAATAAGTTCATTTTTATCATGATGTTAATTTAAATGAAAGGAGATGAGACACAGGATGGTAGCTGAAAAGTGATGTGAGGTTCAGGAAGAGTTATGTTTAGGATGGAGACATATGGCGGTCTATGTTCCATCCAGGAGTTAGGAGAAAGAAATCCCAGGTTACTGTATGACCTCCACATTGCCTTGTTATTTCCAGAGAGAGTGACCTCTCCACCCAAAAGGCCACACCATCTCAGATGATGGCTTTGCTTCCTATTTTACTGAGAAATTTGAAGTAGCCAGAAATGAACTTCCTCAGGCTCTTATATTCACACCAGTCCATAAAACCTGTGTTTATGCCCAAATACTCTGCTTTCTGTCCTCTTACTATGGAAGAACTCTCTTCACTCCTTATAAAAAGCCAGCCAACCCTTCCTCCTGTGTTCAGGGTATTATTCACTCTCACCTTTTCTTTCTTTTTTAAAAAATTTCTGAGAGAAAAGCATTGAAACATGTATATTATCAAGTGTGAAACAGATCGCCAGCCCAGGTTGGATGCATGAGACAAGTGCTCAGGGCTGGTGCACTGGGAAGACCCAGAGGGATGGGATGCGGAGGGAGGTGGGAGGGGGGATCAGGATGGGGAACACATGTAAATCCATGGCTGATTCATGTCAATGTATGGCAAAAACCACTACAATATTGTAAAGTAATTAGCCTCCAACTAATAAAAATAAATTTAAAAAAATAAAAATTTTATTGACATATGGTTGATATACAATGTAGTGTTAGTTTCAGGTGTACAGAAAAGTGATTTAGTTATATATATATATATGTATGTATTACATATATATATGTATATACATATACATTCTTTTCCGTTATGGGTCATTACAAGACATTGAATATAGTTCTCTGTGCTATACAGTTAGGTCCTTGTTGAGTATCTATTTTATATATAGTACTGTGTATCTGTTAATCCCAGACTCTTAATTTATACATCCCCTTTCCCTTTTGGTAACTATAAGTTTGTTTTCTATGTCTATGAGTCTATTTCTGTTTGGTATCATTTTTTTAGATTCCACATATAAATGATATCATGTGATAGTTGTCTTTCTCTGTATGACTGACTTAGTATCACCGTCACTGTTTCAATGGCTCTGCTTCATCAACAGGGCTGTAGAGTGAACTAGTCTCAGCAGTGGACCCACTGGACTGTAAGCTCCATGAGGAATGGGGACAGTATCTGTGTTGGTCATTACTCTACCCTCAGCACCTAACACCCTGCCAGGCAGATTGCTGTTGTTGTTCAGTTGCTCAGTTGTATCCAAATCTTTGCGACCCCATGGACTGCAACATGCCAGGCCTCCCTGTCCTTCACTATCTCCCAGAGTTTGCTCAGACTCATGTCCATTGAATTGGTGATGCCATCTAACCATCTCATCCTCTGTCATCCCCTTATCCTCCTGCCTTCAATCTTTCCTAGCATCAGGGTCTTTTCTAATGAGTGGGCTCTTCACATAAGGTGGCCAAAGTATTGGAGCTTCAGCATCAGTCCTTCCAGTGAATATTCAGAGTTGATTTCCTTTAAGATTGACTGGTTTGATCTCTTTGCAGTCCAAGGGACTCTCAAGAGTCTTCTCCAGCACCACAGTTCAAAAGCATCAATTCTTCGGCACTCAGCCAGGTAGGTAGAAGGAGCCTGTTACATTTTTGCTGACCGGATGAATAACAGAAGTGGCTGGGGGAGCACACAATGTCTGAGCCATCTCAGGTGCTTGATAGATGCTGATACCATTTTATTCCTGGTATCTATGATGGATTGACTTATCCATTTGTATCTATGACATGCCCTCAGAGAAAGTTTGATAATGGGCATGAATGAGGCTTGTGAAACACCAAAGGCCAATTAAGGCTACTGGCATGTATCCTGAAATGATGACTACAATTTAAGAAAGCTATATACCTCATCAAATGAACTGTAATCTGTCTGAGGTAACATAAAATAAGAATTTGTGTGTTTTTTAAAAAGATTTATTTGGCTGTGCGGGGTCTTCATTGTTGTGTGCAGACTTTCTCTATTTGTGGTGAGCAGAGTCTACTCTCTAGTGCTCAGGCTTCTCATTGTGGTGACTTCTCTTGTTGTAGTGCATGGGCTCTAGGCACACAGGCTTCAGTAGTTGCAGTGCATGGGCTCTAGAGCTCAGGCTCAGTAGTTGTGGTACAGGTGGTTAGTTGCTCCATGGCATGTGGGATCTTCCTGGACCAGGGATCAAACCTGTGTCCCCTGCATTGGCAGGTGGATTCTTAACCACTGGACCACCAGGGAAGTCCCAGAATTTGTAAGTGTTTAACCTGCACTATGCTTGGGAGAAAGACACCTGGGATGGACACAGAACTGTGTTGGCCAGATCCCCCTTCAAGGGCAGATGTTGCTTCAGCTGCTGGGAGTGCTGTCAGCCAAGAACTTTCTTTATCTGTCCCCCGCCTTTGGGGACTGCCTCTGCTGGAGAGAGTCACCTCACCCAAGGTCTGGCCCTTGGTGGGATGGCCCATAGCCAGGGACTGACTGAAGCAGGGTTGTGAAAGCCTGCCTTTGGCTTGTGCAGGACAACTCTGATGGGTCGTATTAGTGCCGGAGCTCTCTGTAGAGTCAGCCAAGGCTATGTGGCACCTGCATTGCTGCTCTTTTCTCCTTCAGCCTAAGCCCGTTTCCTTCCCTTCTCTCCCACAGATGTCTCCTTGGACATTTCCTAATAAACATTCCACACACCAAACTCTGAGTCTGCTTCCCAGGGAACCCAACCACAACAAGGGGTCACAGGCTCAAATGCCTTCAGGAGCCTGGCAGGTGATATAAGTGAATGAAGCTAATTAATTGGACTTCATATAACAGGGAGTGGTGGGGAACTGGGTAAAGTGAAGACTTTGTGTTTTATCTACATTTTGAAAAATTAAAAACCAACATTAAGTACTCTGGGCAATGTATAAGAACTCAGTTCAGTCTGTGGGCTTCCTGTTGACCTGAATGACCTGTGCTTTAAAGGTATGCACTCTCTTTGGTTAAATATACTGGTATATTTAAAGTATTTAAAGGCAAAGTATCTCTTTGCCTTTAACATGTACTTTGTGACTTTGGTCAATGTGGATCAATCCGTCAAAGCTTCCTCAGCTCATGGTGGGGGGTGAAAGGGGGCCTAGACCCTGCTGGGATCAACACTAGCTGGAACCACAGGGTCTCATTGAGGTACTGCATGCCATGAGGCCCACATTGAGTCAACCTCCTTCTCAGACCTTGGTCTTAAGTCTTGATACCTGCTATTGTCTGAGAGTAGCCCTGGCCCTTCTCCCTTCCTCTGTAAACTTTCTAGGTTGTTTCCAGCTCTGTGGTGTCTTTTAGGAATATCAGTCCAGTGGTATCAGGGGAGGTGAGCTAGCATGGGGACTGGGAAGACAAGAAGGCTGGTTGCAAGGGCCTCACTCTTAGAGGCCTGGGCCAGTTGGGACCAGAGAACAAAGTTTTGAATGGGACTTGACCCATGAATATAGCTGTCACCACCAGTATGGTGGGACCATTCCCTTCTTGAGGGAGGAGATGATCTGAGCCATATCTGGTCTGCGTTTTTTGCTCCCAGTCCTGACTCACTCTGGTCTGCCCTGCCGGGTGGCTTCATTGAGCCAAAGAACAAAGAGGGAGTGCATGCCCTGAGCACAGTTGCTATGGCAACCTCCTCCCCTCAGGAGCCTGGTGACTGCTGCCCACTTCACCAGAGCTGTGTCTGTCTGAGACCCCTTGTTGCTTCCAGGAGTAGTTGAATGAGAATTCCTGAGACAAAGTCCTCAAGCATGGATTCCCTGCCCATATAACGTAGATTCACAGATGGATGGGTTATGTTTCTGTAAGACACTGTCCTGCATATCTGTTTTGGGCTCTAGGGGGTTTGTGAGAATCAAAGCTCATGTTTGTGGGACCCATACTTGTGTTGTTGGGAAAAGGTACTCACAAACTAGTATCTGGATAAATGAATAATTGCTACAATAAGAACCAGAGGATGAAACAGAAAATGATTTTAACAGAAAAAGTTTATTTTAAGAAGACACAAACAGCTCTAGCTATATAAAGAATACAGTTCAATTGCTGGTAGCAAGCCAATAAGGAATGCTTTTTTTTTTTTTAAGGAAAAAAGAAAAAGAAAGAAAGACAAACAAGACCCTTTGTAATATCACCCCACAGAGGGCTCCCTTCCATTCTGTGTTGTAATTCCAAAAAGACTGAGATGACACTCTTCTCCTAGTTTATGTTGCTTCTTGAAATTTCATCCAGGGATACATTCTCATCACTGGGGGAACTGCCTCATCACTGTCTTTCAGTTTAGGATATTGGTCTGCAAGTTCCTATCTCCCTTATTTTTCTAGAGCGCATCACACCCACTCAGTAAGCACTGAATGGTAAGCACTAACTTAACAAAAGTCCTCCTGACTGCAGAGTACGACTAGTCAATCCTCCTTCCTCATTTTGCTTTTGGCAAGTGTGCTACTTTTGCTGCTTTAGAGTCCAGAGTACAAGCCTGGTTCCCTCAACGCTGGAAATCCTAATCAAAAGGCAGAAAGGAACTGTTTCATGAATGCTTTTAAATAGGGAAATCCTAAAGTTACTGGTGTCTCTGATCTTTTAAAAATGTAGATTTCAGTAAGTGGGTAAATCCCTGGGCTCAAATGACAGAAAGCAAACTAAAGGTCCCCAGAAACAAAGTTCTTAGATTTAAAAAATCCTGCAGCCTGAGAGATACGTCTAAGTGACAGAATTCATACAGGATTAAAGTCCTAGCTCTCTGTATGTTGGCCTGTCCAAAACTGCCCCAGAGGAGTATCTTCAAATGGCTTCCTGGGAGAAGTGAGCATAAGCCAATGGAAAGAAGGTTTCAAAAGACAAGAAAAGGGAAATGTCTCAGGAGCCCCCACTATCCCCTACTCCTTGACCAGCCCCATCAGACCTGGAACTGGACCAGAGAACTGATTAGAGAACTGGACAGTGTGTGTGTGTGTGTGTGTGTGTGTAAGATACACCAGCAAATGGGACCATCACAGTCCAGGTGGAGAAACCATGTTCTCACACACAGGCACATAACTTGTTATTCACTCGTATCCTCCAATATTTATACGAGCAAATGTGAAAGTGTGAAACTGAGCTTTATGCTCCCAAGCAGCATGAGAGGTAGAGACAGGAGTGAGATGAACAGAGATGTGGAGGAGCTTTAAGGAATCCTTTTAGAGGTTCAGAAAACAGGAGGTGGCAGTGTGTTGAATGCCTGCTGGCTGTGGTGCTGCATGGGGCATCCCAAGGAGCCTATTCCTGGGACTGGGGGTCAGGGATGCAGGCGGTTTAGGCAGGGGAAAACTGTGGACATAGAACATCTTCCATACCTCACTGGTTTCATTGCTGGGGCTGAGTCTAGAACAAGTCCAAATCACATTAAAATAGGCACATGGACATTTCAGATTTTAAAACCAGCCATTGGAACCAAGAGAGCTGGCAATTTTCCTAGGAAACTGTAGATTGAACTGGAATCTCATGGCCTGGGCCACCAGACTTTCCAGAGATGGCCCTGAACACGTGATGGAAGTATTGGGCAAAGTGGGACTGATGAGCTGGGCCAGGGGTCCCCGACCATAGTTTGGAATGAACGAAATAAGAAAACTCAAAAAACCATTCTTTCCTGCCAGCTTAACCCACACTTGAGGAAGCAGAGGCACATTAGATAACCAGTACAGGAGATCTGGAGAAAAGAATGAGGGTTCTACCCTGAGGTAGTTAGAGACAGGGACAGAGACAGAGACAAACTGAGAGAGTCTATGAAGGGCATCTGTCACAGAGTACTGGTTGGCAAGTGCAACGCCTTTCTACCCACCTCTGTGCAGGTGAGTCTGACATTGCAGTAAATGGAAGGGCAGTGTGCACATCACCCAGCACACAACCCAGTCATCACGTGGGTCACAGAAATCCCAACCCAGGAGTCAGGAAACTATGACAGGCAGGCCAATTTCAGTCTGCAGCTTTGTATAGCCCAAGAGCTAAGAATGGTATTTACATTTTTAAAGTGTTGTAAAGCAAGCAAACAAACACTAACAAAGAAGAAGACTATGCTACAGAGACCATCTGTTCCTCGCCCACAGAGTTCCTTGCCCACAAAGCCTGAAAGAGTTACTATCTGGACCTTTATAGTAACAATTTGTCAAACCTTGGTCTAGATGAAGAGGAAAATCCCACCAATCTCTGAGTATATGAAAAGGGAAACCAGAGCAGGTTCAGGAGAAGGACTGGAACAATGGGATAACTGAAAACACCACTACTTCTGACGAGTACTGCCTGCAACTCCACTAAACCACACTAGTGAGGTACACAAGAGCTTTGGAAGGAAGCCTGAGAATAGCTAAAGAGAGAGTCATGATAAGGAACATTAGGCAAAGCATGTTCTGGAAAACAGCATGCAGAGCTCAGTACTGATGAGAAAATTCAGTTATTGTTTGATAAAATTGAGATAGAGCTTGAGCCCAGGGATTGATAAAATATCAAGAAGTTTCTAGAACATAACTAAGTATCTCATGAACATCTAACAGTCTGAAACTACCTTGTAAAGTTTAATAAAGGAAGAATAAAGTAGATTCTAGGAAAGTCTATATTGGTTTGCCCTACTTTAAATAAATACCAGTTACAAAAATTCACACTGAAAAAGAAAATAGAGGCATTAGGGATATGGACAAGAGCATTTTTCATTTTTCAAAAGAAGTCACCAGAAGATGCCCTTCTGTAAGAAGCTTCTCTCCTAAAACATGGAATTTGATCTATAAAAAGTCAGTTTTTCAAATAACTCTTAGAGAAAACATCCACTGTAAAGAGTAGGGCACATATATTTAATCTGGAGGGAAATGAATGTTTCTATACTGAAAATAAGATTTGTCTTTGGATTCATGAACTAAAGAACTCTTGAACATTTTCCCTAAAGCACATATATTATTCACTGACATACCTGGGAAATTCATGTATCATAATAGTAGAAGCCAGCTGTGGGTCTTCCATAAATGCAGTGATTTGGATGAAAAAACACTGGGCCCAGAGGCAGGAGAACTGGGATTGAGGCTGGGCCCTGCCACTGCATGACCTTGCGTAAGTTATTTAACTTTCTGGGACTCAGTTTCCTCATCTGTAAGAGGAGAGGTTGGTCCCTTTCAGCACTAACATTCCATGACTACAGATAAATATAGAAATAAGATCAATACAACAATCTAGAAATAAGAGATAATCCCCAAAGTAAGCTCTGGAGTCAGTAGAAAAAAGTAGCAATGAAATATAATAAAAAGAATAAAATTTTAACTACTAGCCAGAGTAAATATATCTCATTTAAAAATTAATGAAAAGATTTGTAATTTACAATTGATTAGGAGAGGTAAGAACATACATGTTGCTATTTCTTCACCATCATACATATGGAGGAGGAGATGAGTGTCCGGTGACTTGTACAATGGGCACAATGCTGAGTTTGCATGCAGAACATTTTGTAAAATTGGACATTAAAGAGAGCTCAACACCACATAAGGAATAAAGAAAGAGTAGTTAACTAGTTGCTGCAGTTCAGAATTTTTTGCAGATTTGTTGATATCAAATTCCACAAATATGCAAAGTCTTAAAAATCAAATCTACTTCTATAAGAACCTCCCTAGAGAATAGCCACCACAGGGAAGATAGACATTTAAGGGTCGGCAGTACCAAACAAATGTAACACCTTTTCTTTTTCCTATTTGTGGATTAAAAAATCGTTTTTAAACCAAAAACAGGCCAGATGTGCTGGCTAAGTCAAATCAAAAGTTTCTGCAGGTTGAGCAAGTAGTTGATTCAATATGATAATTACTTAACACCAAATAAACATATTATCTGACGAACATGATAACATAAGTCACATGGCCGGAGATTGATCATGTAATGTAATGACAGCAGAAAAGATAGGAAAGGCTAGAATCATTTGGAGTCGTGGCTATAATGACTCAGGAGCTTGAAGAAGTAACATCACTAGAACACACACACACACACACACACACACACACGCAGACATACACTATTCGGATACTGCTGCTGCTGGTCCTGGGACCATGCTTTGAGAACCACTGGCCTAGATTTTGGGCTTTACTGAACAGAAGTAGATATATATTTCACATAACTCATTACTTATGCAAAATTTTTTGCTAAACTTATTAAAAGTGCCTCAAATGTGTGCCTATGACCATTTCCTACTGTATTCCTCTACAAAATGTTTCAGATTATTAAAAAATTTATTTCGTATCCTTGTTAAAATCCTTATCATTTTTGCCGCCCTTTCACAAAGTTAGCTCTTTGCATCTCTTTCTCACTCTCTCATCATTTTAAATCCGTAATAGTTTAGTCACTTATAGCTGAAATACACACAAAAGCTTTGGAGGGACCGTACTCTGGAATAGATCTGGTCTCATTCTCACACCAAGAGAAAGTGGTAGCACAAAACACAGATAAGGGTTGGGGTCGAGGCTGCGTGCAGTAAAGTTGCACCTTGAGGAAGTTTAATAATCACTACTGATACCAGATGGCTGACACTGATCTGGCACTTACTGGACAGTTTCACCTTTCATAAACAAGACACATTTTCACAAACTCTTTAAATCCTTATGTTTTTTAAGTAGTAATAATTGCATTTGTGTAAAAATGTTAAGGTACAATAAGAATTATGTAGGCCTTTTTAGTGTCTTGAGTAGCCATTTCTGAGACTCCCTTGGTAGAAACTATACTGAACAGCACTGAGAATGAGAATTTAATTGACCATCAGCAATTTACTCAGATAGTTCCAGGAGATTATATTTTCTATATTTAGGAATTAGTTATCAGTGAATTTGACCTTTCCATGGTGAAAAATATACTTCTGTAACTGATAGATGCCTAAAATTCTACAAGTAGAACATCATTCCTTTGGCTTAAGGCTTTTTCCCTGTTAAAATGCAAATGACCCCCCAAAGAGGTTTCCGTAAGCCTTATAATCTCAAAGAAAAGGAATTTATTCCTTTCCTGAGAGCATGCTTTCCTTAGCAAGGAGGAGGACAAACGGGGAGGCATTCAGGAGAGTTGGTACCAAGAAGTAAGGTCTGGGGGGAATGGAGCAGAAAGAGAAGACAGAGGATGCCAATGACAGACCTCCAACTCATTCACTATTTTGCTGAAGGGCTGTCCCTGTCAGTATTCCTACTGAAATGAGTGCTAACTTGCCACTTGGAGCAGGTTACTTAGAAATCAGCCATGTTTTCTGATAATATTGAAGAGTCTTTGATGTATAGGCATACAAAGGTTTAGAACCATGGAAAAATTGATGGCAATGAAACATTTGGTGCAACAACAGATGGGGAGTTATCCTCCCCCCCTCAAATCAGAAGAAACGTACATGTCCGTAGGAAGAAGTTAAATTGATATTACTTTACAGAGTGCAAATTGCAAGGCCGGGATTAGGGTAAGGCACTTACATGGCCCTGAGAGTGGGTGCCTCCTTAAATTTTGCACCCCAGGTGCCTCACTCACCCCACTCTAGCCCTGGCCCTGGCAAATCATATTAAAGTGAAGGCTGGCCATTGTGTTACATACTTGGTGATAACTGAAGGCTGTACTGGAGGGACAGAGCACTGACTACGAACTTGTCTTTTTAGGGAATAGTTTGTTGATGAGGAAGAGAGCAGGTGCATGGACAGATCTGCTCAAACTGATGGGTCTTGTGGGATCACAACCTATGTCACTGGAGAATTAAAATGGGTGTCTGGTGACACTCCTGTTATAAGAGCCTTGCAGACTCTCCTCTGTCTTTGTACATTCAAGGTAATGTTTCCAGATCAGTAAGCTAGCATGAGCTTTTTTGCTTCCTATGATCTTGCCTCTTTAAAGGGTGAGCTGTTGGCTAGGGATGCAGTTCACAGGAATACGTACTGAGGGACAAGTTGGGGCCAGGTGGGAGACCCAGGTGAGAGACTGAGGCAGGCAAAGGACAAGAGACAGCAGCAAAGATTCCCGTTGTGCTGAGAATGACTTGTTTTCCACCCTTAACCTTTGAACCACAAACACATAATGAATACCCACCAAGGGCAAAGTGCTCTTAGCTACCGATTAACCTCCTCCCCTGGGGATGACTACCTCTACCCCTGACTAGACAGAAGTCAGTCCAGCAGAGAATCCCGCTGCTATTAGTTGGAATCAGAGGAAACAAAGGGACAGAAACAACTTGAATAGGAAGTTGATTTCCTGGGGCTAACTTCATTTCATCTGAATCCCTTCTGTATTCCACCTTCCAAAATTATTATTTTTATTCACACAAGTAATAGTGGCAACAGTGGGTTTTCTGAAAGCCTTACTGGAAGGGGCTTTCTGCCTCTCTTCTCTAGTCTTGGCAGAGTAGGTGCAGAAGGCAGCAAACACTGCGGCTTGTGCCTGGATGGGAGACAGAGTTGGTGTTATGATAAACAAGGGGAAGCAAAACGTTGAGTGCTAGGACTAGGAGAGCTGTCTGGTATGATGTTCATCAAAGATTGACAGAAATTCTATAGTTTGGTTGTTTGTTTAGGACTAGGTCCACCTGTTGCAATATTAAATGATTATTACCAGTCCTCAATGTTACCTCTGACCACACCATCTCTGCCCCGAATCCTTTTCTGCTAATGGGAACAACACTGGGTATTGGAGGGCCATAGTAAAGATGTATAAGACTTTCTAAAAATTGCAGGCATGCAGAATATTGCAGAGGAAAGCAAGACAGGGTAATTGAAAAACGTCAAGATGTCTGGGTATTCGGCTTTAGAATCTTTGGGGAAAACCACCAGAGGCAGCAAAATGAGGGGAGAGACAAAAGTGGCAAACAAGAAGCTTCCAAAAAAGTCAGCAGAAGTAACAAGTCCTATACGATGTGAGTCTCATACTCTGTTTTATAGCTCATAATGGTTCAAGAGTAGACGGCCCAGGCAGTCTTTCACGTTTGTTAGGCAAAAGAACGAACACTCCATTTCCCCCACAGAGGAAAATGTTTCTGTCCTTTGAAATTCTGAGTCGAGGGCAGACAAGTGTGGTATTTGTATATAAATTAAGACTAGGAATGAATCTTATTTTACTTCAGGCAAAACCTCTGAAATCTGGTCAGGGCCTTTGAACCAACTAGTTGGAATGCTTTCAAAAGCAACTGAGCTTTTGGTAACTGTCTATTATTTGAAGTAGCTTCTGTCTAAATCAGGGGGAGGTGCTAATGGTAAGGGAGTGGATGGGCCTGGTCTGTACTCAGAAGTCTAGAATTCCAAACTGTACCAACCAAGGGCCCAGGCCTAGGCCTTCTCTGTGAGAGGCCCAAGTCCCCTCAGCACTTAGTGTGGTTTTCCAGCTGCTCTGTCTGCTGTGTGGGCAGCTGGGCTAAAGGGTTTGCTTCTTATTGAGACCTATCAAAATCAAGATCTGCTTGTCTCTGGGGGGACGTTTCCACATCCTCCAAGAGGCTGACCAATGAATCTGTTGGGTAGGGGGTGAAGGAGGAAGAGGTCAGGATACCCTCTTTGTGAATTTCATTTGACTTTTTTTCCCTCTTGGGAATGGCGGACAATTAATTTTCCATTATTGGTCAGCCAGTTTTCTTGGTTCAAAGCTGTCTGTTTTCCCCCTCAACCTCTCAGAAACCAGACATATGAAAATCAAATGAATCACGGTTCTTGCTTTGCTTAGAAAATTGAACTGACAAGAATAGTTAGTGTCTATAAGCTTTGGTAGGGGGTGGGGGGAAGGGGTCACAATGATTGTTCTGGTGCTCTGTCAGCATCCTATTTAACAAAGTTCTTACTTTCTCCCCTAGCATGGTTAATTGAAAACTGGTCAAACAGCAGAACCTAAATGGCAAAAAGTAGCCCTTTTTTGGGGGGTTATGGACCACAGTAACTTGCAAGGCTGCCTTTCAGATTTTCGATCTATCCTTTTAGTGTGTATGTTCTCGGCTTGGGAACAGAGGAAGATTTCCTTCAAACAAAATAAAACCAACCACAAACCACAATCTGAACTGAATGGTGGTGGGCAAGCTACACTTACTTTCTCTCCTCCTTGAGCCTCTGAAGATGCTCTTCCTTCAGCTAATGACTTCATGTAATGAATGCTATATGCAAATGAAACCAGAGTTCTTCAAATGCAGCATGAGCTGGGCACAGACACTAGCTATCGTTGGTGGCAGACACTTGAAGGATCTCAAAGCACATGTGTGAGTTACCTTGGGTAGATGTGAGTGAACAGATGACTGCCTTGTTTGTTGACTGAGCTTGGTTCATCCAAAGCAACCCAGTTCTGATCTTTTCTAGCAGAGGAGTGAGGAGGGGGAGGTCTATATGTTTACTGAAACTCATCACCCTGATCTCCGTGTAGACAATCAAACTGAAAAAGGCATGAAGTTCAGGACAGAGTCACATTCATATTTTGCACTACAAAAGCCATCCAATCAACCCCATGCCGAAATAAGTGCACACCTGCAAACCTCTCATGGGAGAGAGTTATACTGTGGTTGAAGAGGCATTAGAGTCCTTCTGTTTCTCCACACAAGGTCATCAGGGCCTTGATGGGAAAGTGAATAATCAGCATTGGCACCCTATATCCCCTGGGTTTGGCAGCCCTCAAACTGCTCTCTCACTGCGCCCCTCAGTGACAGGAGCCAGGGATGGAGCAGTCTGGTGATTGGTTGAAAAGATGGCACGTGTGCCCTTGCATCTGAGAATTTCTTCTAAGTGCATACCACTGGAGGAAATAAGGAGAAAATTTGTACTCAGTAATGGCAAGATTTTAAGTAGGAAAATGTAAAATGTCTGAAGATGATTAAAGTGCCTGATAAATTTAGTTCTAGATGTGGCCTCTCTCCTGCTGTCCAGAGTGTAAGTTAACGTCAAAGAAATGCAGGCTTTTTTGTTATGTTCTTTTTCAAAACCCTCTTTTCCTCTTCCCCCTTCTCTACTCAAGTTTAGTAACTAAACCTTGCTTGCTGAACCCAGGGCTTAGGTACTGGGGTTATCAGGGGTTTTGTAGTCTTTTGAAAATTGTGCAATAATTCGCCGAGCCAGTGGGTTAGTGGTCTTCAGCAGTTCGGCTGCTGAGGGGCGGGACCTTGGAGTTGCCTTGCTTCCCTTCTTCTGTAGCAAGGCCTTGAAATCATCATTTCTGCCAGCATCTAGGTTGGCACTGCCGCTTGACCCTGCAGAGGCAGCCAACTCACTGACCGGAGACTCAGGTGGGTTCCTTACTGGTGAGTGGGAGCTTGGTCGGCTGCTGCCAGCAAAGGTCTCACCAGGTTCCTTCCAGCCAAGCAGCTTTCTTTTGGACCTAAATAAGAGAAAGTGTGCTTTCAGTGAATTCATGCGCAAACATTTTCTACTGCTTCATATAGTGTCATGAGTGTCAGTGACATGACCTGGGAACAAACTGGGAGCTTTGTGAGCAGTTGTACTACCAGCTTTCTCTTTCTCTGCCAAGTCCTCAGAGTTCCTCCTGTCCCTATACTCCTTTCAATGTCCACGTATGGAGTCACTGGGCCTGTGCCTACTGGCTCAGTCCTGCCCAGGTTCTGGGACCAAGGAAGAATTTAAGGAGTCAAGGCTAGTAGCTCAGTGACTCTGAATCAAGACAGTCTGGGAGCTGATCCTGTTCTGAACTTGTGCTCCAACTCCAGTAACTGGGCTCTTTCCAGTTTCCTCACTATTGAATCCCTGCTTTGTGCCCCAGTCCAATAACTGGGTCCCCGTGTGGTCATCCTTTGGCTAAGTTCCTACTTTGATGCTCAGCCTGGTGTCCCACTTTACTTTTTGATGAGTTTTTTTTTTTTTTTTTTGGTACAGGAATTCTGTGAAGGGTTAAACGTCTCTGACTGTAGGCAGAGCTGTGAGAGAGCAGATGGAGCCACAATAGGCCATGTGGTTGCTAAGAGACGAGGGGCCTCTCACTCCGCACCTGGTCCTCCCTTCCCTGCCTGCCCCTCCTCCACTTCACCCGAAGATGTCAGTGAATCAGAGATGTGAGGCCCTGGTCTGTGTTCACATACGTGGACATCTGAACTTAGTCTCCAGTTTCCACTCTAATGCTTAGAGGTAGCAGTTTTTCTTCTGGTATAAGGAGAAAAGGCAATTATAATGGGAATTAAAGAAATTGGTCCAGACCTGTGGATCACAGTAAATAAATCTTCAGTTGTACGTGAAGCCACAAACACGTCATCATCATCTTCTGCAATCCATTCGGCTGTTTTATCACTGATTACACTTTTTTCTTCAGTGCTTGGTTCCATCGAACTCCCTAGGCATAAAAACCAGAAAGAATTACTTTGACCACAATCATTAGGACAAAGCACATTCTCAGATGTATTTCATCTGATGTTCAGAGCAACTCTGGGAGGGCAGCAGGGCAGAGACTTGCTGTTTCCATTCTGCAGAGAACAAGATGTTCCAAAGGTTAGTGATTTGGCCTGTGCAATGTGGAGGGAGTGATGAAGACCAGCCTGGGTCCCTGTTTTCTCGTGCCTTTTCCATTACAACAATGCTCAGGTTGCCTGAGCATTCTCTTGTTTTAACTGTATCATTTTTAAAACTCAAGGAGCTGAGAACAATCTAAAGCAATGACTCAACCAGTGGGTGGAAGTGGGACCTATCTGAATCTCAGAGGGAGCCTGTGGAGTTTGAGGAAGCAGATTCTAAAATTACTTGTGGCTTTGATTTGTTTGCTTGTTTCAGTTACAATGATTTAACTTATGTTGAAAATCCAATTCAGCTTAAGGAAGGCCATAAAATTTTGATGTTTGTGTTAAGCGTTTCAAAAAGGATGAGAAACACAGACGAACCTGGAGGACATTATGTTAAATGAAATAGCCAGTCATCAAAAGACAAATACTATATAATTCCACTTACATGTGGTCCCTAGAGGAGTCAAATTCATAGAGACAGAAAGTAGAAGAGTGGTTGCCAGGGGCTGGGGGGAGAGGATGATGGGTAGTTATTGTTGACTGGGTACTGACTTCAATTTTGCAAGATGTAGAGAGTTCCAGAGATGAATGGTGGTGATGGTTGCACAACACTATAAATGTGCTTAACACCTACTGAACTGTGCACTTAAAAATGGTTGCATGCATGCTAAGTTGCTTCAGTCTTGTCCAACTGTTTGCAACCCTATGGACTAGAGCATACCAGGCTCCTCTGTCCATGGAATTCTCCAGGCAAGAATACTGGAGTGGCTTGCCATTTCCACCTCCAGGGGATCTTACTGACCCAGTCATTGAACGCATATCTCTTCTGTCTCCTGCATTGGCAGGTAGGTTCTTTACCACTAGTGCCACCTGGGAAGCCCTCAAAATGGTTAAGATGGTAAATTCTACATTATGTGTATTTTACCACAGTTAAAGCAAAAAAAGACAAGAAAAAAAAAAAACCCAAAAGGATAAGAAATATCATCTAGCTTGGTCTTATGGTTCCAGGCAGAGAGGGTACTTAATCCCATGAATGAAACTAAATTTAGTGGAAGCTGGTGAAAAGTGCTGTCTAGTGAGATGGAGAGACTGTTCCTAGGGCAGGAGATGCCTGCCTGAGGAGGAAGATGGGTTCCTAAGGTCCTAGGGTGCTGAGACCTAGTTTGATTTCATTAGTTCACCACTGGGGGTTCCAGGGTATACTGTTCCATACTGTCCCATACTCCACTGATCGCTGTGGAAACCCCCCTGACCCTCGGATCAGTCCTGATCCCAAGGGCAGTGAGACCAATTTAGAGTAACTCAAACCTCAAGAGGTGTCCCCTCTTGATTTGGTCACCCTGGGATCAGGCTCATTTTCTGGGGGCATTTGCTTCTGCCTCTGGCACCCCATCCTCACTCTTGTCTCTTCTGGGATTGAAAGGAAAAGCCCACAGACATTTTACTAACCTGGAGGACTTGCTTCCCTTTCACTGTTGGACTGTGGCATTGAGGTCATCCTTGTACCAGTAGATGGCAGGTGGTCATCAGTTGGGAGACACTTGGCATCTTCCTCCAGGGTGATGATGGGGCTGAGGGGCAGTCTTGGTTCAGTCACATAGGCCTCCACTTGAGCCGTGGGTGAAGTGAGAGGCAGGTACAGCACGCTGGGCTTTTTTGGTACAGGAGGCGGAATCTTGCCTTTCTTTTTCTCAACTTCCTCTTGGCTCTGGAGGCTAATTCTTTCAGGCAGGGCTCTCCCCTTAGGGCCCTCATCCTCCATACTTCCCTGGGGAGGTTGCTGTGTTCCTGAGAAGAAAGCACCAGAGGAACTGGCAAAAGGCGTGAAAACAAGAGATGAGGGTGCTGTGGACTCCCCTGGGCTTCTGCTCTCAGGGAAGCTGGAGGACTTTGATTTCCGCACCACTGTGTAGATATCTTGAGGCAGTGGCCTTATGTGCTGAATTGAACTCTTAGGAGTCATAGCCAAGGTAGGCGAAGTTAGTGGGTACTCCTCGGGGACAGATGGTGGCTTGTGGACTAAGCTTGGAGGCCTTCGGGCCAGAGGGGGCTTCTCGGCTATGGGAGGTTTCATCTTCCTCTCTGGCAAGGTAAAGACTTCAGCTCCTGACTCCTCAGCATAGTCAGGGCTCTCAATGTCATCTTCCAGCTCAGACTTGCTGACTGACCTCAGGCGAACAGAACGTAAGTCAGACTGAGTAACCATGGGCATGATTGGCTGGTTGGGGCTAGTTTTCTGGGCCAGCTTGGCCCCAAAATTTGTATCTGAGTGATGCTGGCTCACCTTGTTTTTGCTTCGGATTGAGATACTCATCCCAGACAGATCCAGGTTGGTTGAAGAGGTCAATGGTAGGTCAAACGATAGCCGTGACTTGGACATTTTCTCCATTGGTGATGTTGGGGGTAGTGATGACTTCCTCTCAGGTACCACTGGACGCACCCGGACACTGCTGCTTGAAGGGGGCAAGTGGCCCAGGGTCAAGGACATGGAGACAGTGGGTGTTGGTGTCTCTGACTGGCTGGAGTATCCACTGGATGGTGACATCAGCCCAGTAGGCCTTCCTGGTGAGGATACCTCCCTGGCCTCCACCTCGATGGAAAGTTGGGAAGGCGTCGTGGCTCTGGAAGTGGAAGGGGAAGCAAGAGACTCTGAGCTGCCCTGAACTTGGGTGCATTCAATGACTGTGGTGCCAGTGGCAGTGCTGGAGCTGGACAAGGACTGGTAGGTGTCACCAGACTTCCAGTCAGTAAGATACCAGTGATGGGCGAATTGTGTACCTTCTGGGTCTTTGAAGGTTGGCACAGCTGGGTGACCCTGAGTATCTGGGTGGGATGAGTGATGTCCTTGGTGTTCCAAGGATAGACAAAGGCTCCTGGGCCTCTGGTCCTTGGGTAGTACTGACCCACCTTCTGGCAAGAGGACTGGTTCATCTTTGACCAGTGAGACACTGCGAGTTGGAGGGGAAGGCTTCTTCTTGGCCTTCTTGAGTGAGATGCTCTTGGACCTCTGCCTTCTGTGATGGGCCTCCTGTTGGGCACTGAGGGAGGCAATGTTGTCAGCACTGTTACTGCCCTCAGAACTCGTACTGGCATAAGGTAGGGCACAGGCTTCACTGGCCTTCTGCTCCTCCTCATAGTCCACATCCATGGTACCTGTATCTGTGGGTACAGACAGTGACCGCTCCCGGAACCTGCTGGCCCCACCTGGGCCGGTCTCCAGCCTTGAGGTACCACTGGTCAGAAGGCCAATCTTGGAGGGTCGTTCTGATACTTGGCTTCGTTGAGTAGGATGCTGAGAGTAGCCAGCAGGCCCACTGCATCCTGCTGGGATATCACGAGTGACAAAGAGTGTAGCAGCCTCCTTAGGAACAAGAGGTGGCAGTGTATGCAGAGAGACCCAAGAATTCCCAGAGGAAGGATTTTTTCCATTTTCATTGACTTGACTGCTCTGAGTGGTGGCACTTGGAGTCACATAGGTAAAAGCATCTCCCTTCCAGGAAGCGGAGAATGTCGATTCTGTTGGTCCATTGCAAGAACCAGGAATGCTATACACCATTCCCATGTTCTCCATTCCAGGGGGTTTTGTGGCACCCCATGCTTGGAGAGGTTCTTCCGGATGACTAGAAGGATTTCTTAATACTGGTGAGGTGAGATTTGGGAACCGAGCTTCCTGACTGAGTGCAACTCTTCCATGAACACTTTCTGGAACTGAATGGCTGGGCCTGATGTCTGAGGTGGTAGAGTGGGCCACACTGCCTGCTGGGCTGTTGCTGTGACCTGGAGGAGGTAAACATAGAATGTTAGTGGTATGGTTAGGGATCCCCCAGCAGCAGCTGTCATCAAAGAGACGGGATCACCAATTTTTTGTCAAGAAGCATTTGCCAATAGCTTGGTCAGAATTCCTTGGTTCTTCCTTTCCATAGTTGAGGATGCTGGGGGAGGTTGAGTCCTTACCCATTATCACACAGTGAGTCACAGGGTGCCCTTGAATTGTCCAGATGGCTGCCAAAGACTTTCCAGCTTTTTGTAAAAAATTATTTTTTTAATTGAAGGATGATTGCTTTACAACATTGGTTGGATTTTTGCCATACATCAACATGAATCAGCCATAGGAGGGAGGTTCAAGACGGAGGGGACATATGTACATCTCTGACTTTCCAGCTTTGAATATGCCTTTCAGAGCTGAAGTAGCATGTGGGACAGCCATGTTTTTCCCCCCCAGGTTTCCACCCCAGGCTCAGGAAGCCACCACAGCCCTCAGCATTCACCTCTCCAGAGATGAGAGCAGAGGCTTTCAAACTGATAAAGGACAGCAGTGTGACCTTCAGTTCCAGCAGCACATTGGGAGTATGCCACAGCTGAAAAGTTCAGAGTTTGGTTGCATTCTTGGCTTTTTAGATTGGCAACAGGAGAAAGTGAGGATAACTTACAATGTGAGGAAACCATTCAGATGTTGAAAACCCCCAAAGGTTTTCTCATATACATAACAATTATTATGATGAATGAAGGATGACGATGAAGATGACTACTCTCATGATAATTTATAATAACAGCCACTGTTTGCTGAACACATACCATATACCAGGCACATGATAGGAAAATTACATACAATAACTCTAATCCTCACGACCACTCCATGGGTTGGAATCATCATTCCCATTCACAGATGAAGAAGCTGAGGCTCAAAGAGGTTAGGGAACTTGGCTAAGGCCTCACAGTTAGTAAGTGGAGAGGCCAGAATTTGTACACATTTCTCTGGTCTGCGCTTTTTGGATGGCATTCATTTAATGGCAGTAATGGTTTTGTGAAGATGCTACTTTTAGTGATGATTTCCTTCTTTATCCGCCTAAAGTTGACATATATAGCTATATTCTACTTAAAATGGGAAACAATAACATAACAAATTTATTAGACTGGAGATCTCCTGTCCATTTTCAGTTGCTGCCCTTTACAAAAGGCTTTTGGTTATCCTTAATTACTATTAATATATTGCCTTTTTCAAGATGTCCAAAGTCCCCCTCTCCCCCAATCACTCCTGTTCTCTATCACAGCAATAACACTTGGGTTGCAGAAATGGTAAGAGTGAGCAAAGGAAAAGGTTTGGGGGATCAGCTATGGTGGGGTCACCTTGGTCTCGCTGGGAATAGTTAGAGAATCCAATAATGGTCCGCCTCCGCCTCAGGGTGGACTTGGGGTTCACGGCTGTCTCTGTGTTAAACAACGAGTGTCGCAAACTTGCATGTTTATCAAACTGCTGCCCTGTAGCCAAAATAAAGACACTTGGGTGCATCCTGGTTTCTGTTCACAGTATGGTAGAAACTGGCCTGAGGTAGAGAGAAGGGATGATGGCAGTAGCGATGAGAATGAATAGCATTCAGGCAGGTGACCCTTCTTCCCCATCCCTCCCATCTTGGCCCTGGGCACCCGCAGCTCCAAAGCATGCATGCTGAAATTCAGAGGTCCACCCTGGGGTTACCTGTGAGTCTTAGGTGGCTGAGAGCTGTGGTTTTCAACCCTGGTTTTATATCAAAATAAACTGGGTGGTTTTTCAAACTCCAACAACTGGACCCCATCTCAGAACACTTAACACTCTGGGAATAGGGCCCAGGTAGAAGCATTTTCTCAGACTCCCCAGGTGATTGTTCAGATGTACCACCTGGGGTGAGAACCCCTGAAGTGGAGAGACAGGTTGAGACTAGATGTTGTTTGATTGCAATCTTTTCTCAGAGAATGCTTTAACTTGGGCCAATGAGTGTCTCCAAGAAATTGCCCCATCCTGGCATCCAGGAAGCAGTCAGATAACCTGCCCTCCAGCCCCCTGATCACGTTTGATCAAAGTTCGCCCTGCGTGGTAACTGAGATCTACTTATGTCAAAGCACCAGCTCAGTCTTTGCTTCTGTGGAGTTGCTAGGGCAAGGACAAGGTGAGGGCAGTGGAGTGAAGTTTGCTGCTTCCCACCACTGTCTCTCTTTCAGCGGCTGGCTAACCAAACCCTCCCCTCTTAGTCCCATGGACACATAGCTACCCCCCTCCCCAGCAAGTGGCTCTGTGGACAAAACACAGGGCCAGCCTCACTGACGGCAAGGTAGAAGTTCAAAAACAAAGTGCCCACCATCACTTTGTGAGCTT
Source organism: Cervus canadensis (assembly GCF_019320065.1). Lineage (NCBI taxonomy): Eukaryota > Metazoa > Chordata > Mammalia > Artiodactyla > Cervidae > Cervus > Cervus canadensis. The sequence continues at coordinate 37,108,621 of NC_057419.1, forward strand.
TTCCTCTCAGCCCCCACACTTTTGGGTACATCTCCTGAGGCTCTGGGCTCTGTTTCCTGCCTCTGATTTCCCGAGATGACACCAGTGGCAATGGATGACCTCATATCCAGGGAGTATCACCAACTGTGGCCAGAGCTGTCCTTATCATCTTCATCAACTTTTTCCAGCACACCACAGGCCAGTGCTGGCTCACAGGGTGCCTCTGGTCCCCTTGGGTTAGGAGGTCTTTATCTCATCAAGTTGTTGGCCCTATCTCCTTCTGAAATGGTTGACCTTCCTCCTCTTCCACTTATAGCTGGTGAAGTGTGGTGAATGAATTAATAATGGGCATGGTACAGGGTTCCACATGTCCCCAGAGAAAAAGCCAGCTGAGCTGTGTACAGTATTTTTCCCATCTCAAGGTAGTACCAGGTTCCTCTTTGATCTTGCCCATTAGGAGGAAGCCCACCCCCACTAGGAGACTGAGTGACGACTCAAAGTGCTGCAATGCCCTTGGTCTGTGCTCTGTCTGATCTTACTATTTACCACCAGCACCCTGAACCCCACATGTCCCCTGAAACTCCTATCTGTGTGCTCCAAACCCAGCTTCTGACACCAAACATAACTCATACACTCTAAGTTTCCACAATGCTCCAAAGAGTACACAAATTCATAAAGTTTTAGAGTTTTCTGGTAAGAGAGTTTCCTTTGCCATCAAATGGTCTCAGTTAGCGTGGCAGGGCCAGTAGAAAGTGAAGAAAGAGCATGCCTCCATTCCCTGGTGAGATCCACGATCTTGACAGTGCAGGGTGAGCCAGTAGCAAAGAAAGTCTTGCTCCCTCCCCCAGCACCCAGTGCATTTGGACAGGATGATCTATAGTTGGCATAGAGGGAAGCAAACAGAGGTGATGCTAAGCAACTCTACCGGAGACGTTGATGGGCACGATGTCAGAGTGTGTGGGACAAGACTGAAGCCACCGCTTCTCCTCTAGGATGGGCAGAGGAAAGGGGCTATTCCAGGCAGCTTGCTTGTCGGCTGTGGTAGGCAGGCTCAGGGAGGCCTCAGGGGCCCTCACACCCTGCATGGTAGTCTCATCCTCGCTCAGCTGCCATTTTGTGGGCTGTTGGGAAAGAAGGTGATGGGAAGGGTGTGCTTCCAACTTGAGATGGGCTGTGCCCACAGGATGGCTGTCTAGACAGGGTGGTCAGAGGCTTCATCGGGGAGGCAGGAGAGCTTTTGGATAGGCTGCCAGGCCAGATGCCTGCTGTGCAGGGCCCACCTCAGTGGGGCCTCGGGATGGCTCTACTGGTGAGCAGAGGTAAGTAGCAGCTTCCAGTGGGTAATGAAAGTTGTTTCAGGTCCCCCATCAATGGTCGTGGGGCAAGCTCTGCATGCTGGCTCTCCCAAGTGGGGGAAGAGGCAACTCACCATCAGTACAAACTCCAGACGCCTGGCAGACTGGAGCCTTGGGCTGGGGGTGGGCTCAGGGGCCTCATCAGCAGAGCGGAAGGTCTGCCCCAGAAGTCTGGCCTCCGAGTACTGTTCCTCATATTCTTCTGAAAAACAGCACAGTGGATACACACTCTAGGGAGACACGGCCAAGCGCCGGGCTGGGGAAGGACCACAAGCTGGGGGCTCCTGCTCTAGCTGCCAGGTCTGACTCGCATTGTTTCTTTAGGTTAGTTCCCAGTGTCTGAGCCTCTGGATTCAGGAATGGAAAAATGCCTACTTCCTACGAGGAGAAAAGAGAGTCAACGGATTTGAGTTGTGCTGGTTCCGGGACTAAGCCTTTGTCTCCATGGCCCCCCATGATAAGTGTTCAACTCAGGGAAGAGACTCAGGATGCAGATGTCTTTGGCCACTCTTTGCTCCAAGGCCCTCTCTTTGAAGCCCTGCAGCTCTTTAGGTTTTTACGCAATCCTACCAGGGACATGACCTGTGTGAAGCACAGAGAAATTTGCCTTGGGAATTTCAATGTTGAACATTCCCTTGGATGCCAAGAACTCTTACCTCAGCCTCTGAGGGTTTGGTTCCCTGCACCTTAGCCCCACTATGGTGGAGGGCAATGTCAGTTCCAGGGGGGCTAAGGTGAAAGAGAGGGAAGGTGGAGGTAGTGGCAGAGGAGAAAGAGAAGTTGAGGGGCATTGTCAGGGAATAAGAAGGATGCAGAAGATTTGAACGGGTTTTATTTAAGTGATGGATTCAATGAATGAAGGAAGTGAGGCTAAAGAACCAACAGTGCTTGCACATTCAGACAGAGACTTGAATCATAGAAACTTGGAGTCAGGAGGGGCCTCGAGGGTTCCCTGGTCCAACGTTTCATTCTGGGCTCCCGTTTCCTCCTCAGCAGCCCTTCCAGGTGTTTCTTCAGCCTCCATACACACCTGCCTGCAGAGAAGGGAAGCAGCCTTCCTCCCAAGGTGGCTCATTCCATCCAAGGACAGTTGGGACTGTCAGGCATATGGAAAGTTCTTCCTTATCTTGAGGTGAAATCTACCTCCCCCTAGGTTTCCACCCACCTGTCCTCATTCTGCCCATGGTGGTAACACAGAGCACACTGACTCTTTCTGCATGGCAGCTCCTCTCATCAGAACACAAGGTTCACGGTGTCCCTTGGAATCTTGCTTCTCTAAGCTGGCCACTGCCCTGGCAGGGAGGTGGGGGTCATGGCTGTTGTCCAATTGGGTGGCCACTCTAAAGTTTTCTCTTCTCCATAAAAGTTAGCCTTTGTTGGTAATGCATAAATGACAGCTGGTAAGACCTCTTTTCGCTTTTAATGTTCACTCAACAAATGCCCTCTTGTGGATCCAGCCCTATGCCAGGTGCTCCCAGAAACCTGAGAGTTCTAAGAGATGTGATTCTTTACACTGAGAAGCCCAGTCTGGTTAGGTGGACAAAATATATACCTGGGATTAGCAGAAGAATGAGTAAATGAACAAATGAAAGGAAAATCAGTTAGAACTATACAAGTCCTTTTGAGCTAGATGGTACAAAGGGCCTTGTATGAGTGCTTAGGGAGGGAATCATGCAAAGTGCAGAACTAGTGTTAAAGGTCTTTTTGGAATCAGCAAGCATAGAACTTGGAAGAAAGTATAAGGATTGGAGTGAGGAAGAGGGAGGAAGGGCTTCTATGCTTGGAAAAGAGCCTCGAGTGGGACAATGAGTGCCTGGAGGGTATAAGGAGCTTGTAACTAGCACTGGGGTTTTATTTGTATTTTTTTCTTGAGATCGAATTTACCTATAGTAAAGTACACAAATCTTCAGTGTGCAGTTCAGTGAATTCTGATATATGCATGCCCCTTGTAATCTCCATCCAGATATTTGCAGCACCCTAAGAGTTTCTCTCATAGCATTGAGTTTTAATCCTCTTGCCACTTACATTGGATAAATCCCACTGGTCAATGTGTTTGTTTTTCATGTTGTAAGATCTATCAGGGACCACATTGTTTTTCTCTTTTACGTTATTTTTAACATTGTGTCTAGATCAGCCTGTGTTCCAAAGGACAGGAATCAGGAGTTGATGTTGCATTTTATCAGTATCATTTTATCCACCTGCCAGATACTGTTGCTAGTTGGTTTAGGAACACCCTATTTTTAATTCTCACAAAATTCTGCCATGTGGGGAACTGGAATCCCCGTTTTGAAGATGACTGACTAACCTGAAGCTCAGAGAGGTTGGGTAATATGCATAATGCCACACAGCTAGTTAGGTGTGGGATTCAACTCAGATTCTGGCTCTGTCTGATTTCAAAGTATGGGTTTTCTCACTTCACCTGGTGTGCACAGTCTGACTGCTCAGGTGTTATGACTGGGCTGTTTCTCTGGTTGTGTGGACCTAGCTTTGTGTACAAGGTGCTCATCAGTATACCTCAAAGACACTGAGCTGGGAATTGGGAATGAGATGAAGTCTGAGTGCTGTGTATTGGGCTTACTTGGTGAGGCAGGAGTGACCCAGGAGACACATGAACAAGGTTATTTCAAAAGCAGAGAGTGTGAAGCCCAGAGAGGGAGACCCTGTTGATGCCTCCTTTGTGTTTGGGTGCCAGAATTCCAAAGGCTTGGGTGATGTGGCAAGAGAAGACCTGAGGGTATGTGGACCCACATTTTCAGAGTCTCTCATCTGGTGCTCTTTGTAAATGACTTGACTCATGGCTCTGTCCCTTTTCCCCGAGACAAGTGAACTGAAAAAAAAGGAAGGGGGGGAGCAAGGGGTGTAAACAGCCTTAAAATTAGAGTCTTTTGGAGTCAGTAGTTTGGACGGTGAAAGATGGCAAGTGTGTCTTTTGTCTTTCAATAGGTTTTCTACTATTCTCTCTTTTTCTCTCGCGGGTCCCTGTCCTTTCTTCGTCGCCTCCCTCTAGCTGCTGCTGGGCCCGTGGCCTCTGGCCGCAGCCCCCCTCCCTCTCAGTACCTTGCAACAGGCTCTGGAGATTGAGCTGCGCCTCGCGAAGCAGCTCCTCTACACTCGGGGGCCTGCCCGAGGAGAGGAACACGTTCACTGGCTGTCGCCATGACGACCTCGAGTGGGCAGTCGCTGTCGCATTTTCCCGACCCGAGTTAGCTGCAGCTAGGGAAGGAGAGAGGCAGTGAGAGGCGCCGCCGAGCGGGGGGGCGGGGGGGCTTGAGGGGGGCGGCACGCAGCGGCCAGTGGGCTCCCGCGGTTCCCTAAGACCCGCCCCTGCCGGGGGTGGGGGGTGGTGGCGCGGGCCGCGCTTAAAAGGCGGGGACGCGCCAGCCGCAAGATTTTTCCTCGACAGATCGTGCCGCAGTCAGTTCCCTACCTCGCCGCCTGCCTCCGCCCGCCCGATTGCCGCCTCGCTGCCTCGCCGCCCGCCTCCTCCGCCCGGCGCCTCCCGGCTCCCGCCGCCGCCCGTCCTTTGCGATCCCCGGGACGAGGTAACGCGCCCCGGGCGGAGCCGCCAGGCCCTCCGAGCTCGCTCCAGTGGGTGTGGCTCGGCCCCCCGCGCGCCCCGCCGCGGCCCCCGGCTCCTCTCACGGCCCTATCTCCCCATCCCACCCCTGCCCGCAGCCCCAGGGCCCCGGCTAGTCCTGATGTCCGAGGCGGCCGGGAATCTCAATAGCCTCCGCATGGCGAACGTGGCCCTGCGAGAAGAATTAAATGCCCTTCGCGGGGAGAACGCCAATCTGGGCCTTCAGCTCGGCAGAGCCCTGGCCGAGGTCAATTCCTTGCGGGGCAATGTCTCGAGCTACATGCGCTGGCCGGTCCCCGGGGTGCCCGCCCTTTCTGAGGAGAACTTTGAGTTCCCGCTCAGTGAGATCGACGCTGCTCCTGAGGGAGAACTGCCCTTCCTGTGCTGGCCTCCCCCGCGCACCGAGCCCGAGTGTGCCCCGGACGAACTGTTGATTAGCGTGATCCAGGATTGCGGCACCTCCGGCGCACCCACCGACCCACCCCCGATGCCCAGTCCACCCCCGCCGGCGCTGCCCCCGCCCCCGGCCAAGGAGCTGCCCCCGCAGCCTCTTCTGCCGCCGCTGGAGCGGCCTGAGATAGAGCCCTTCTCGGGCGACCCAGTCTACCTGGCTGAATTCTTGATGCAGCTAGAGACTTTCATAGCCGACCATGAGGATCATTTCCCCGGGGGAGCTGAGCGGGTGGCCTTTCTGATCTCCTTTTTCGCTGGTGAAGCCAAGGACTGGGCCGTCTCAGTCACCCAGGAAGGAAGCCCCCTGCATGCCAACTTTCCGCGCTTCCTGGATGAAATCCGTAAGCAATTCTGTGGCCCCATTCCCCCAAGCGTGGCAAAAAAAGCCATCCGCAAGCTCAAGCAGGGAGACTGTACCCTGGGCAGCTATGCAGATGCTTTTCAGTTCCTGGCTCAATTCTTGTCTTGGGATGACGGCCGCCTTCAAAACCAGTTCCTCAAAGGCTTATCAGAGTTCTTCCGCAAGGAGCTCTTATGGTCAACTGAAATGGCCGACCTGGACGAGCTGATTCTCGAGTGTGTGGAGATAGAAAGAAAAGTGCGTGTCCCCAAGCCAATGCCACTCCCTGGGGTTCGCAATATCTTCTTCCCTTTTGCAGCAGACCGTAATCTCGAAGGTGAAGAGGGAGAAGAGTGCCACAGTGGGGATGAAGATGAAGAGGCACGCAGGCGCAGGATTCTCAACAAGGACCAGCGGAGGCGCGTGAGAGCAATCCAGCAAGAGACCAGGGGGGAGGAGGAGGAGAAGAGGAGGAAGAGTGAGGAAGAGATGAGGAAGGAGCTGAAACAGAAAGGGGAGGAGGACGGAGAGGAGGAGGAAGAAGAGGAGGCGGAAGAAGAGGAGGCGAAAGAAGAGGAGGAAGAGGAGGGGATGAGGAAGAAGAGGAAGAAGGAGGAGGAAGATCAGAGTAAGGATAAGAAAGAAGAGGAACATGAGGGTGGCCGTCAGGAACCAGAGCAGGAGCCCGAGCAAGAGCCCGAGCAGGAGCAGGAGACAGAGGATGAGACCCAAGATGATGACCTGGATGAGCTGATGGAGATGGAGCCCACCTATGCCAACGCTTCATCCCAGACTTCTGGCTACTATCATGAAAACTTCCTAGATGTGTCGCCTCCCATCATACAGCCCAGCAGACGGAGGAACCAGAATCGACTCCCACTTCTGGAGGGCCTTCCAGGTACCAATTCACCATTCTACAGTTCACCGCCACTGATTCGCCGCGCAGGTCGCCTGGGGCAACGCCAAATCCGACGCCGTCCCCCAGTGCTATTTCGCCTCACTCCGAGGCAGGGGGGCCACCGGGCTGCACGGGGCCGTATTCGCGTGTGAGAGCTGGAGTGAGCTGCCCCCTCCCCCACAACACACCCTTCCACTGTGTTCCCTGCCCCTGCTTTCGCTGCCACACCTGCCTCATTCACTGACCAGTACTTAAGGGAGTTCCAGACCTGCAGAACCTGAAGAAGACCTGGAGGACTCCAGACCATCCTGTGACCGTGACTGGGGAGTGACACTCGGGAAAGGAGGGCGTAGTGATAGCTGTCCTCTCAGTGTGCACTCTGCTCATACCTGCCAGGATCTAGAGAGCAGGTTTCTGGGCCTGTTCCCATAAATGAACTGGTCACCCTCTTGTATTTCCCCTCTAGTTGTTTTAAGCCCTCACCTCTCCTGTGTTAATTCACACTGTGTTCTATGGTTTAATCCTCTGGCTGGCTAACCTGGACTTCACCCAATGGCTCACTGCTCTGCCCGGGACAGGCTCCACTGAACTTCTAAAACCACTGAAGTCACTTACTAGGTATAATTGGTGGACAGCAGGATGCTACCAAGAAACGTGCCTGGAAGCCTACACTTGCTTCAGGTCACCCCTTCAGTAGGAGGGCCCTGAAGAGTCCCCTCCAATTAGCCCAGTGAGGGAATGCAAAGCCACATGTCCAATGGATCACCCAGCTGAGACCTGTCTTCAACTGACTGAGCAAGCTGGTCCCACCTTCCCACAGACCATGGGCTTAGGGCCTTAGAGCTCACCAGATCTGGGACCCTTTCGTCTTACTTCACTGCTCTCCTGGGCATCCCTAGTGGACACAGCCCAATATTCCATGCCCTACTCCTTTCCCTGACGTTGCCTAAAGGGTAGGCAGTTAGGTCAGGGAGGAGGAGGCGGAGAAAGCAGCAGCAACAACTCAATTTGACCTTGTAAGGAGTGACTCTTTCCTTAGGGATGGTGGTCTCCTCCCCTGGCCAGGCCTTGGACTGCAGTCTCCAGCCATAGGTCTTGACAGAAGATTTGCCATCCTTGGGGTTCCAGAGGTGGCTTAATTGGCCTTTCCTTCCCAGAATGCCAGAGAGAGAGAGGTCCAAAGCCTGCTCTTCAACTCCAACGTGAAGGACTCCTTAGTTCTGAGAGGAGAGAGGAAGGTTCTCTCTACAGAGACTGTGCCTCCTGCAGCTTTGCAACCGGGATGACCTCATGTCTCTCACATGAGGGGCAAGCCATAGTCTGATGCTGGGCATTGAGCAGATGGTGAGGTTTAAGAGGTTGACTGCCTCCTAGTAATTCCTGGAGCTTCTGGGTCCTAACCTAGGGGCCTTCACAGAGACCTGCTGCTGGCTTTGGGTCCAGAAGACATGGTTCTGCAGTGAAAAGTACATACTATGTTACTCTGGCCACAGAATGACAGCCAGATCCACTGATGGCCTGAACTGCCCTCCACACTGGGCTTCCTGCACAGGGCCTGGTAGCTGGGCAAGTGCAGCCAAAGTATCTGTGGCCAGAGGGAAGAAAACATAGTAAATTAAACCTCTGTTCCTCACTGGAGTCTGACAGATAACCTCAGCCCAGCCTTAGGATTTTGAGCTCAGAGGCAAGAAAAAGAAGCAGGAGGAAGAGGAGTCACAGAGAAACCCAGTCCTCCGACTGGTTTCCGGTGAGGTCTCTATTCATCAGTGGGAGGTAAGAAGTACTTCTGTTGCTCACACATTTCTCAGCCTGGGGATTGGTGGAGCCAGGTTCCTATAACCTGTTGCTATCTTTTAAAAAGGCTACTCCCTCCTCCAAAGAGAAAAGTAATACATAATCATTATAGAAAATTTGGCAAATAGAGAAAATGATGGGGATCCAAAAGCCACATTCAGAATCCCACCACACAGATGAGCCACACTCTTAACACTTTGCTGCCTTTCTTTCTAGTGTGTTCTTGCCATGTCTTTTCAAAGCTGAGATCTGCGAGCTCTTGATCAGCAGGATTTAAAATGGCTGCCACCTATGCAGTCACGCAGACTGAATAACTTATTTGAGCTTTCTCCTAATGTGTTGGACACATCAATTGCCTGGTTTTCCCCATCCCCACCAGTTCAAAAGTAAATAACCTTGTAAAGAAAATTTTGTCTGTTTTTCAGCTATTTTCTCAGGAGAGAGTTCCAGAAGGAGGCCTGCCATTCTTCAAGGCTGTGGACTCTGTTTGCTGATGGCCAACATGCTGGCCCTGCTGCCCATGTCCCTGTCAGAGAAGTCCAAAGGACAGGTGCCTTGCACCCACACTTACAGGGACCCCTCATCACAGGCCCTGCCTGTTCCCATGGTGCTTTTCATCCTGAGCCCATTTAGCCTCGGCCGTGGAAAGAGCAGATGAGCAGTGAGCTGGTTTATGGCCCTCTGGTGGCAAGGGGGCTTGGGCTCCCCTTTGACCCTCTTCCCCTCCTTTCCCAGATCTTCAATGTTGTGATCTAACAGCCACAAGAGCTGTAAGAGGAACTATGGGCTTTGGGCTATTTCTTGGGTTTAAAGAGGGGTGGGTGGGGGTGGGGGTATGCATGCAAGGGTTTGAGGGCAGCCCAGGGATTCCCAGAGACCCGGGGAGAAATTGAAACCAATGTGTTATTGTGTTACTGTTGTATTACTGTGTTGTGAAGATGAGAAATTGTTCTGTATGCTAAAGCTTTCTCCTCAATAAAAGGATAAAGGGTGTGTAAAGACTGTGTTTCTCTGGGTTATTGAGCAAGTGCAGAAGACCACCTAGGAGGCATTAGGTACTTCCCAGACACTTTGCCTGGATCAGCCCTAGCCTGAAGCCTTGAAGTCCTTCAAACTAAGGGCTCCAGCCTACTGAATCTGTGAATGGCAGAAGCTGTCAGGAGGGAAGTGGAGGGACTAGGCATCTTAAAAAACAGCATTAGTTCTCCACTAATATAAAGATATGAGTGACCAGCCTTACCATCCTGTAACACTGCAGTCCCCCTGGCCTCCAAACACAACAGACGGCGCAACACGACTTTGGAGGGAGGGAGAGGGGAAGGAGGGAAGGCCCTTCCACTTTTTGGCACTAGATGGAGCTATGGGACATCAATGAGAAAGCTGGTGAAGATTTTTAAATACACTCTTGGAGCAAGTCCACGCAGACACTGTCCAGCAAGAATTCACTGCTCCTCACAGACTGTGGGGTCAGAAGAAACTGAATCCCATTCTGGGATTTGCTCAAGTTTCCCAGCCATGAGCTGAATTTTTCTCACCTGGGACAGTGGGTGAGAACGCTTCTGGAGTCCCTAGCAGTGGCTCTGCCAGGCACTTCACACCCATTATCTCATTCATCTCACTCTCCTCTTATAGACGAGGAAAACTGAGGCTTAGAGAGGAGAAAGCCTGGCCCAAGGTTTACAGCTACTAAGTGGCACTATCATAGCACCACAGCTGCCCATTCCCCAGCTCTAGGGATGCTTCACCCCTCTCCACCTCCCTCCACTGGCCCTCCAACAGGGTCTATCCTGTCCTGCCCACCACCGTACAGACATGCTGTGAGAAACAAAGCCTGGCATCAGATGTGTGCTTGCTTTGCCTCTTTATGGGGAAGGAACAAAGGGAGGGAGGGAGAAAAGATGGAGGAAACGCTTGTTTCTGACCGTGTGCCAGGCACTTTCACATTTCATTCCCACACTCAGTGAAGAAGGTAATGGTGTCTTATAGAACTGAGGGACCTGAATTTCAGAGATACTAGGTTGCATGGTGGACTCGGGTCTTTGTGACTCCCAGATCTATACTCTCTCAACTCTGATACTCCAAGCCTTTTCCCAAGAAAGCCCCCTGTCACGCTCAAGCCTCAACCTGACCGGATTCTGGGTCCTTGCCAAAGCAACCAGGTGCCCGATCTCTGGAAGCTCCAGAGCCAGCCAGTTCTGTCCTTCAAGGAAGGGCCTGAAGAGCAAGGCAGGCCAGTGGCAGGGCTGAGTTTATGGAGATGAGTATGCATGAGTGTGCGGCTGACAACTGCCCCTTTGGGGGAGGGACAAGGCTGTGGGGCCATGAGCAGCATCAGGGAGTACTGGAGCTCCCCTTTCTGCTTCAGGGGATGAGATAAAGTCTCCAGCACCCAATGGAGTTTCTCATGCCATTTCAGGGAGAGCTAGGTGATCTCAGATTGCATCTGTGATGGCCTGTCAAAGGAGGTGGGGGCAAGTAAGAGCAGGCTCAGCCTTGCCAACCCTTGCAGTGCGGAGCCCTGTGAGTATAGGAAAAAGAGCCCCCTATTCCAGTCTGGTCACACCACTGACTGGATTTGGGACCCTGTGTGACTCCCAATCCTGCTTAGGACATAGCTTCCTCATCCATATAGTCCCCTGGGCCCAGCACACAGCTATCCAGCACAGGTATTAGCATTTCGTGATCCACACAGTAGGACCACAACCCTAGGTTAGTACATAAACAAAGAAGTGAGTGAATACATGGGCTGCTGGATGGAGAACTAGAGGTAGGCTGCCAAGGGCATTAGCAGATGGTATTAAGTTAGAGGACTAGAGGACCCCCTCCAAAATGGAATGAGGAGCCACCCCCTCCCAATCTAACTTAGAAGGATGTGCTGACATGACCTTTACTAGGTACACCTGTGAGATCTTGCAGTTAAGTTCACAAAACCATCTGCAGAAGCCTGAGTGGGGAAGATGTGGATGAGAAGAAAGGTGTGAAAAAAATCTGAAAGTTGATGGGGGCCTGAGGTGGTGAGGGCTCAGGATGAATCAGCAGAGTGCCATGGGGGCCAGAAATGCTAATACCTTCCAGGGCTGCTGCAACAGAGTGCATGCAGGACTCAGGAGATGGAAGGCCCTACCTGGGATCCTGGCTGCCCAATGGAAGTGACCAGGTTGTATCTCACAGAAGTCCATTTGCATGCCCCAAACAAGGAAATAGAACAAAAGCCCAGAAGAGGAAGCTTAAGGTCACTTGCTCCAACTGCAGAGTTCAACTGTGAGGTCTAGCAATTAGACATCCAGAACTCTTAGCCTCCACCCTCCACTCACACCTACACTGGTGGAATCAGAATCTCCAGGAATTTGTATTTCTAAAAAGCTCCCTAGGCAATTCTAATGACTAGCCCAGCCCAGTGCAGAAAAGAGCCTTGGGGACCAACCAGCTCAGGTGACATTTAGTGGCCAGTTTGGTTCTGAGCCTTCCCACAGAGCTCCCCAGAGCGGAAGCCAGCCTGGAGATCCTGCACTAGCATATAGTATGGGATCAAGAAATATTTGTGCAGTGATCCCCCAGCATGTAGCATGGCCTGGTGTGAGCGTCCCCCTCCAGGACACTTGCTCAGATTGCACTTCCTGAGAAAGGTGTGCCATAAGATGGGCCTGGCCTTGAGAAACCAGGTCCACCAGAGCCTAGGCTGCCAGAACTGACTTCCCTGGGGCCTTGGCCCCTCCCAGGGGATGGAGAAAGGCATTAACAAGGCAAGAGATTATCTCTAAATGGGAGTAGGGGCTCCACCTCCGGCTAGCACTTCCTGCTTCCTGCCTAGACTAGGGAAAGCTCCACAGATCACTTCTCCCCAGGGACTCCACAGACAGAAACACAAAGCCCAGGGTTCTTCGTTGCCCTGGTAACAGTGGGACCTACTTGGAAGAAAACAGTCTCTGAAAGGCCTAGGAGGGTGGATATTTCCTTTGACTGAGGGCAGGCTCTGACCTGCTCTTCGAGGCCCCTCTCTCCTTCCTGCCTGCCACGCAGAGGGGTAGAGCTGGGGCCCCTCACCTCAGTTACTCTCCTAGGAGGGCAGGGCCAGAAAGTAGGGCCCTGGCTGTTTATTCTGCTCTTAGAGGTGTTAGCCTGTGAATTCATGGCAATTGTCTTCTGGCCTGAAGAAGACTTTCCAAACACAACGAAACTCGAAATTCGAGGAGGGCAAGTGCCCCCAGCAATTGTGGTCCTGGTCCCACCTCCTCCTCACCACTTAGAGCAGAGGCAGAGCCAGAGGGAATGTCAGAAGTTCCAGACTCCTCCCCTCCCAGTTTAGCCCCGCCTCATCTCTCCGCCGACTACTTAATTAGCTTCCTTGTTGGTCTTGTTTGTTGTTGTTTAGTTGCTCCGTCGTGTCCGACTCTTTTACAACTCCATGGACAATAGCTTACCAGGCTCCTCTGTCCATGGGATTCTCCAGGCAAGAATACTGGAGTGGGTTGCCGTTTCCTTCTCCAGAGGATATTCCCGACCCAGGGATCAAACAGTAGTCTCTTTTGTCTCCTGCATTGGCAGGCGGGTTCTTTATAGTAGCGCCACCTGTTGGTCTAACCAGCCTCTAGTCTCTACCCCTTCTAATCAATCCACTTTCTGCAGCTTGGTTGTGGGGTGGGTGGGCATGGTTCTTTGAACAGGCAAATCTGGTCCTGTTGCTGCTATATACAAACCCTTTAACGGCTCTCCTTCCTCTATTGGAAGACTTGTGGACCAGGTTCTGATCTTCCTCACTCAGTTCAGTTCAGTCATTCAGTCATGTCCGACTCTTCACAACCCCATGGACTGCAGCACACCAGGCCTCCCTGTCCATCACCAACTCCTGGAGTTTACTCAAACTCATGTCCATTGAGTCGGTGATGTTATCCAACCATCTCATCTTCTGTCATCCCCTTCTCTGCCCGCCTTCAATCTTTCCCAGGATCAGGATCTTTTCCAGTGAGTCAGCTCTTCACATCAGGTGGCCAAAGTATTGGAGTTTCAGCTTCAGCATCAGTCCTTCCAATGAATATTCGGGACTGATTTCCTTTAGGATTGACTGGTTTGATCTCCTTGTAGTCCAAGAGACTCTCAAGAGTCTTCTCCAACACCACAGCTCAAAAGCATCAATTCTTTGGCACTTAGCCTTCTTTATCATCCAACTCTCACATCATATATGACTATTGGAAAAACCATAGCTTTGACTATACGGACCTTTGTAGGCAAAGTAATGAATGTCTCTGCTTTTTATATGCTGTCTAGGTTGGTCATAACTTTTCTTCCAAGGAGCAAAACATCTTTTAATTTCATGGCTGCAGCCTTCCTCACTATCTGGTTATAAATAAACTACCATCTCATCTGCCCATGCCAACCTTCTTCCCTCTTCCATTCAATCCAAACCCCAGACATTCTGAATTACTTTCTTCTTTCCTTACATACCAGACTCTTTTATGCCTCTAGCCCTTTGCATGCCCTATTGCCTCTGCCTTAAAAATTCATAAGCACTCCTGGCCCCACTCCAACTGGCGATCTCCTCTGCTCCCAGACCACTTCCTTCTCGATGCTGCTTTCACTGCCCAGACAAGCTCATCCATTTCTGAGTCCCCAGTCGGTCCCCTTGCCCCAACTCCAGTGCTCTGTAAGGCTTGAGTAGAGGCTGGTTCATGACCCTAAATGAGCTTGGTATTCATTTGTCCCCTTCACATGTAGGCGCTGCACTGGCAGTAGACTTTGGGAGGATGGGAGGACTGGCCTCCTGAGATCTGGCTGCGGGCTGATGGTATGCAAGTGGAGCTGGAAGCACCCTCTTCCCTCCATCAAGCTGGAGGTATGGACAGTAGGAATAAGTTGGGAAGAGAACTCAGGAGTGTGCAGAGCTTGTTGTTCATCCCCAAATGACTACCCCCTTGATGGTCCCCATCTGTTTGGGGGAGACAGGCAGTTGCTTCTAATCAGCCATGTGCTGAAGAGAGACCTCTGCTGGCCTTGAGAGTCACACAGACCTGGCTTTGAACTCTGGCTCTACCATTTCCTTGTGTGTATCCTTGGGTCAGTCATTTCACCTCTCTAAGCTCCAGTTTCCTTTTTCTAAAAACAGAGATAGCAATAGTATATATGTATATATATATATATATATATATTAGGAGATATATATTAGTGAGATCATCAATATGAACAAAAATAATAAAAATAACTAATACTTATGAGCAGTTACTATTTGTTGGGGACTAAGTGCTATTAACTCATTGAGTCATTGCACAAACCCTATAAAAGTAGGTAAGTTGGTAGTGTTATTATTCCCCACTTTGCAGATTAAGAAGCAGCAGGGAAATTTGAATTTGCTTAATGTCACAGCACTAGCACACAAGTGTTTTCGAGCCCTCCAGTAAGATAAGGAAAGTTTTGTGGATCAGAAATGAAGCCAGTGGAGCAGGAGAGCACCAAGATATAGGGCAAGGGTCTCAGTCTCTTTTTGGTCATCGGTCCCTCTAGCAGTTTGGTCAAACCTCTGGACGCCTCAGAATATGGTTTTCAGATGCATAAAATATAATGTGTAGAATTACAAAGGAAATGAATCATATTGAAATGGTTATAAGAAATACTTTTAAGAAATTGTGATCTAGTTATATTACTTTAATAATGCATTAAGTTACAAGACTGAGTGGCAAGTCTATAGAATAGAGGTTTTGAAGTGATGATGAGCATAAATAACTTTTCGGAGATACAATAACTCTAATCTGATATGAAAATATTTGTGATTTTGATCACAGATAAAGTCACAGATACTGTTAATACTATTATGGCTTGCTGCCTACATTCCCAATTTGAGGAAATGCTAAATTTCTGTTAGAGATTAGTGGAAAAGGATCAAATAGTTTTCCCATCCAAGTTCATAGACTCCCTAAATTCTTTCCACACACTGCTTGGAGGTCCACAGAGCTCAAGTTGAGAAGCCCTGCCCTACGGTGTCACAGAAAAGACAATAGCTGCATTTGAAGCTCTAAGGAGAAGCTGGGGGGCTGGCAGAAAGACAAGTGTGTGGTTTCTCTTTCAAGAACTGTTTACAGAAATCATGGTCTGGCAGCTCCTTCTTCCTCTTGGTCCTGAGTCAGCAGCCCAGGGTGGGGCTGAGGCTGTCACACTTGGTTTGAGTTTCAAGCTCACCACATACTCATCCCTAAGAGTTGATTTGTTGCCACTTCCTTTCCAGTGAAATCTCAGTGGGTTTTGCTCCCTTTTAAAATTTGGACTTGCTTGCACATACAGATTTCCTATTAGTCTGGAAATAATCTTTAAGCGAACATTTTATTGGCTCAAAGACATTTTCTGAGATAATAGATGCTTCAACCCCCAACACCCCAGCCAGACTTCAGGCTTGCAGAGAGGGGAAAGATCACCAACTGTGCTATGCACCCCAGACCACCAGTCAAAATTGGCACTTTCCCAAAACACCAAATGCTTTTTCCTGACTTCCTGACTTTGCCACCTGTCAGCTGAATTCCTGCCAACCAGGGCAGCATAGTCTGGGTGCCATGGCTAAGGAGACAAATGGTCAGAACAGCAGTAGGTCTCTGGCCTTTCTAACTTGCCTCTGTTCCCATTCAAGACTCAAAGAGCACTGTTTATCAAGACCAGGCCTCAGGTTTACTCACAATGCTTTGCTTGGGGCTTCTAGCTAGCCAGGGTCTGCTGCCTTCTGCTCTTCCCCAGGTCCCCATATTTATTCAGAAATTAGCAATACTTGGCTTATGGCCAGTGTGCTAAAAGGACTTCAGCTTAATTTCTAAAATGAGTGGTTGAGATTGTGACAGTCTTATGAACTATAGCCAGGGGCTAATAAAGAGGCTGGTTCACAATGAATCTGCCTCAGTTAGCCAAGGGAACAGGATAGTATGCTTCGGGGGTTTAGATTGAGAGCTTCATGTGCTGGAAGGTGAAGAAGACTTATTCTTTTGACTATAAAAGAAATATATGTATGTTCTTAGGTTGGCCAAGTCTCCCAAACATAGGCAGAAAGAAACTGAGGATCAAATGAGAATTCAAAAGAACTTTGATTAGCTAGATTGACCAAGAATAAAAGTGAGACGATCCCAATTACTTAAATCAGAAATTAAAAAGGGGACATTACAATCCACCTTATAGAAATAAAAAAGATTATAAAAGAATACTATGAACAATTGTATGACAATAAATTATACAAGTTAGAGGAAATGCATAAATTCTTAGAAAGACACAAACTATTGAAAAGACACAAAGAAGAAACAAAAACTCCAAATAAATCTGTTGTAAGTAAAGAGATTGAATTAATAATCAAAACTACCCATGAAGAAAAGCCCAGACACAGATGGCTTCTTTGATGAATTCTACCAAATAATTAAATAAGAATTAATGTCAATTCTTAAAAAAACTCTTTCAAAATGTAGAAGACGAGGTAATACTTCTCAACTCATTCTATGAGGCCAGTATTATCCTGGTAACAAAAATAGACACAAAACATAACAAAAAAGCTACAGGCTGATATCTCTTATTATTATGGACACAAAAATCCTCAACAAGATATGAGCAAACCAAATCCAGCAACATACACATTACCATATGTAAAATAGATAGCCAGTGGGAATTTGCTGTGTGACTCAGGGAACTCAACCTGGGGCTCTGTGACAACCTAGAGGGGTGGGGTGGGTGGGAAGTGGGAGGGAGATTGAAGAGGGAGGGGACATATGTATATCTATGGCTGATTTATGTTGACATATGGCAGAAACCAACAGAATATTGTAAAGCAATTATCCTTCAATTAAAAATAAATAAATTAAAAAAAGGACCACACATCATGGCCAAGTAGGATTTATCCCAGGAATGCACAGTTGTTGTAACGTTTGAAAATCATTTTATGAAATGCAGCATATCAATAGAATAAAAAGCAAAAACATAATTATTTCAAAAGACACAGAGAAAGGATTTGACAAAATCCAACACCCTTTCATGATAAAAAAAATACTCTCAACCAATAGAAATAGAAAGAAAGTTTTCCAAGTTGACAAAGGGCATCTGTGAAAAACCCACAAGAACATCAAAATAGTGAAATGCTAGAAGTTTTCCCTCAAGACCAGGAATGGACAAGGGTATGCTCTCTCACCACTTCTGCTCAACATTGTACTGGAGGTTCTAGCCAGAGCAATTTGATAGGAAAAAGAAATAAAAGGCACTGGAAAGACTGGAAAGGAAGAAGGACAGATGACATGATCCTGTATATAGACATTCTAAGGAATCCACTAAAAACTATTCAAAGTAATGGATGAGTTCAACAAAGTTGTAGGATATGAAATCAATATAAAATTGTATTGTTATATACATGTAATGAACAATCTGAAGTAAAATTAAGAAAATAACTCCTTTTACAATATCATCAAAAGAATAAAACACTTAGAAAAAATTAAACAAAAGCGGTGCCAGACTTGTACACTGAAAACTTACAAAAAAAAGAAGACTGAAACAGATGGAAAGACCAAATACTAAACATTGTTAAGACATCAATACTCTCCAAAATGATCTACAGATTGAATGCAATTTGGATAGAAGTCCAGTTGAATTCCTTGTAGAAATTGACAGGCTGAGGTTAAAATTCATATGGAAATTCCAGGGACCCAAACAAACTTAAAAAAGAACAAAGTTGGAGGACTCACACTTCCCACCAATTTCAAAACTCTACGCAAAGCTCCTGGGAGTAGGAAATGGCAACCCACCCCAGTATTCTTGCCTGCAGAATTTCACGGACAGAGGACCCTGGTGGGCTACAGTCCATGGGGTGGCAAAAAGTCGGATACAACTGAGCACACATGCACAGTAATTAAAATAATGTGCTACTAGTGTAAGGGTAGCATATAGATCAATGGAACAGAATTGAGAATCCAGAAATAAACTCATACTCATGACCAATGATTTTTGACAAGGGTGCCAAATTCATTCAATGGGGAAAGAACAGTCTTCAACAAGTGGTATTAGGACAACTGGATCTCCACATGTAGAAGCATGAACTTGGGAATTCTTTCTTACACTTACACAAAATTAAACTCAAATTAGATAAAAGACTTACACATAACAACTAAAACTATAAAACTGAGAAGGAAAAATAGACGTAAATTTTTAAGACCTTGGGTTACACAACAGTTGCTTAGTTGTGACACATTGCACAAATAACAAAAAAATAGATAAACTGGAATTTATTAAAATTTTTTAAAAATTGTGTTATAAATAATGCCATTGAGCAAGTAAAAAAGCCTGGAGTTCTCTGGCCATCCAGTGGTTAAGAATCCACTTGCCAATACAGGGGACACAGGTTCCATCCCTGGCCCAGGAAGATCCCACATACCACAAGGCAGCTAAGTCTGTGCCCCACAACTACTGAGCCCATGTGCCACAACTACTAAAGCCTGCACACTCTAGAGCCTGTGCTCCACAACAAAGAGAACCCACCACCACGAGAAGCCCACACACCACAATTAAAGAGCAGCCCCCACTTGCCACAGCTGGAGAAAGCCCATGCACTGCAACAAACACCTAAGGCAGACAAAAATAAATAAATAAATACATAAAAGTAAATAGCTTCCAGAATGCTAGAAAATATTTGCAGATCATGTATCTAATAAAGACTTGTATCCAGAATATATAAACTTCTCTTACAAATCAGTAATAAAAAGACAAATAACTGAATTCAAAAATGGGTAAAAGATCTGAATAGACATTTCTCCAAGATATACAAATGGCCAATGAGCACATAAAAGATGTTCAATATCATTAGTCATTAGGAGAATACAGATAAAAAACACAGTGAGATCCCACTCCACACCCACTAGGATGGCTAGAATCAAAAAGTCAGACAAATGTTTATGAGGATGTGAAAAAATTGGTACTCTTACACATTGCTGGTGGGAATGTAACATAGTGCAGCTGCTTTGGAAAATGGTCAGTCCCTCAAAATGTTAAATATGGGGTCGTCATACAATTCAGTATTTCCATTACTAGGCATACACCCGAGTGAAATGAAAATACACATCCACACAAAAACTTGTAAATGAATATTTATAGCCACATTGTTTACAATAGCCAAAAGAGGAAGCAACCTATGTGCATCAGCTGACGAATAGATAAAAAAATAAACAAAATATGGTGTAGCCATACAATGGAATGCTATCCAGTTGTATCCTAAAGCCTTTGACTGTGTGGATTGCAAACTGTAGAAAATTCTTAAAGAGATGGGAATACCAGACTACCTTACCTGCCTCCTGAGAAACCTGTATATAGGTCAAGAATCAACAGTTAGAACTGGACATGAAACAACAGACTAGTTGTTGTTGTCAAGGCTGTATATTGTCACCCTGCTTATTTAGCTTATATGTAGAGCACATCATGTGAAATGTTGGGCTGGATGAAGCACAAGCTGGAATCAAGATTGCCAGGAGAAATATCAATAACCTCAGATATGCAGATGACACCACTCTTATGGCAGAAAGCAAAGAGGAACTAAAAAGCTTCTTGATGAAGGTGAAAGAGGAGAGTGAAAAAGCTGGATTAAAACTCAACATTCAAAAAACTAAGCTCATGGCATCCGATCCCATCACTTCATGGCAAATAGATGGGGAAACGAAGGAAACAGTAAGAGACTTTATTATTTTGGGCTCCAAAATCACTGCAGATGGTGACTGCAGCCATGAAATTAAAAGATGCTTGCTCCTTGGAAGAAAAGCTGTGACAAACCTAAACAGCGCATTAAAAAGCAGAGACATTACTTTGCTGACAAAAGTCCATATAGCCAAGGCTATGGTTTTTCCAGTAGTCATGTACAGATGTGAGAGTTGGACCAAAAAGAAGACTGAGCACTGAAGAATTGATGCTTTTGAACTGTGGTGTTGGAGAAGACTCTTGAGAGTCCCTTGGACAACAAGGAGATTAAGCCAGTTAATCCTAAAGGGAATCAACCCTAAATATTCATTGGAAGGACTGATGCTGAAGCTGAAACGCCAATACTTAGGCCACCTGATGAGAAGAGCTGACTCATTGGAAAAGATCCTGATGCTGGGAAAGATGGAAGGCAGGAAGAGATGGGGACGACAGAGGACAAGATGGTTGGATGGCATCACCGACTCAAAGGATATGAGTTTGAGCAAACTTCGAGAGATGGTGAAGGACAGGGAAACCTGGCATGTTGCAGTCCATGAGGTCACAAAGAGTTGGACAGAACTGAGTAACTGAATTGAACTGAACTGATCCAGTCATAAAAGGGAAAGAAGTAATGAGACATACGACAACATCAATAAACCTTGAAAACATTATGCCACACCAAAGAAGCCAGACAGAAAAGGCCACATCATGAATGATTCTATTTACATGGCATGCCCAGAATAGGCAAATCCATAGAGATAGTAAGTAGATTAGTGGTTATCTAGGGCTGGGAAGGGGGTTTAAGGTTTCTTTCAGGGTATTGAAGATGTTCCAAGATTGGGGTGATCGCTGCAGAACTCTTGTTCTTGTTGTTCAGTCGCACAACTCTAAACATACTAAAACCCGCATAATTGTACATTTTAAAATGTGTGAACTGTACGGTAAATGCATGCATTATGTCACAATAAAGCTGTTATATACATGAAAAAGAACCTTGGTAAGTCAGAAGTGTACCACAATATCATACTCAAGTGTCAAAACAAAGGCCACAAGATGAGATCAGGGTTGTTGTTGCTTAGTGACTAAGTCTTATCTGACTATTTTCGGCCATTTTGTGCCAGGCCACTCTGTCCATGAGATTCTCCAGGCAAGAATTCTGGAGTGGGTTGCCCTTTCCTTCTTCAGGGGATCTTCCCAACCCAGGGATCAACTGTGTCTCTTACGGATTCTTTACCTTTGAGCCACGAGGGAAGCCCAAGATCATGGTAGCTAATTGATAAACTGCAGAAATTCTAGTATGTCTTAGTAGATTCCATAGTGACCATGTATCAACAGATATGCTACCATTTAAAAGTAAACGGTTACCAAGGTACAAAGAAATACTGCTTGTAGAGATCTTAGTAAACTCTAACTGGAGAGTTGTTGTTCTAAGTAGCAGAGTTTAAAAGAGGAAAGTAGAGCTGAGAGTAGCATATGTGCCTGAAGTTTCAAACTTACTACCTACCTACCCCAGTAATCTGACCTAGACCTTGATCCTAAAGTCAGCTATTTTGACCTTATGCCAGGATTTTACAGTCTAATCAGGAGTCCCCTGGTACCTAAATATATATGTAGGTGGAAAGATGGGGATATAGCCAGCTAGCTGGACTTATTCCTTTAGAGATGGAGATCTAGTTGAAGCTCTCACCAAATATTCAGACTTTTCCAAGAAATCAGCAAGGTCTGAGCTTCCAAGACCATGCTGAGTCTCAGCTGGAATGTTTCTCCCTTTCTGAGGATGAGTTCACTGTCCAGCCCTCATGCCCACCTCCCAGCCATCTTTGGTGCCATTATTGAGGTTCTTTAGTTGGACCAGACTCTGGCTCACATCTCTTCAATTTTAACCTTGAGGGACTTTGAGTTTTGCCCTCCTGTACCTGAATGGAGACAGGGACAACATATGGCAGTCCTATATCTTGAGTGCTCTAGAGAAGTCTTTTCTTCAACTCCACCCATTGGTTATCTATGATGCAATACATTTTTCTTGTCTAATCAGATTTATTTAATATTTTGATTCCAAAGATATATTTAACCACATGCAAATGTTTGTGATTAGAGAAAGAAATCACCCATGATTTTACCCTGTTCATGAGCATACACAGTTTTACATAAGTACAATAACAGTAAAGATACAATTTTGTACCCTTTTTTTTTTACTTATCAAATCATAGAAACTTTATGACCCTGTTTTTTACTTAGAATCACTGTCATGCTGAAGGAGCAGACAGAAGCCCTAGGCTCCATTATTTCCAACAATAACAGTTGTTAACATTTATAAATGTTACACCAGGCAAAAGGAGAAGAGGGTGGCAGAGGATGAGATAGGTGGATGGCATCACCAATTCAATGGACACAAACTTGGGCAAACTCCGTGAGATGATGAGAGACAGGGAGGCCTGGTATGCTGCAGTCCATGGGGTCACAAAGAGTTGGACGTGACTTAGTGACTGAACAACAACAAAAACAGCATTTATAAATATAGCTCCTTACCATGTCCCAGACATTGGTCTAGGCACTTTGCAAGTTTAATCTTGCAGGGTTGTTGTGAACCCTGTAAGGCAGGTACTATTATAGCCCCCATTTTACAGATGAAGAAACTGAGATACTGAAAAGTTAGGTCTTTTGTCCAAAGTCATAGCTAGTAACACAGGTTGCCTGGTGCCAGAGTTTGTGCTCATAACTCCTTCAGTGAGTCTCAGACTTGACTGAGAATCAGAATTCCATGGAGGGCCTCTTAAAACACAAATCGCTGGGCCCCACTCCCAGAGTTTATAATTGAGTAGGTTTGGAGTAGAGTCCAAAATTCTGCATTTCTCACAAGTCGCCAAGGGATGCTTATCCCGCTGGTGTGAGAATCACATTTGGGAACCACTGCCTCCTGAGAGCAGCATGCAAGTTAGGTACCTAGGTCCCTAAACCAGTCCTTACAGTGTCCTTACAGGAAGGGGGCATGACTTTCTACCTGCTTCTTCTTCCCTCCCTATTCCCTCTGTAGGACATCCACCCAGGAACACCATGTCACAAGGGGGTTGCCTGAAGAGAGTGCATATTCATGCCAGTCTCAGACTCAATTAGCTAAATGCAATCCCATCCACTAAAAGGGCTGATAAATCAGTCCCTGGCTGTCAGGCTGCTCTGGTCACTACTGAATTAATGCCTGTGCTGTCACTTGCCTGGTGCCTTCAGTCAATTGATCTCACAGGTTAATAAGATTAACTCAAGCTTAACTCAGCCAGACTGGCTTCAGCCTCCCATGTCCCCCCAAACTGGGGAGGCTCAGGTGCAAGAGAGCTCTGCTCCCTTCCAAAGAGAGCAGCTTTCCAGGAGAGGAAGGGCGATTTTATGTCGCATCAACTAAGTAAAAGTGCATTTTGTGATTTGCAGGATTGAGACGGCCTCATCTGGAAACTGATTGGTGGGCATAGGGAACAAACTGGTTTGGCAATAATGAGAAGGAACAGATTAGTCCATTTGATCACAAAGCAAATCACTTGAAAGTCTGGGCACCAAAAAAAAAAAAAAAAGAAAGAAAGAAAGTCTGGGCAGCTGTGTCACCAGGGACACAGAAGATGGGACTTGGGGCTGGACAGGGCTGGCTCTGAGCCTACGTCATCACAACTTAGCTGGGTCTCCTCTCTGAACCTAGGATTCCTCATTGATAAAATGTGCTCAGAATATTTCCATTCTGTCTGTATTGACATGTATACAATGAAAGTATCCTTGGAGATAAAGTTGGGAGTAGTGTTGTGGATTGTGGAAAGCACCTAAACTGAAGGCTGGCCCATCAGTGGCCCTCAAAGGTCACTGCCTGAGGAGACAAATTGGAATAGAGATTAGAGCTCAGAATGGGAGAGCAGCCAGGCATCTGAATTCAAAACTGATGCTTTCCTCTTTGAAAACCCCTCTAACATCTGCCTATAGCCTTGCCCTTCATGGAGGTCTCCTTTGCCAGGCAGTCTCCTCATAGCAGACACTGATGTGCTGCCCAGATCTCACCTCAGGGACAAACAATTTAGTCTCCTAAGTGCTTACAGAGCTGCCTTAGGCAGCATTCTACTGCTCTGGGGATTCCTTTGCTTTCCTTGGGGATTCCTTTGCTTTGGGGAATCTGTGGGGATTCCTTGCCAAATGTCATACCTTCTTCCTAGGGTGGCTCTTTCATCCCCAGTCAGGCCAACTCTGAATTGCCAGCTCAGAGCCAGAGCCTCCCACTTAGGGTGACTGAGCAAGGCCTTAGGACAGCAGTGCACTTTGTCCCACCCGCACAACCCTGCTTCTTCACCCTCTTTCCAAAGCTGCAGATCCTGAGATCCTCCCTAATAAACTTCCTGCACACCCATCTCCACCTCAGAGTCCAATTTCTGGGACACCCAACCTCCCTTGGTGGAGCATGCACCTCATGGCTCTGGTAGAGACTATATTTTTTGCTCCCTTTCCCTGTTAATGACCTCTAGGCAATCTCTCTCTTTAAAAAATGTCAATTTTAGGACTTCCCTGGTGGTCCAGTGATTAAGAATCCACCTGCCAATGCTGGGAACATGGGAAGATTCCATATGCTGCAGAGAAACCAAGTCTGTGTGTCACAACTACTGAAGCCCATGCCCTAGAAGCCACACACTGCTGCTACTGAAGCCCCCACTCCTAGAGCCCATGCTCCACAACAAGAAGCCATTGCAATGAGAAGCCAGTGCACCGCAATGAGAGTGGCCCCCGCTTGCCGCAACTAGAGAAAAGCCCACATAGCAACAAAGACCCAGAACAGCCAAAAATAGATAAATAAATTTTAATTTTAAAATGTCAATTTTACTTTCTTTCTCTTACGCTTTTCTTTTTTCCCTTGTTACAAAAGCAAAACATGTTTATCAAAGTGAAAAATCAGAACATACAAGCAAACTGAAAGAGGAAAAAAAAAAAACACATCATCTTCCACATGCCAGAGACAAGCACTGCTGATACTTTGGGTGTATCTTTCCGGAAGTTTTCCTATGCCAAACAAATCATGGGATCATACTGTAAATATTGCTTCATGGTTTGCTCTCACTCCTACAATAAATCTTTTCTTCCAGTCTCATTTAGCTACCCTGTGAGACTGGGAACGTGAAGACCCAGAAGCCTGTGGGTTGCCAGAGACCCAAGTCCAGCTCCTCAAATAATAGAGATGTGGAAACTTGGGCCCAGAAAGATGAAAGGTGTCTTCCCAGGTCCTACGCTGAGTTAGTGTGAGAGGGGCTCCTCCCCAGCCACCCAAGGCCATCCACATCTGAGCCTATTTTTCAGACCTTTGAGTTGTCCAACCAGGTGCATGCAGGATTTGCATAAAAGAAAGGCAAGAAAACAAGGACAGTATGTAAATGCTTGTGTCCGGGTCTGGGCAGTTTTGTGGGCTTTGGAGCTCAGCACTCAATCAGGAGGTCGAGGTTCTGCATTGAGTGCTCAGAGTGACCCCTCATGGCCACTGTCATTCTGCCTCTGCTTGGTACTCTGCGTCCCTGCCTCCCATATGTTTCCAGCGTGGTGGACAGAAGAGTCATTCTTGAAGTTAAGGGACAAGGAGATGGGTTCTTAGATATGACACCAAGGACATAAGCAACAGAAGAAATAAATAAGATAAATTATACTTCATTAGAAAAAAAAACCCTTTTGTGCTTCAAACAATGCCATCAAGAAAGTGAAAAGAACAACTCCCAGAACTGGAGAAAATATTTGCCAATCATCTACCTGATAAGGAACTTGTATTTATCAATAGAGTATATAAAGAACTCTTACAACTCAATACTAAAAAGACAAATACTAACATAATGTACAAATGGGCAGACATTTCTCCAAAGAACGTACATAAATGGCCAGTAAGCACATGGAAAGATGCTTGACATCTTTAGTCATCAGCACACTGAAACCACAATGAGATCCCACTTCACACTCACTAAGATGGCTAGAATCAGATAGTCACAAGTGTTGGCAAGGATGTGGGGGAATTGGCCACAAATACATTGCTGGAGGAAATATAAAATTATGCAGCCACAATGGAAAACAGACTGCAGTTTCTCAAATGATTAAACATAGAGTTATGACATGATCCAGCAGTTCCACTCATAGCTATCACCCGAGAAAATTGAAAACATATGTTCATAAAAAATCATGTACATGAATGCTTGTAGCAATACTATGCATAATAGCCAAAAGGTGGAAACACACCAAATGCCCATCAATGGATGAATGGATAAACCAAATGTGGTATATCCACACAATGATACATTATTTGCCAGTAAAAAGGAATGAAGTTCTTATACATGTTATAACATGGATGAACTTTGTTGACATTATGCTAAGTGAAATAAGCTAGTCACAAAAGGTAACACATTGTATGATTCTATTCATGTGACATGTCCAGACTAGAAAGTAGATTAGTGATTACCAGTGGCCAGGGTAGGTGATGGTGAAAGTAGGACGTGATTGCTAATGGGTAAAGGGTTGCAAACTTTCTGGAATTAAACTGTTGATGGCTGCACATATATGGGAATATACTAAGAACCAATGAATTATATGCTTTAAATGGGTGAACTATGAAAAGATACATGCACCCCAATGTTCACAATAGCCAAGACACAGCAGTAACCTAAATGTCCGTTGACAGATGAATGGATAAAAAGATGTGGTGTACACACACACACACACATACACTGGAATATTATTCAGCCATAAAAAGGAATGAAACCATGCCATTTCAGCAACATAGATGAACCTAGATAGAGATTATCATACTAAATGAAGTCAGACAGCGAAAGACAAATATCATATGATGTCACTTATATGTGGAATCTAAAAAATGATACAAATGAACTTATTTACAAAACAGAAATAGACTCACAGACATATGAAACAGACTTACAGTTACAAAGGGGAAAGGGTAGGGGAAGGATAAATTAAGAGTTTGGGATTAGCAGATACAAACTACTATGTGGAAAACATAAACAACAAGAACCTACTGTATAGCAGAGGGAACTATACTCAATGTCTTGTAATAAAGTATAATGGAAAAGAATCTAGAAAAGATATATGCATATATTTTCATACATATATAGATATAACTGAATCACTGTGTTGTATACCTGAAACTAATACAACATTGTATTAATAAATCAACTATATTCAATATAAATAAATAAATGGGTGAACTGTATAGCATATAAATTATATTAATATCTCAATAAACCTGTTACTAAAGAAAAAATTCATGGGGTCACAAAGAGTCAGACACGACTGAGTGACTGAACTGAACTGAACTGAAAGAAAAAAGCTTATTATAGCCTATTGTTCCCCAGCACACCTTTCCATTGCTTCTCATCACATTATATGAAGATGAAAAGTCCCTACCATCATCTGGCCTCTGGCTTCCTCTCTGGCCTCATCACTTGCCACTCTCCTTGCAAGCTCTTTTTTGGTCACTGCTGCCTTCTTGCTGCTTCTCAAATATGCCAGGCCCATTCCCACTTCAAGGCCTTGGTACTGGTTGCTCCCTCTGCCTGGGAACACTCTTCTACCAGGTAGTCACATGGTTTGCTCTCTTCTTTCATTTGGGTCTTCACTCAAATACCACCTTCTTAGGTAGACCTTCTCTGATCCTGCAATCCTATGGTGCCCAGATCCTAGTCATCCTGGCCACATCTCTGCTTGCTTTCCTTCATAGTGCTTCTGCCATTTGAAACTTTTCTGGTTTATTGATTTTATTGTTTCCTATCTGTTTGCCTTTCATTGGAGGTAAACTCCCCAAGGCAAGGGGCTTTGTCTTGGTCACCAGTGTATCCACAGTGCCTGGCATACAGTAGGTGCTCGGTAAATGCATGTTGAATGAATAAACGAGCGACTCTCACTTCAGCCAACTGAGCCACAAGGGAAGCCCAAGAATACTGGAGTGGGTAGCCTATCCCTTCTCCAGCAGATCTTCCCAACCCATGAATCGAACCGGGGTCTCCTGAATTGCAGGTGGATTCTTTACCAACTGAGCTATCAGGGAAGCCCACTCCAGCCAGCTGTCCTTGCAAATATCCACTCCTGATGCTGAGGGGGACTGAGTGTGAGTGTGCAGAGGGTCAGTGCAGCCCCTCCTCACTGCTAACATGCTACTGTGGAACTGCTACTTGTTGCTGGATTTTTTTTGTTTGTTTTTGGCCGCCTGACATGGCCTGTAGGATCTTGGTTCCCCAATCAGGGATCGAATCTGCACCTTTGGCAGTGGAATCACAGAGTCTTAACCATTGGACCACCAGGGAATTCTCTGTAATGCTTTAATTTAGCTTTAGATGGAGCTTTATTGCCTGCAGTCAGCTGCAACCCAGTCCTTGAACCAGTACCCAGTTGCAGTCCTGGCTTCTATGGGCTGTGGTTGCTTGCCTCTGTCTTTTCCATTTGTTGGGATCTCCTTGTGGAGAGGGGCCATGGGCCTCATTCCTGGAACCCCACTTGTACCTTAGAACCATCTGCGGAACTTAACAATACTAATCCCTGGGCTCCACCTTCAGGGATTTTGATTTACTTGGTCTGGAGTAGGGCTCCAACATGGGCTGTTTTCAAAAACTCTCCAGATGATTCTTTTATCTATCCCTTTATTTGGTTCCTATTGTATACCAGGCATTAGGTAAGCCCTGTGTATATATTATTTCTAATTCTTACAACAAGCTTTCATTTAAAAATGAGATTGAGAGGCTCTGTAAATCACCCAGCTAGTAAACAATAGCCCTCCACTTAAATTCAGGTCTCTTTGACAGTTAATTTCCCAACCCAGTTTGCAGAAACAGATATGATTTCTTAACCAGATATATCCCCAGTGATTCTAGTGGGCAGTGGCTTTGCTAACGCTGAGCAGAATGTAAATAGTCCTTGGGGCTGCTGAGGCAGTCAACAGAGTCATAAGGCAGTTTTCTGGGGGGTTCTTCTAGCCCAGGAAGCAGTAAGGGATGAGAACCTTTGTGCTTCTTAGTCCTAGCTCTGTGACTTCCCATCTGTGTGACCATGGGCATTTCCCTAGCCCTCTGAGAGTCTCCACTTTATCTTCTATAAAATGAGGAAAATAGCATGTACCTTACAGTGAGGAGTAAATGGGAATGGAGATGTTTGATGTCTAGCAAATTTTATTCCCCCACTCAAAACTGCACAAGACCTGCAGGGTGTGTGTGTGTGTGTGTGTGTGTGTGTGTGTGTGTGTGTGTGTGTGTGTGTGTGTGTGTGTGTGTGTGTGTGTGTGTGTGTGTGTGTGTGTGTGTGTGAGGGTCCTCAATGAGCCTCTGGAGTGCAGATGGAACCCCTTTGTGTTCCCTGCTGAGCACTGACTAAGCTGTGCTGGGATAAGGGTGTACCCACTGGGTCCCAGGTTGGTGATCCTCCAGGCAGGCTCTGAAGGCTTTGTCTTGGGCTGGGTTAGGGCCTCTTGCTTAAGTTGTTATTCAGCCAGGCCCCAGCCTATGCTGACAGCAAACCGGCACACAACACACTGGTGGTAATCTCACAACAGTAGCCTATTTGAGGCTAGAAAGAAAAGAGGGCCAAGTGCCTCAGCACTATTCACATAATACTAACTGGCAATTTAAAAAGCAGCAACAAATTTTGCTTTGTGTTAAGAAAAGCTTTGGTGCACAAGGACTCGGTTTAGCTGGATGGAACCCACTTTTTCTAGTGGGACCAGGACACCTCACAGCAGCCTCCTGACCTCCGTCACTGTGAGGTTTATGGTGCATTCCCCAGACTCGTATGGAAGGAAGCAGAAAACGTGACCAAGGCTGGGCCCTCTGACTGGCCTCCTTTCCTGACCCTTGGAGTCTCAGGTGCTCTTGCCCCTCTTTTCTGTTGGCCTGAGCCCCTCAACCTCTCTGTTTTCCATGCCAAAGGACAGTGTTTCCTGAGTCTAAGGAGCACTCTGGAATATCTGAAAGGGAGAGGGAAGCAGTAAGGAGAGCAGGGCCCCTCCGAGGAAAGGCGGATCTGCCGTTTCTTCTGTTCAGGGCTGTTGGGCTCCCTGACTGCCTAGCATCTTGCCTGGGGCAGCCTGTATTGGTACCCACCTTATTGCAAGGTTTACCCTACAAGGTTTCTGCCTCCTTGAAGGCAAAAAGCAGATGCAATACGTGTGTGCTCTTCTCAGGGCCTGGCACAGAGTAGGTACTCCATAAATGATTTTTAACTGAATGAATGAATGAGGGCTTAAGATAATACCTCATTTCTTGTTTCAGTGATTAGTCCTTTGACTTTGCAGCAGAGGCTGCAAACAGTGACTTAAGATTCCAATCCCAGCTCTGCACTTCCTGTGTGACTTTTGACAAGTCACCCCATTGACCTAATACTCCGTCTCCTTATTTGAAGAACTGAGGTAATAATACTACCTGGCAGGGTTGTTGTGAGGATTGAATGTGAGAGTGTCAAGGACTTAGCTCACTGCCCAGGACACAGTAAAGACCCAATCAAGAGTAGCTATTGTGATTTTTCTTCAGCTCTCCCACCTTTCCCTTACTCCAGGAAGTTGCAGCACTCCTCTGGCAGCAGAGTAGTGGGCTTGCTTGCACATGCGGTGCTGGACCTCTGGTCAGGACATCCTCTTCCCCAGTAGTTTCCTTTCCCACATATCCTTTATGACCTCAGCCTGCATCACCACAGGCAGGGCTCCTGAGAGTGGCCCCCAGTCCCCTTGCACAAGCCCATCCAGGTGGGACGGCCTGATTCTCAATTGGCCCTCCACTTCCTCCTCCTCCCCCTCCTACTCTAGGCAGAGCCAGGAGATGGTGAGATGAGCTCACAAATTGTTTTCTGCTCTTCTGAAAACTCTCAGTCCCAAAACATTGAACATAACCTCCTTGGCCAAGTAACTTTCCTAATCCCAGTTGCCATAACAACATGACTTAATGAAGGAGCAATTTTTTTTTCTTAAAATAATTCGACCCGTTTCCATATCAACAGAGGTTTATTTTGGTTGCATGCTCATGGAGGGCTTGGTAGCCAGCACCTGGCAGCACCTTCTGCACCTTGGAAGGGATCTGGATTTCCAGGAGGGGAATGCCTTTGAGAAGTGACATGGGGATGGTGGCGGTCACTTGTGCTAAGGAGGCCAGGCCCTCTGAAGAGAGCAAAAAAC
The DNA here is from genome assembly GCF_019320065.1 of Cervus canadensis. NCBI lineage: Eukaryota > Metazoa > Chordata > Mammalia > Artiodactyla > Cervidae > Cervus > Cervus canadensis. The sequence continues at coordinate 37,139,836 of NC_057419.1, forward strand.
AGAGTGTAGGTGCCTCAGAAGTTCCTCCTTGGGGTTTTCAGGATGGAGGAAGCAAACCTGTTTAGCATCCTATCCAAAGTCTAAGACCTATAGAGACAAACCTCCTGTTGGTGGGCCTCCCTCATGGGACCACAGGCCGGGAGGGAGCCCCAGGGCTGGACCTCTGCCTTGGGCAGCTTACAAGAGCAGGTGACAAGTGCAGGCAGGGCTGCACAATGTGCCTGGTACATGATTCTACCCATACCTAAGTTGGCTGTATGTGGCTAGATTCCTTCAGAAATTTACTCATTCAACACACATCACTGAGTACCTGCTAGGTACCTGGCACTGTGCAAGGACCCTGGGGGCACAAGATGACACAGTTTTGCCCTCAGGGAGCTCCCATCTGGTGAGGAGTCAGGTCAATCTCAAAGGCTGCTTCTCAACTTTTCATGCATAAGAATCCCCTGAGGGTCTTGTTAAAATGAAGGCTCGAATCAGTAGGTGGAGAGAGGTATGTGCCGAGATGCTGTGTTCCTAACTGAGACCCAGGTGCTGTTGTTGCTGCTGGTCCTCACATCACACTCTGAGTAACAAGAAGTTGGTTGAGAAAAGATACCTGGGCCACAGGGAGGCATTTCACCCTTCTGTTCCTGCATCCTCCAGGGGATGCTCAGTCCTTTGGGTTTCAGCTGCATCTCCCACGGGGGTAGGATGACTTTCTCACTGACTGGGAACTCTGCTTTGCATTCTGAGGTGCAAATCTAACTTCTCTAAATTAGGTTTTTTAAATAAACAAGAATGAAAAAATGGAACAAGCTGGACTTTCTCAGTTGAGATCCTGTTTGGATGCACACATTGGAGCAATGTATTGTAGGGGAAGCAGCATCAATCAGGAGTCAAATGCCAGCTCTGTCTCTTCCTAATCCCCATGATCTTGGGCAAGTCTCTCCACCTCTCCATGCCTCGTTCCCCTCATCTAAAAAATGGGAATCATAAGCATACCTGGCTTATTCTCATGGGGATGTTTCAAGAACGAAATGAATCAATATTTGCGAAGTACCTGACATACGTGAATGTGTGCTAAGTTGCTTCAGTCATGTTCAACTCTGCGACCCCATGGACTGTAGCCCGCCAGGCTTCTCTGTCCATGGGGATTCTCCAGGCAAGAATACTGGAGTGGGTTGCATGCCCTCCTCCAGGGGTTTTTCCTAACCCAGGGATTGAATCTGTGTCTCTTACATCTCCTGCATTGGCAGGAGAGTTCTTTACCATTAACACCACCTGGGAAGCCCACCTGACACACATTAGGTGCCAAAAAGTAGTTCATTCATTCAGCACTTATTGGGTCCTTTCTGTGTACCGGGCACATAGACATTGGGGCATACAGTGATGACCAGGATTGGGCACAGTCCCTGCCCAGGACATTGCTTGGAAGCAGAGGAGACTGTCCTTACAGCTAAGGTCAGGATGGGTGCCAGGGTATCAGGAGGGACACTGGGGAGCTCCTCAAGGAGCAGGTTGCCTTGTGGAATGACAGTCCATTCGCTGTTTTTGGCTTTGAGGTCAGAGTGCATTAACGGATGGATAAGTCCTGAACAAAGGACAACTGCTACAGTGGCCACCAGCAGAGCTCAGCAGTGCACTATGGCGCGCAAGTTCCCATCCACCTTGAGGAATCACCAGGACCTGTCAGTCTGACCTCCTAAATCCCTCATGAATCCCTTCCTTCCTTCATTCACTGGCATCTCCTCAAATAAAATCTCTATGACTTCTCACTTAAGCGTTGGCAAGAGCCTCTTGCCTGCCCTCCCTGCCTGGGATGTTGCTCTCCATGGGGCCACCACAGTCATATTCTGGCCACACCAGTCAGATCAGCTCATGCCTCTGCCTTAAAACCTCTGGAGTAAAATGCCAACCCTCAACCTGGCTGGCAAGACCTCTTCCACTCCTCTTCATTACACACGAGCCACTTTGTTTAGAAATGCCATTCTCCAGGCATTCCTTTGTACTGACAGGCCTCTTTCTCCCACCCCTGCCCTTTTTTCTACCCAGTAGAAGTCTATTGGTCCTCCTAGAATCTCTGAAGTTTTCCTAACTTCTCTTTACCACATCAGTGGCTTCTTCTCCAAAGCCCTGTCTGTTGGTGCACAACAGATCTGCAATGTCTAGGTTGGCGGGTCTGAGTCCCACACTAGGTGATGAGTGGAAGAGGGCAGAGACAGTCCTGGGAGCAGAGCTGTAACACTCATCCAGCATTGCAGCCTCAGCATCCAGCTTTGCTGACTCTAGTGTTCATGATCAAACCAGGCAATCCTAAAGGAAATCAACCCTGAATATTCTTTGGAAGGACTGATTGAAGCTGAAGCTCCAATACTTTGGCAACCTGATGTGAAGAGCCCACTCATTGGAAAAGACCCTGATGATGGGACAGGTTGAGAGTAGGAGGAGAAGGGGACAACAGAGGACAAGATGATTGGATGGCATCATTGACTCAATGGGCATGAGTATCAGCAAACTCTGGGAAATGGTGAAGGACAGGGAAGCCTGGAGTGCTGCAGTCCATTGGGTGGTGAAGAGTCAGACAGGACTGAGCGACTGAACAAGTGTTTATGAACATGAATGCTGGCATGCAGGGCCCCTACTCAGGAGAGCAGGAGGCTGAATGGGGCCTGAGGTAAACTAGGGGATAGGAGGTATGCCCATTCACAAGGGGACAGGACTTCTCAGTTCTAACTGACAGGCTCATTGTGGTCAGATCTTAGAATTTTTTAAAAAGTGAGTTGGCAACTAACAAATTATTTTAAAAACTATGTACAATAACAAGAAAAAACTGACCTTCAGGCCACAGTTGGCCTATCATTTTGCAAACTCAAAGCCTGTTATTTTTTTATAGAATGAATGAACAAATGGATCAATTTTTCTGGATTTTGCATTTTGGGAAGAGCTTGTGCCTAATAAGTTTGGTTGCTATTTAGTTTGCTTTTTTGGTCTCAGGACATAAATGTCAAAACCAAAAGTCTAGTTTGTACATGTGTCACTTTCAAAATGAAGCCCAACCTCCTTTTACTTGGCAGCTCTAACAGTATCATTTCTTGGACAGACTGCAGGCCTTGTGAGCAGGGCTCTCACCTCAATTGTGGTGACATCCCCTTTTTGAGATGTGGGTCACCCCAAAGGGAAGGGAGGGACCCAGAGGCCACAGAACTTGTTTCTGCTGTGGTTGCTTTGCTTAGTTTGGTAACCTCTTAAAAACAAACAGCAGAGGAGAGCAATGGCTCAGTTCTCTCCAACTTCCCCCCAGCTTAGCCCCAAATGGGAGTTGGAGTAAATACTGAGAACTCTGTATTACAGGCACCAAAGACTCAAATTCCTTTTAGGCCATGGCTCCCTGTCCCTAGATTCCTACAACTGGCTGTCGACTGCAGGATGGGACTTCCTCAAAGGCCTGTGCAGGGTTGGGGGTAGTTATCTGCACTTTCCGCAGGGCTGGGACAGCAGACTTGAAGTTGTTCCCTTCCCTTATTCAGGAGCAAGGAACTCATCCCCCTAGTTGCTAGGGATGTTGGCTGTTGGCTCATGGTTGAGTCCCTATCCAAGGAAATGCCCTGGGGGAGGGCAGCCTATATCCAAAGACTAGTCAAAATATGGGGGCGAGGGTGGTAGGAAGAGAAAGACCCAGCCACCCGGCCACATTTGGGACCTGATGAAGGACATCCCAGTTCAGAACTCCTCATGGGATCAGCTAAGGTCTCCAGTATGACTATGCTTTGCAGTTCAACTCTTGTCTTTGACCAATCCTGCTTCAATTACTTCTTCATAGGTGCTGTTCTAGAAGCCATTCTCCTTGTATACCTGCATGCAAATCTCTGTCTCAGATTCTGTTTCCCAGAGAATCCAGCCTATGACAGCCCCTTGCCTTGGCCTCTTTTCTCCCACTCTTTTTTCTATTGAAGGCTACAATTACTCTAAACTCTTCTATGACCATCTTGAAGGATGACCCCCTCAAATCTTTTCTGTTGCAATGGCCACTCTCCCAGTCTGCCCACTTGCATTTTCCAGAGCTGGGTGGACAATTTCACGTAGATGTCCAATTTTTAGTCCCGAATTTAATATGTTTAAAACAAAAGCCTCTCCCACTACCTTAATTGACCTTTCCTCCTGACTTCTTTATTTCTGTTAATGCTACCACCATCTCTGGAATCCCAGGCTGGAAACCTCAGTATCATCTTGGGCAGTCTCCTGCTTAGAAACCTTTAGCATCCTCTGGTGCCTACAGAGCACAAGCCTGTGTTGCCTCTTCTGGCATCCAGGCCTCCCCCGTTGACCACAATTGGCCTGATTTCCTGCCAAATCTCAAACCCAGGAGTTCGTAACACATTTATGGCTTGGACCATTTGGGGAGTCTGATGATACCTATGGACCCTTTCTTGGAATGTTTCTATGAGCATAAAATAAGATACATAGGATACCAAGGGAAGTCAATTATTTTTAAAGATTATTATAAACATGTATGTTTTAAAATTTGTGATAGTAATGGATGTTTCATTATTAGCATATTGAGTAATATGATCTAGTGGCAGGTCCAGTAACAACTACCACACTCATGGCTATGAGTGTAATGATATTTCAAGATATCTGCAGCAAAGAGTGGTGTGGTGGTGTGTGTGTGCTCAGTCACGTCCGACTCTGCAGCCCCATGGACTGTAGCCCGCCAGGCTCCTCTATTCATGGGATTTTCCAGGCAAGAATACTGGAGTGAATTGCCATTTCCTACTCCAGGGGATCTGCCTGACCCAGGGATCTAACCCATGTTGCTTGAGTCTCCTGTACTAGCGGGCAGATTTTTTACCACTGTGCCACCTGGGAAGTCCACAGCAAGAGTAATATAAAAATCTCTGCAGTTTTAATTGGAGACAAAGTCGCTGGTAGTGCTAATACAACTGCAGTGTGTTGCTGCATTCATAACGGAAGGGAAGTCAACATTTCAATTAGAGGTTAGTGAAGATAAATTTGTAATTTTTTCCCATCCAAGTACATGGACTCCTGGTCAAGCACCTCTGTGCTCTGGCGGGGTCCACGCTGTAGCTCAGCTTGGAGATTCATCACACTTCCCTGAAAAAATTTCACACATCCTACTCCCATCCTGCCTGATGCTGGGTAAGTGGCACTTAGGCCTGGGGTTGAGTTGGCCCCACCCTCTGTGTGGACTCTTTGGCACAGGCTGGCCAGGGCTTGGGTCCCTGAGCAGTGTGGTTCACTGCCTGCCGGGGGTATAACCCCCATTCGGGCAGCTCCTGGGGGATATCTTTCCTGGCTTTTCTACCCTGAGGTCCCAGGCCCCATCTGACTGATTTTATACATCTCCACTGGCCCAGTCAAGATTACCCAGTCACTGGGTTCATGGGATAGCTCATGGCCATCAGGCCAACACATAGTTGTGGAGCATCTACTTTAAAAAGTCATCTTCAAGGTGCCATTCAGAGTGATGGAGAGGCTACCACTCTGCTGGGGTCATTCTCCTGAGCCTCAGTGACTGGGATTCACTTGGCTCTTAGGCTTACAAGGTGCACCCTATCCTTATTTTGCTGTCAGATGCTACTTGTCCTGCAATGCATGGGACAGTCCAGTACAATGAACTGTATTGACCAAAATGACAATTGTGCCCTCATTGGGAAACCTTGAGTAGGCACTCTATAAATATCAGCTTAGTGCCCCTGTGGTCTCCATCGGCCTGGAGCACTGGCATCCAAGGCACAGCCAGTCAATGAGCATTTCTTTGGACTTCTCCCATCCCCCTCCCACTTGAAACCCCATGACTTTTACAGATAGAGCTGGGATTGAGTAGCAGATATGTAGGATGGTGAGAGGGCTTTCCCTAGTGTGATCATCATGGCTGTTGGTTCCAAATTGGAGCTTTGTCAGGCCTGGATCTTTGCTGGATTAAGAGAAGCTGGGTTTGACAGCTGCCACTAGGCATAAAAAATCTGGCATGCAGCTGCTTTCAATTTCTTCCAAATGCCTGATGGTCTGGGACCCCTGTGGCTCTGCTCCTGGGAAGGAAAGTCCGTCCTAGGCCATCTCTGCCTTGGAACTTGACTTATGAAGTGGGCACTCCTGCCCAGGTCAGGAGAAGCTGCCAACTCCTACTGTGCTCTTCTGGGTAAATCATTCCCAGGTAGGAGCTGCCAGAAGTCACCCTGTTTCTCACCTCCTTTGCTTTCCATGAACCAGTCTAGTCTCTTAAAAATACCTGGTCCCGATTTCCCAGGCCAAACTACTCCAGGAAATGCCTGCAGCTGTGATTGGTGGAGGAGTAGCTGCTACTATTAGTTTGACCTGCATTCTGATGAAAAAGATGAAGCACTTTATATATTAGGTTGAATTGTACAAAACTGCTGGTGTTCAACTGTTTTGGGGCAATTTCTTAGGGTTCATCCTAACACATTTTCTCATTGTTTCCTTACCACAATCCCAGATAGATATTTTCAGCTCTGTTTTACAAAGCAGAGTACTAAGTCTTGGAGAGGCTATGTAACTTTTGATTAAGGTCATGTAAATAAGAAAAAGCAGGCTTGAGACTAGAATCCAATCCCATGCTTTTGATTCTCAAAGTAGGATGATTCAGCCCAGAAGACCCTAAAAGCAATAATGTGAAGAGAGAGAAGCAATAATGTGCAGTGAGATCATTCTCCCAGCCCACCCTCAGGAGTCCTTGGGTTGGCTGTACTCATGACTTTTTCTTAGTTAGTAGAGATCAGTGGCAGCTGAGGTGCCTGGAGTAGAAGGAACAAAAGTGATACGAGAGATTTTAGTTTGAGGGCTTTGGGAGCAAGTGGTATAGCAAAGACAAAATCTAGAACATGATCATTCATCCATCCATCCATCGACCCAAGAAAACTCTACTGGGTAGCTCCCATGTATGTGCCAGGCTCTGCGCTAAGCTACTGATATTCAGGGATGAGTCTTAATCAGCAGGGTTCCACCCTTTGGTCAGCTGGAGAAGGGGACTGGCACAGTGGAACTGGGATGAGACCACTGTATGCATATGGGACTTTGATTTGCTGTGAAGCTGCTCTGTCTTCCAAGTACTTTTACTCTGGCCCAGGCTCAACTTGTTGGGAGGCCTCAGCTTAGAGGATCAGGCAGAAAGCTGCCAAAATCAGATTGATTATATTCTTTGCAACTGAAGATGAAGAAGCTCTATACAGTCAGTAAAAACAAGACCAGGAGCTGACTGTGGCTCTGATCATGAGTTCCTTATTGCAAAATTCAGACAAATTGAAGACAGTAGGGAAAACCACTAGGCCATTCAGGTATGACCTAAATCAAATCACTTATGATTATACAGTGGAGGGGACAAATGGATTCAAATTAAATCTGATAGACAGAGTGCCTGAAGAGCTATGGACAGAGGTTCATAACACTGTACAGAAGATGTTGACCAAAAACTTTCCCAAGAAAAACAAATGCAAAAAGCCAAAGTGGTTGTCTGAGGAGATCTTACAAATAGCTGAGAAAAGAGAAGCAAAAGGCAAAGGAGAAAGGGAAAGATATACCCAACTGAATGCAGAGTTCCAGAGAATAGCCAGGAGAGATAAGAAAGCCTTCTTAAGTGAACAATACAAAGAAATAGAGGAACAAAATAGAACACGAAAGACTAGAGATCTCTTCAAGAAAATTAGAGATACCAAGGGAACATTTCATGCAAAGATAGGCACAATAAAGGACAGAAATGGCAAGGACCTAACAGAAACAGAAGATATTAAGAAGAAGTGGCAAGAATACACAGAGGAACTGCACACAAAAGGTCTTAAGGACCTGGATAACCACAATGATGTGGTCACTCACCTAGAGCCAGACATCTTGGAGTGTGAAGTCAAGTGGGCCTTAGGAAGCAGTACTACAAACAAAGCTAGTGGAGGTGATGGAATTTCAGCTGAACTATTTCAAATTCTAAAAGATGATGCTGTTAAAGTGCTGCACTCAATATGTCAGCAAATTTGGAAAACTCAGCAGTGGCCACAGCACTGCAAAAGGTCAGTTTGCATTCCATTCCCAAAGAAAGACAATGCTAAAGGATGTTCAAATCACTGTACAATTATGCTCATTTAACATGCTAGCAAGGTAATGCTCAAAATCCTTCAAGCTAAGCTTCAACAGTATGTGAACAGAGAACTTTCAGATATACAAGCTGGTTTTAGAAAAGGCAGAGGAACCAGCGATCAAATTCCCAACATCCACTGGATCATAGAAAAAGCAAAAGAATTCCAAGAAAACATCTACTGCTGCTTCATTGACTATGCTAAAGCCTTTGACTGTGTGGATCACAACAAACTGTTGAAAATTCTTAAAGAGATAGGAATACCAGACCACCTTACTTGTCTCCTGAGAAGACTGTATGCAGGACAAGAAGCAACAGTTAGAACCAGACATGGAACAACACACTGGTTCAAAACTGGGAAAGGAGTATGTCAAGGCTGTATATTGCCATCCTGCTTATTTAACTTATATGCAGAGTACACAATACGAAATGCCAGGCTAGATGGAATCAAGCTGGAATCAAGATTGTCAGGCCAAATATCAATAACCTCAGATATGCAGATGATACCACTCTAATGGCAGAAAGTGAAGAGGAACTAAAGAGCCTCTTGATGAGGGTGAAAGAGTGGCGTGAAAAAGTTGGCTTAAAACTCAACACTCAAAAAACTACAATCATGGCATCTGGTCCCACTTTGTGGCAAATAGATGGGGAAAAAGTGGAAACAGTAACAGATTTTATTTTCTTGGGCACCAAAATCACTGTGGTTGGTGACTGCAGCCATGAAATCAAAAGACGTTTGCTCCTTGGAAGAAAAGCTATGACAAACCTAGAAACAGCATATTAAAAAACAGAGACATCACTTTGCCGACAAATGTCCATTTAGTCAAAGCTATGGTTTTTCCAGTGGTCATGTATGGATGTGAGAGTTGGATCATAAAGAAGGCTGAGCACCCCCATGTAAGGAAGTCGCTGGAAACTGGGAGTGGGGCCAGTGAAGAAGAGCTCCCTTTCTCTTGTCTCAGAGTCCACTCTGAGCCCTTGGAGCAGCTCACCACCATGCGTGGATTCTTGTGGCTGGCCAGCAGGGAAAGGCTAGGCTGGGGTAGGGCTGGTTTGGAAATCAGTCAGGCAGTGGGCATGGGGCCACTGCCTTTGCCCAGGGACAGCATGCTGTGCTGCAGGAGATAATCATATTTCTCAGCTTCCTGCCAATTTGGGGGCAAGCCCTCAAGCCTGCTGGGAAGTCCAAATGCTTCCCAAACCTGGCCAAAGATGGCCTCCCTGTCCTCAGTGTCCTCCAGCCACCTGCCTCCTCCCATACTGCCAGCACCCATCCAGGCATCAACCTCCAACCTCCAACCCCATTGCAAATCCCCTTGCAGTATGAAATCATGCCCATGCTCACCATTCTGTGCTCTAGGCTGGGCTACCATGGCTGTTGCCACCGCCACCAGGGAACAGAGTAGCTCTGGGAGCCTCTGGGTTAAGATCTTACAGTTGAGTAAGCCACAGTGTGGGTTCCTCCCACCACACCCTCCCTGACACCAGTCAAGGGCTTTCCTCAGAGCCCCATTGGCACACCACTCTACTTTTGAAAAAAGGAAATGGAGCATTGGGTACAATGCTCATTAAGTATAATGAGAAGCTGTGAACAGATGCACTTCTGGAAGCAAAGAAAGGGGAACCTGTGACAGGCCCCAGATAATCACTTCCTGAGCACTCAAGGTCCTTTCTTTATCTCTGTGGCCAGCAGAGCTAGAGCCCCTCAGGGGGTAAGGAGCTGGGCTTTTTGTACGTGGGTCAGCTATTTTGCCTTGCACCAGGGCAGCATATAGCAAATTTATGGGGATCCACACACAAACGACCCAAGAGGGCCCAGGAGTCGTCCCAAGTGGTGACACTGAGGTTTTCATCCTCCGCTTCTGCCATTCTAAGCCATTCCTACCACCGCAGAGACACACAACTTGGGTGATATTTTGGGCCTCTGTCTGGTTGACCTCCATTGTCCAGGACCACAGCTACCAGCCACATGTGACTCTTAAGCACTTGAAATTGGCCAGTGTGAACTGAAATGTGCTAGAAGTGTAAAATTCACACCTGATTTTAAAGACTGAGTATGAAAGAGTGTTAAATATCTTACTAATAATATTTAATATTGATTTCATGTTGAAATAATATTTTTGATACATGGGATTCAATAAAATATATTCTTAAGATTACTTTCATCTCTTTCTTATAAACTTATGATTACTAAAAAGGAAAGGGTGGGGAGAGGATAAATTAGAAGTTTAGGATTAACAGATACACATTAATGTATATAAAACATAAACAAGGACCTACTGTATAGCACAAGGAACTATATTCAGTCTCTTGTAATAACCTATAATGGAAAAGAATCTGAAAAAGAATATATATATACATATATACATGCACACACACATATGTAACTGACTCACTTTGCTGTACACCTGACACACAACACTGTAAATCAACTATACTTCAATGAAAAACAATCTTATATTATACTAAAGTATTTAAAAATTTTTCATAAAAATTTCATCTCTACTTTTTTTGAGTATGGAAATGAACTGAAGCAAGATATATAATGGAAAAAATCAACTATGCTAAAAATTGTTTCTAGAAGTTCTTTTTTTATTTTTGCTTTTTAAATGTGGCTACTGGAAATGGTGTAGAAATAGGCAAATTGGTGAATGAAATAAAATAGTCCAAAACAATTTAATGTATAAAAGTGGCATCTCAAATCAGCAAGAAGAAAATGTGGCTACTACTAGAAATTTCAAAATTCTATAGGCAGCTCACATTTGTGGTTCACATTTTATTTCTATTGGGTGGTGCTGCTCTGGGCTCCCTATTTCACTTAAATGTCCATCAGCAGGGTTCCACACACCACAGGGCACATATACAATGGGATGTCATGCAACCATTAATAAGAATGAAGTAGATCTCTATGAGAAGAAATGGAAATATGTCAAATATTGTAAATGAACCATACTTCAATGAAAACAAATGAGAAGATGTGGTACATATGCACAATGGAATACTCCTCAGCCATAAAAGGATGAAATAATGCCATTTGCAGCAGCATGGATGGATCTAGAGATTATCATAAAAAGTAAAGTAAGTCAGAAAAAGACAAATATCATATATCACTTATACGTGGAATGTAAAAAATGATATAAATGAACTTATTTACGAAACAGAAACAGACTCACATAGAAAAGAAACTTATGGTTACCAAAGAGGAAATGGTAGGGGAGGGATATATTAGGTGTCTGGGATATATAAAATAGATAAACAACAAGGTCCTACTGTATAACACAGGGAACCATATTCAATATCTTGTAATAAACTATAATAAAAAATATGAAAAAGAATATATATATGTATAATGGAATCACTTTACTGTACACCAGAAACTAACACAATATTGTAAATCAAATATACTTCAATTAAAAAAAAACCTTTGTTTTAAAACTACCAAAAAATTAAATCAAAAAAGAAATGGGAAAATTCCAGATAGTTATTATTAATTTTAAGGCGAAAAGGGCTAGGAATGGGCCTTAATAAATAGTATGATCTCATTTATGCATCTAGAAAGCACACTTAAGTTTGCATATGAACAGAGCAAGTCTGTCTGACAAGGACACACAAAAACTGTTACCACTACCGGGCCTCTGGGGGCCATGAGGAGGGCTTTGAGAGGGAAGGGGAAGGACTCCGACCCAGATCTTTCACTTTAAACTCTTCAGTGCTATTTGAAGTTTTAACGACAAATGTGATATTTTTACAATAATTAAACCACTACATTCATTTAAATTTTATATGTTGGAAAATAATTTATTAAATAGTTTATATAAAAGTATCAATATTTTTCAACCAAAAAAATTAGAGGTTCTATTATTCTTTTCATAGCTTTATTTCTACTTGCAAATACCCCTCTCACCTTACTGTTTCTTGTTCCTCATTTTCTGCCCTTTTCTTTCCTCACCTTCCCTTTCCTCTCACTCTCAAAACCCTGTGCATGGGGAGCCATTCCACATCTGTTGGCTCCTTGCTCAGCTTGAAGCTGAGGCTCCCTGTCTTCCTATAGAAGAGGAAGGCACCATCCTGGATAAAGCTCAATTACCCACAGCATTATCAAAGACGGCCATGTCAGCCCCATCCACCATGGAGAGAAAAACCTACTCAGTGGAGATACATTCTACCATTTCTCCCTAGGAGTTTGCCACATTCATGTTAAGATGAGATTGCTTAGAAAAGAGGGGAAAAAAACAACTTAGGAAAACGTGTGTGTTTTTTTTCTTTCCTGGTTCAGGGATGGGTGGAGGCAGGGTTGAAGCACTGGGCTTTGGAGAGCCTTGCTCAAAGTTTGGGAAACCAATTTCATGTACCATCTGCAGTTGAGGGTCAAGTGTTTTGAAAAGAGAACTACAGAGGTTGGAGAAAGCAATAAAACTCTTCAGCTTCTTGGAAACAGGTATAACAAAAGATTTGTCTGCTCCAGGGCAGATGGGAACCTCAATCCTTAGTGTTTAATTGAGAGAGGAAAAGAGACAAGAGGTCTCGGCCAGTTGTCAAGCAGATAATAGCTTCTGAAGGGTGGGCCTGCAAGGATTGAGAAATAAAAGCCCTGCTGATGTGTGTAGGGGACAAGTAGTGTGGGAAAATACCAAATTTTCTTTTAACAATCATTCTCAATGCAAATGAAATTAATTGCTTTGATAAAGAAGGGCCTTGTACATCTACTGAAACATTTTTGTTTTTCATGGAGAGCTCCGCTCCTCCCCCACCTAGCCCCCAAAGTTAAGGACTTGGCAGTGCTATAAGTAGCAAACTCACCAGACTGGGAGTCGGGACATAGCTCTGGTCCTGAATTTGTAAAACATGACAACAAATAATTGGCATGAAACTCCTTTGAAAACCATAAAGTATGGTCCATTATTGTTATGAAACTCAACCTTGTCTTTGGGCCTTCCTGTTTCCCCCCTCTCCTTTCAGGCCCTCTTCTCTCCCAGCCTCTCAGAACAAAAAAAAAAATACCAAGCCAGAGCTTTGAAAGGAATGCAATTTAAATAACATATGCTGGCCCTGAGATCACCTAGATTGAATAAGTTTTTCAGCATCCTAAATGAACGGAAACTATATTGTTTTTAAAGTGACAATCCATTTGATGGAGACATAGAGAAAAGACTTGTGGATGCGGAGGGTAGGGAGAGGGTGGGATGAATGGAGAGAGTAGCACGGAAACATATACACTACCATTTGTAAAACAGACAGCCAGTGGGAACTTGCTGTATGACTCAGGGAGCTCAAACCGGTGCTCTGTGACAACCTAGAGGGCTGGGATGGAGTGGGAGGTGGGAGGGATGTTCAAGAGGGAGGGGACATATGTATACCTATGACTGATTCATGTTGATGTATGGCAGAAGCCAACATAGTATTGTAAAGCAATTATCCTTCAAGTAAATAAAATTTATTTGGAAATAAAATTTCCATTTGAAATTTGGAAGCAAAGGATTTCCCGTTAAGAGGAAATCTGCACTCATTGTAAAGACAGAATGCCATATATTTGCCTTTATTACCAACTACAGAGCAAAATTTTAAATACTAAATGATTAAGATCAAGTCTAGCAAACCCATTTGATGGGAACTGTACCATTCTACAGAAGGGTGATTGTGCTTAGTTGCTCAATTGTGTCCGACTCTTTGCAACCTCATGGACTGTAGCCCGCCAGGTTCCTCTGTCCATGGGGATTCTCCAGGCAAGAATACTGGAGTGGGTTGCCATGCCCTCCTTCAGGAGATCTTCCAACCCTGGGATCAAACCCATGTCTCCTGCATTACAGGCGGATTCTTTACCATCTGAGTTACAGAGAAGAGAAGAAACCCAAGCTTCACATGGGCTCCCTCAGCAGCCTTGGGACTGTCTCTGTGGCTCCAGTGGCCCCAGTCCTGGGGACACAGCTAGCTAAGATACCGCCTTGCTTCTTCCTTACTCTGAAATGTCAGTCCATCATCCAGTTCTGTTGCTTCTACCTTCAAAATAGATCCAGAATCTGACCCCTTCTCACCGTCATTGTCACCACTGCCACCACCCTAGCCCACGCTACTGTGACTGGTAGAAGCCTCCTAAGTGGCCTCCAGCTCCTTCTCTTACTGCCTTACTCTACAAAGCAGCCAGAGCCAGCTTTTAGAAAGAACAGCTCCACCTCATCTCTCCTCTGTGTGAACTTTGAATGGGTGATTCTTTGGCTGATGTCTGCCACCTCCCCTGGGCTGAAAGTTCCATGCTAGCAGGGACCTTGTCTGTTTTGCTCATGTCTGTACTCCCAGGACTGGCCTCATATGAGCCTGACATGTAGTAGACACTTATTGGATGAATGAAGGGATTAATTTTAATAACTAACTTTTGTTTGAGCTTTAAAGGTAAATATCTCATTTGATGTTTGCTTGGAATAAACCTGGTATTGCTGTTCTTATTTTACAGATGAGGAAATTGGGGCTCAGAGCACTGTCCAAACTGACAGAATTAATGCAGAGGATATTGAAACCTAGGTTTATGGGGGCAAAAACCTATCCCTTTCTGGCTACACACCCCGTAGAGAGCTACAGGGGTGTGGAGGGCAAGGAGGCACTCTGATGCTTGTTGGCAGTATAAAAGGCAACCTTACTCAGGGCCCAGGGGCAGGCACTGTGGGGATTCCCTGCCACCCAGTGGGGGCAGAGTGAATTCTAAGTCAGCTTTTACTGGATAATTTAGAGAGCTACTATAACTACAGTGACCTTATTTTTCTGAATCTCAAATCAGGATCCTTGGTCTGACAAACAGAACCCAATACTTTAAACTGGGACTTTTCTGGAAAATCTAGGGCACAGAGTTGCTATACTTGAAACCCAAAGCAGCTGCACAATGGGCACTTCTCAGCTAATTCTGACCCAGCCACCTCGATCCATCACATCTCAAGAAGAGTCCTTAAAAAGAAACTGTTTTCTCGGCCTCATGTTTCTATACACCAAATTCTTTTCATTTGTTTAATTACTTCCCTACTCACTCTTACTTTTTCTGTTAACCACTTTCTCCCTGGTCTGCCTCAGAGAGCTTCTAGGCTCTGCTTGCTGATGGATGCCATGAATGGTTGAAAGAAATAGTAAGCAAAAGTGCTTGGGAACCGTGGCAACAGGGGCCATGGCAACAGGGCCAAGCACTGAGGACTGCCCTTCCTATCCCTCCTAGTTTCTGTTTTAGACCAAGTGCTGCTGATAAGGCCTAATGGTTCTATTGTGTCACCTAATCAGGGCAATGCTGCTTGCAGGAGGCATTGTGGCAAAACTTCAGTTCTAGGAAGAGCTTGGCAATATGCCTGTTTCCTTGCATCTGTGGTGCAATGGTAGGGTAAAGGGTGTTGCCAAATCAGGATTGGATCTAACATTTGCCCCAAGCACTTGATTTGAGTACACTCAGAATCCCTAGATGGGTGGGCAGGCAGACTCCAGCATTTGGGTGACAATAGCAAAAATTCAGTGGTCACCCTCTTAGGTCAGGAAGTCAAGCATCATAATGTTATCTCCCAAGCAATCTACTTCAAGGATTTATACTGGAGTCTGAAACAGAAGGAGGTTCTCAGTGAATCAGGGTGCGAGCTCCATTCTCATAGAGATTATCGGTCTTTCTGGTGTACTGGTTGCCCCTGAACAAAAGGGTGAACTCCAGAGGGGCTGTGAACCTGTCTCAGCCTCAGTTCTCTCATCTTCACAAAAAGAGTAGAGGGAATGTTTGCCCTGCTTTTCTTTCCTTCTGTTTTGAAGATGTTGAACTATTTCAAACATACAGAAAAGTATTAGGAACAACACATTTCCCAGTATTTGTCCTAGAATATTTTCTTTAAAGAAATAAAATATTACAGGGTCAGTTGAAGCCTCTTGTGTCCCTCCTCCCAAAGGCAGCCATCCCCTGAATTGAGAGGCTATGATTCACATGCATGTTTAAAAATATACTCTGCATATGCTCATAAACAATACACAATATACAGTATTGTTTTGCACGTCCTTAAACTTTATACAAATTATTACTGAACTGTATATATCCTTCTACAATGTGCTTTCTTTGTTCAACATTAGATATGTGAGAAATAGTCACATTGATGTTGGTTCAGACATTTTTATGCTGTGTAGTATTCCACTGTTTTAATCCACAATAATCAATGATTTTATTTATCTGTCCTCCTGTTGTTTCTCAAGCTTTTACTCTTGTAAACAACATTGTCATGAACATTCATGGCATATGTGTCATTGTACAGTTGTATGACAGTGTCTCTAGGATGTATACCTAGGCATGCAATAGTTGAGGCAAATGATGGAAGTGTAAATTTTAAAAGTTTTTTTGAAGCAATATTCTGATATTTATCCAAAGTAACTATTCATACTGTATTTGACCCAGTAACTGCACTTTCATACAGCTAGACTAGGTAAGTATTCATACGTGTGCATGCTCAATTGCTCAGTCGTTTCTGATTGTTTACAATCCCATGGACTCTATCCCACCAGGCTCCTCTGTCCATGGGATTCTCCAGGCAAGAATACTGGAGTGGGTTGCCATTTCCTTCTCCAGGGTATCTTCCTGACCCAGGGATCAAACCTGAGTCTCTAGCCTCTCCTGCATTGGCAGGCAGGTTCTTTACCACTGCGCCACCTGGGAAACCCCAGTATATACACAGATATATGTACGAGAATGCTCATCACCCCGTTGTTAGTACTTGGGTGAAACTAGAAACATTCTCAACGTCCATCAGTGTAGAGCGGGGCAGATGAACAATTTGTGGGACCCCTACCCTAGAGAATAGAGTTTGCAAGAAAGCCATAAGCAGTCCCTTTCTCACCTACTACCTTGACTCCTGGACTGAAGAAATAATGTTGCTCACAGCACAGGGCCAGGTACCAGGGAGGTGACATAACTGCTGATGTATTAGATGGAGATACCCTCACTCCTGCCACACGGAGACCTGACTAGAGTTCCAGTCTGCTGGGAAGGTGCCTTTCTTGGAAATCAATTAAAAAAATAGGGAAGTAGTCCAAGGAATAAATTAGAACTCAGGCTGTGGAACTATCAGAAGGAGACAGAATTCATAAGTATTTGAAAGGAACATTTGCAAATTGATGAGATGACTTGCCTTGTTTCAAAGCTAAATGCTGAACAGAAAGAAAAAGAAGAAAAGGCTTTTTCTTTTGGTAACAAACATCAATAAGAGGAAATGTTTGTGGTGCCTGGGAGTATTTGACTTGAGACATTCAAGCATATCTCTAAAATTGCAAGCATGCTCTCATTTACTGGGAGCTTAATGGATAAAGCCAGAAGGTTTAACTTTTTAAAATGACTTTAATAACCACAATAGATAATGCCTCTTAAACACCTTTAAGTACTAGGCACTGCATTCTTTGTCTAGACTAGTTTTCCTAATGACACCATAAGATAAATGTATTATGAAAGTGAAAGTGTTAGTCGTTCAGTCGTGTCCGACTCTTTGCGACCCATGGACTATAGCCCATCAGGCTCCTCTGTCCATGGGATTCTTCAGGCAAAAATACTGAATGGGTTGCCTATCCCTTCTCCAGGGGATCTTCCGACTCAGGGATCAAACTCACCTCTCCTGCATTGAAAGCAGATTCTTTACCATTTGAGCCACCAGAGAAGCCCCAGATATATTATGAGGCTCATTTTATTGGTAAGGACATGAAGAGGTCAAGGAACCTGCCCAAAGCTGCAGAGTTAGTGATAGTCAGGATTTGAGTTCAGGTCTGTCTGCATTCTTCTTATAATATTGCGCCTCTGCATTCGAGACAGAAGTATATCAGAAATCCAGGTAATTAATTTGCTAAATGTGACCTTAGGAGAGGGGTCCCACAATGCTTTGTGTGCCTGCCTCACCCATAGCCCCTTCTGAACAAAGTGTACAGAAGTGATTTCTTGATTCTGGATTATTATTTATTCATTCAAGAAATATTTTATTGAGTGGCTACTCTGTGCCAGGCACTGTTCTTTTGGTTGTGACTGAATAATTTAGGGAGTCTGTGCTTGAGTCAAGGGAAGTCATCTGCCAGTTGGCTCTGAGGGCATCCAGTGGTCTGTGAGTGCTCTGCAGTGAGGACCCAGACAGAGTCTGTACTCCAGAATGCAGAGTGACCAACTGACCCAATGAGACTCCTTCCCTGGGGGATGTGATGTGACACACACAGATAGGAGAGCGCAAGCTGTGGGGGTGGTCCAGAAGCCCAGAGAGATAGCAGTAAGCAGAAGCCACAGGGAGCAGGTAAAGCACAGCCACAGGGAGCAGCAGGAGAGGGAATGGCAGAGAGCGACTGAGTGGGCGAGGTGGCAGACACTTTGCTCGTCTTGTAAAGCACTGCTGATTCATTAGTTGTGAAGAATAGTGGCTGCTGGAGGTGATTTCCTCTCCTTCACTTATGCATGAATCCTCACACTCATGGCCTGCTGCCCAAGGAAACTGAGGCACACCCTTGTTCTTGCAACTGATTAACCTCAAGTGTCTGGGAACCCAGACCGCACGTGAGCTATGCTTCCCAAGGCCTGGGCTTGCATTCTGAACCTGGGTGTTGAGTTCTATAGTTAGTCCTTTTGGGGTGTGTGTGTGTGTGTGTGTGTGTGTGTGTGTGAATTTGGGAACAGTGGGTGAAAAATTCTGCTCACTAGCAGAATGTCATCTAGGCTTCTCGGTCCTGGCTGGTGATGCACATGAAGAAGTCCAGAAGAGGTTCTGTGTGAGGCTGTAAGAGGGTGGCAAGAACCAAAAGGATCTCTTTGGGCAATCCAAGACTGCATCACATGGGTTTGTGGATCATGGGTAACTTCTGGGTGCCACTAGACACCTAAGGTCTTGGGGACACAATGTTTTTGAGTTATAAGCACCATTGGGCTGTTATGAGTCTCAGCCATACCCATGGGGAAAATGGGGAACAACCTGGCCATCTCTGCCTTCCCTGACAACACTCCCACCCCACCATCTCAGGCTTTCATCCTACTCCTCTGGCACAGATGAAAAAATTTTTATTACCCACTGTGATGGGGAGAGGGTATATAGGGACAGGATTCACACAGCTAGTGGAAGGGTTAACTGGAACAACTCCTTGGGAGGATAGTTTGGCATTATCTGTCAAAAGTGTAAATACACATTCCTTTTACCCAAAGATTGAAGGCAGAAGAAGGGGACGACAGAGGATGAGATGGTTGGATGGCATCACCGACTCAGTGGACATGAGTTTGAGTAAACTCTGGGAGTTGGTGATGGACAGGGAGGCCTGGTGTGCTGCAGTCCATGGGGTTGCAAAGAGTTGGACACGACTGAGTGACCGAACTGAACTGAACTGAACTTTACCCAATGTTACTTCTAGGAATTTACACTAGAGGCAACGTACACATGAAGGCAAGTGAACAAAGACATACATTATACTACTATGTACAGATTTTTTTTCCTTGGGCTCCAAAATCACTGCAGACAGTGACTATAGCCATGAAATTAAAAGACGTTTGCTCCTTGGAAGGAAAGCTACGATAAACCTAGACAGCGTATTAAAAAGCAGAGACATTACTTAGCCAACAAAGGTCCATATAGTCAAAACTATGGTTTTTGCAGTAGTCATGTATGGATGTGAGAGTTGGACAAAAAACAAGACTGAGCACCAAAGAATTGATGCTTTCAAATTGTGGTGCTGGAGGAGTCTTGAGAGTCCCTTGAATAGCAAGGAGATCAAACCATCCAATCCTAAAGGAAATCAACCCTGAATATTCATTGGAAGAACTGATGCTGAAGCTCCAATACTTTGGCCAGCTGATGCGAAGAGTTGATTCATTGGAAAAGACCCTGATGCAGGTAAAGATTGAAGGCAAAAGGAGAAAGGGGCGGCAGAGGATGAGATGGTTAGATAGCATCACGGACTCGATGGACATGACTTTGAACAGACTCTGGGAGACACTGGAGGACAGAGGAGCCTGATGTGCTGCAGTCCATGTGTTCATGAAGAGTTGGACATGACTTAACGACTGAACAAACAAATAAAACTATGTACAATAGCAAACTACTGGCAATAACCCCTTCAATAGAAGATATGCTAGATAAACAGTGGTTTAGTCACATGATAAAACACTCTGCAGCCATTAAGAATCATGCAGCTAAAATATGTGCTGATATAGAATGTTCTCTCCTTCTCTGCCACCCTCCCTCTCTCCTTCTCCATGTGCTAAGTCACTTCAGTCATGTCCGACTCTTTACAACCCTATGGACTGTAGCCCGCCAGGCTCCTCTGTCCATGGGATTTTCCAGGCAAGAATACTGGAGCGGGTTGCCATTTCCTCCTCTAGGGGATCTTCCTGACGCAAAGATCAAATCCACATCTATTACATTTCCTGCATTGGCAGGCAGGTTCTTTACCACTAGTGCCACCTGGAAAGTCCTTCCTTCTCCATACAAACACACACACACACACACACACACTCTCTCTCTCTCTCATACATAGAAGTGATCTATGTATATGCATAAATCATCTCTGGTTACATAGATCACTTCTGGAAGGACACACAAACTACTGGTCTCTGTGGTTGCCTCTTGAAAGGGGAGATATTAAAGTGGGGGTGGGGGCTAGGGATAGTCAGGAGAACTACTTTTTCTGCTTTTTACTGTTGAGTTTCTTTCGCCACATGCATATATTACTTAAACACATGAAAGTAAAAAGAAAAAGCAAAATTAATTGCAGAAGTCTTCATCAACAAGGGGTTGGTTAAACAAGTTGCAATATATTCTTACTAAGAATGCTATACAGCCACTCAGAAGAAGAGATTCTGCCACAGAAATTGTCCATAGACATATTTAGGTTAAAAATATCAAGGCTCTGTACAAGATGTATAAGAGAATGCCACTTATGTAAAAAGATACACATACACGGGCGAATTCATAGGAAAAGATCTAGAATGAGTCACAACATGCAAAGAACAGATGTAGTCTCTGAAAGTGACTGGGAGTGGCTAGGAGGAGAGGGAGGAGAGATAAGAGGGGAACTTTTTTTACCCCCTAAATACTTGTTGATTTACTTGTGATTTTTTGGCATAATGACTATATTTTATCTCATAATAAAAACATACAAATGGTAAATAAATCATGAGGAAAACAAGAAATCTGATCTTAGAGAAAGCTGCATTCTAAAGCTTGATTTAGATTGTTCCTCTGTTCAAAAGCTGCCCAGTGACCTCATGGCAGGACTAGAGGCCTCCGGGTCTGGCTCACCTCCCCGTTTCTCCCACTGCCCCTTCACACTTTGCTCTGTGTATCCCAACTGGCCTCCTCACTCCTCATCAGCCCCAAGCAGGTGTCTGTTTTTTTTCCCTATTCAATTTGCTTCCCTCATGCTCCACACCTATCTCTGCTCCCCATCCCTACCTCCACTCCTTACTGACCTTCTGCTCTTGCTTCATGGCCCATCTCAAGAAGCCTTCTGGAACCATTCTGCCCATTAGTGAGTGAGTACCAGAGGGACTCATGTGGAGCTTGGGAAACTGCCTTATGACATTTTTTATTTGGCCATCTTGTATTTTTATGGAAACTTTATGGAAATATTTAACTAAAATATAGATATCATGTTCTTATTTACAAAGCACTTACATGACTATCACTTCATTGGAGCCTCCCGTCCATTCTATGAGGGAGGGAAAGCAGGTATGATCATTGCTATTTTCATTTCATTGATGAGGAAACTGAGGGGCAGGGAGGTTTCGTCTTCAAGGTAACATAAGTAGAAAATGGACAAGGGGGAAGCTACATGTGCCGGACTCACCAAGAATACCTACTTTTGTTTTTCAAGACAGAATATAAGTCCCTGGAGGACCGGGAGTACATTTTCATTTCTCTGCACACTAACGGGACAGAGGGAAAGTCAGCAGTGTTCTGAGAAGAAGTTTATCAAGGAAGACAGCTACTCAGTCAACCAAAGGTTTTGTGGTGAGTACATGCCAAGGGCTTAGGCCAGTGCTGGGTGATGAAGGACACCAGAACCATAGTACCTGTCCTCAAGGAGCTTACCATCTTCAAGTGAGGCCAAACACACTGAAAAATTAGAATACAACCAAGTATGAAATAAATGTGATTTGAAGTGGTACACCAGTGAATTTTTGTTTTTTAAACAGCCTATCAAGCCTGCAGCTTTGGGCAAGTAACTTTTTTTTTAATCACAAAACAGTACAGATAGCAAACAAAATTTGTGACAGCAGTACATGGATGACTGAAATTTGGGAAACTGCCATAAGCCTATTAGGATAAGAGATGGGCCAGAGACATAAAATGGGAGTGTCTGCCTAAGGGAAGGTCAGAAACTCAGCAAGGAGTTTGGAGAGACCCACCCGATTGGGACTGAGGGCAATGAAACTTGAAAGCTTTCTTTCAAATTTCGAGCCAGGCTAGATTCCAGAGGCTTCTGCGAACCAGTCTGGGAAGTGTGGACTATATCAGGAGTGATTTCAGTTTTGTGTATAGGAGGGACACAGTGAAAGTGATGTTTTGAAAGACCAGTCTGGTGGATTCATACTGGATTTAGCATGAACTGAAGTGAGCCTGACAAGTAGCCAAGGACTGTACTTGCTGGGTGCTACCCAGAAGATGCCACCAAGATGTTAATGCCATGAGAGTCAGGCCTTGAAACTAAAGTTAAGTTTTCTTCATGGAGATTCATATGAGAGCTGTGGTTTATCATGTATTATTTGAAGTGTTAAGAAGAATTATCTGAAACTTGACACGGCAAAAAATATTACTGAATGCCATTTCAAGAACACAGGAGAGCATCATCTATGTGACTGACTATTCACTACTTAAAAAATTTTAAATTGAAGTATAGTTGATTTACAATGTTGTTAGTTTCATGTTTACAGCAAAGTGGTTTGGTTATACATATATCTGTATATATCTACAGTCTTTTTTTCCAATTCTTTTCCATTATATTTTATTACAAGATACTGAATACAATTCCCTGTGCTATACACTAAATCCTTGTTGTTTGACTATTCAGTATTAATTAAGGCCCACTCTGTAAAGTTAAACTTTAGCTAGTAGAAGATTGATAAGTTACAGGTGATTTTTGCCTGGTAGAAATGAAAATTATTTCTGTCTAGTAAAAAAAATAGCCCCAAAGATTACAGTTTTTTTATCTTGTAGAACTAGCTTTGTATCCAGCTTTTTTTTATCTTATCCCAGCATTCTTTTGAAAAATTCCAATATCTTTTGGCCTCTCACACTTTTTTTTTTTTTTACTATTTTTAATGAAGTTATATGTATATATACATATATAGCACAAATTGTCATTAAAATCATTTCAAGCATATAATTCAGTGGCATTAATTATATTCATGATATTGTACAACCATTACCACTATCCATTTCCAAAATTTTTCATCATCCCAAACAAGAACATTAAGCAGTAATTTCCCTTTCCCTCTTTTCCCAACCCCTGGTAACTTCCAGTCTACTTTCTGTCCCTACGAATTTGCCTATTCTAGATATTTCACATAGATGGAATCATACAATATTTCTTTTGGGTTTGGCTTCTTTCACTGAGCATAATGTGTTCAAGTTCATCCGTACTGTGGTATGCATTAGAACTTCACTCCCTTTTACTGATGGATAATGTTCCATTGTATGGATATACCACATCTTGTTTATTCATTCATCTATTGGTGGGCATTTGGGTTGTGAACAATGGACCTTTTGGCTATTGTGAATAATGCTGCTATGAACATTAATGTACAAGTATCTGTTCAAATCCCTATTCTTGATTCTTTTGGATATATACCTAGAAGTGGAATTGCTAGCTCATATGGTAATGGTAACCCACTCCAATACTCTTGCCTGGAAAATCCCATGGACGGAGGAACCTGGCAGTCTACAGTCCACGGGGTCGCAAAGAGTCGGACACAACTGAGCGACTTCACATCATCACATGGTTATTCTATATCTAACTTTTTGAGGAACTGCTAAAATCTCATTTCTTTTAAAACCAGCTTTACCATAATGCTGTTTATTTCATCAATGAGTTCAACAAATTTTTGATAGGTGATCACTATATATTTCAATGAGAGTCATGTTTTTAATTTTTTGAAAGTTACACTTCAATAAGGGTGATTTATTTACCTTTCTAAACTTTAAAACAAAATTGACTCCTGTACCTCACTTCAGCTCCTATTACCTATTGCAAGCTCCCTACAAGGAAGTCAAGGAAATGAGTAGAAAGGATGGCTCTCTTTAGCCCATGAGGCCAGCATGGTATTTTAGTAGTTATAACGAGAGGGGAAATTTTAATTATGGTCCCATAATAGTGATGGCAAATAGTATCACGCAGGGCTAGGCATGGACACAGATCATGTAAATCTTTATTTTCATTGGGAACATATGGAGACTTTTCTCCTGCACAACACAGAGCAACTGTTGGTTCTCTGCAATGTGACAGCTTCTGCTAGGAAAACTCTAGAGAAAAGCTTTGCTTTAGATGAACTCTGGGACCAGAGAGACTACAATAGAATCTATTGGGAGAGAGGCTAGAATTGTGGGGGGGCGCAGCTTCAAAATTTGCCTTCATCATCATTTGACAGAAAATCTTTAAGGCTGGGAATGAAGAGAAGAAAAACCTCAGCCTGGAGCTTGAGGAGGATGGTGGGCACAAAGGTGGGGAGAGGGCACAGCCTGGGGTGGTGGTAGAGGGAGCAAGGAGCAGCAACCCTGCCCAAGACCCAGCTCCTCAAGGGGGATTTTTATTTTATTTTATTTTTCATTTATTTTTATTAGTTGGAGGCTAATTACTTTACAATATTATAGTGGTTTTTGCCATACATTGACACGAATCAGCCATGGATTCACATGTGTTCCTCATCCCGATCCCCCCTCCCACCTCCCTCCCCACCCCATCCCTCTGGGTCTTCCCAGTGCACCAGCCCTGAGCACTTGTCTCATGTATCCAACCTGGGCTGGTGATCTGTTTCACCCCTCAAGGGGGATTTTTAGTTGCTCCTATGTGGCCTTTTATTCAAACTATACAATCTCCCCCACAGAACATTTCTCCTAGAGTATTAATCACATGCAGAACCAGAGATATTCTTGGTTTCATACATTTTTAACGTTTCAAACCAAGAAATTTTTGCCTTTCTGAGTAAGGCTGAAATTAAAAAAAAAAAAACAAAACATAATTCTGCCCCTCTCAGCACAAAAGGAATGAACTGGATTTTGATCATAATATTCTCATTTTTGAGATGAAATATGGAAGAACAGATGAGTATAGTGGAAGAATTTCACAGGTGGTTAAGAATGTGTAGGAAAAAAAACAGAATAAAAAAGAATGTCACTGTTATAAATATGATCAGAATATATCTGAAAGCATAGCAAGCAGGTTAAGAAAATAAAGGTAAAAAACAACTTTTTTCTGGCACCCTTATTTTGCTCCCTCACAGTGCTGTGACAAGATAGAATATATGTAATAAGCACTTTGTAAAGGACTGCACGTGGCTTGGAGAGGGGCTGGGTGGTTTAGGCCTGCTTGCTTGGGGGATCTGAGTGGCAGTGAGTTTTAGAGCAAATCTGGGACTCTCAATTTTCACATGTGTAGAGTGAGGACAAGAATTCATTCCTTAGAGGGTTGTCAGAAGGGTGGTAAGCTAAAGCCTCCAACAGAAGCAAGAACGAGATGCTGTGGCAACATCGTCTTTGGTACACATTGTTCTACACATGTTACTCTGGAATAGGTTTTTTTTCCCCTGTCTGTCACCCTAATTATACCAGAAGTTACCTGTGACTTGTTTGCCTTGAACCTCATACTCGGCCATTCATTTTTAAACGAACATTTATTAGACTTTTCCAGTTTCCAACTCTTGACAGCTACATTCTGCCCTTTAAACCACTGTACTATTCTCCCTGCCCTCCCAGCACTGAAGTCCTGGGGGGAAGACAAGGTCCTGTCGTGAACACAGTGATACCCCTCCTTCACATACTTGCCTAGGACTGAGTGTTGTTGGCTGACAGTCCTCTTCAAGGATTGCCCAGCCGCCTCCTCAGACCCATGCTGCCTTGCCCAAGACTGTGCTCCCTCCCTGGGGACAGCCTGAATCTAATAAGTGGTCCATATGGGCTGATGTCAACGTCTGAGCCCCTCACCCTAACTCAGAACAACTCTGAAGGGCCAACCCAGTTCCAGAGTGCCTCATGGTCAGCTGAGGCTGTCATGAGCTATGCCAGCCCAACTTCTTCCTTGAACCAATCCTGCTGTCTTCTCTTAGCTCCCAGGTGTTGATCTCAAACACACCCCAATGAACGTTTTACATGTGGCCTGCAACTGTCCCTCAGAGGCAACCCTCAGGTCGGCTTTGTGGCCTCTGTAGGCTCTGGATCAGCATTTGGGAAGTCTCAATTTCAAGTGATCCCAGGAGCTGTAATAATCCCCAGGGGCCCAGTCACTGTCCACACGCCTCTCTCACAGTTACATTTTTATTTCTCTCTCTCTTTCTTACAAAATGCATTTGGAACCAATAGGGTAGAAGATATTAGCCTAGAAGAAAATAAACACAGCCATGAGAGAGACACTATAATAGAGAAATAAATGAACTTAGTGCTTAGCTGAAGGAAAGCTCCCTAGAGGAGGTGCCATTTAATCTGAGTCTTGAAGGCTGAGTTAGAGTTTGATGGGTGGACAGGGGATGTGGGAGAGGCACTCTAGGCACAGGGTACAACATGTGCAAAGGCTGGCAGGCATGAAAGGGTGTAAAGTGTGGGAGGAAAGGGAGTAAGGGACAACAAGTCTGGGATACTAGCAGGGGCAAACTGTGCAGGGTCCTATGGGCCACGCTGAGGATCTTGGTGTTGAATGAATGACGCCTTTCGGTGTTGCCCAAGCTTCCACCATTTAGGAACCACTTCCACAAGTTTTGCCATATCTAGGCACCGCTGGTTGTATTTACTATTCATCTTTTTCTCAATATGAATTTTTTTTTTGCTTAAAGAAATGTATATTAATTTTTTATATGGCACCCAAAAACCAAAAAGAATAACACTTGCCAGAAATAGAAAGTAACTGTAAAAATAAATGCAAAGAAATAGAACAGAGTAATTAAATTCTATGTAGATATCATTGCCTGTCACTGTATTTGAGCCTGAGGCCTGCTCTCTTTCTGTTCCGAAAGAAGATTAGCAAGCATTACAGAGGGTGAAGAATAGTATCACACTGAGCTTTTTTCCTTGATGTAATCAGAAAGCTGGAAAAGAGAAGGAAGCAAGAATCATTTTCTCACTATGTAATTTAGTGTTTTTTAAAGCTGTACCATGTACCATTACAATCACCTTGAAGTCCCCCTCCCTAGCACTCTGCTGGCTGTGAGAGCAGTTGGTATAAACAATGAAGTGCCCTACAAATGTGGTTGTTAGTACCACTTGATTGTTTTGTCCATTGGCGCTGGGGCAGTTACTTTGATGTAGCTGTCCTTTCATTTGGCTTAGTGAAGGTTTCCAAACCAGTGCCCGTGGTGACCATCATAACCCCCACTGTGTGAGAGAAAGCAGCAGGGTGGGGCTGGGAGAGGGGCAGGATCTTGGGCAACCCAGGCTCTTAGAACTGGGAGGACCTTTACAGAACATCCTATCTTCCCACTTTACATCTGGGGAAACTAAGACCAGAGCAGGGACACAATCTGTCTAAGGCCACAGAGGGTGTTAGTGTTAGCAGTCTAGGGGGCAGACATGGAAGAAAGAATCATATTTCTTTCTCAAACAAGCTTATTGTTTGAGAATACTGGTCCTGGTAACTGCTACCTGCAAGGCAGAAGAGAACAGAATGTGGAAGCAGAGATGGGGGAAGTCAGCACATCAGGCCTGAGAGCATGGGGGCACCATCAAAAGACCAGATCTCCTGGGCTGGGTTTCACAGCTAGGGGTGGAGGTTGAGGTGGGCCTGGGGCCTGCATGATGGGCAGCATGGACAGAGCCTTCAAGAGGCTCTAGCATTTGCAGACACGCAAGGAAATGAGGGAGAGCTGCTCCAAAGGGCAGTTCCTACTCAGCCGGGGAGGATTTGGAGTTTGACAGGCCTATGTTCAATGCCGGTTCTGTCACTTTCCAGCTATGTCTGACTTTAGGTAAAGTCACTAAACTGCTCTGAGCCCATCTCCTCACTGGAGACGATGGTGGGTACTATCAGTACTTACCTCCTAGGATTGCTAAGACAATCGCACCAGGCAATGTGTGCAAAATATCGTATACAGGGTCCACAGCACATTACTCAGCATTACTCCCTTCCCCCTTTCTGTGTCCACAGCAAGACCTCTGATGAGATGTTTTCTTCTCTCCTGGTTCCCCTGCCTAGCCCAGCCCATTCCTCCTGGCCCCGTCCTCTGTCCCATTCTTGAGCTCATCTGCTGTCCCACATATTGGGTTATGGGTTTCCTAAAGAGTCTTTCAGGTATTTGCAGATAAGAAAGCTGAGGGGGCACACTCGAGGGGGTGGGACAGGGATGTCCCTCACCTAGAGACAGAGGGGAGGGTGGATGTTCTGGGGTAAATGGCCTGCCTCCACTGGAAGGAGAGGCTGGCTGTGGTCTCGGTCTTACAGAGAACAAAGAAAAGGCACTGGTCTCCCGCAGCAGCATTAGAAGGCAGCGCCTGAAGCGAGTCCCTCCATTATAAGCTACAAGGCGGAAGGTTAAATATAGCCCTTTCCAGCTGTCTAGGACATAGATTTATGAAATGTCAGATCTGCGTTAGAGTGAGAAACGATCTTATCTCTGCACTGTTTTTAGAGAGTAGAAAGGAGGCAATAGAAAAGAGAAATAAATCTGGACTTGTACCAGTGGGTGGTGGGCAGCCATTGGAGGATTTTTGAGCAGCTGGGGCTGTTTTATAAGGTTGCACTCTGGCTGCTGAGTGGAGAATGAGCTGGAGAGGGGCAAGAGTGAAAGCAGGGAGCCCAGCAGGAGGCAGGTAGAGGAAGGTGCCACCAGAGGGATGGGAGAAGGGAACCCAGTGCAAGATGGGGCCAGCCCTGCAGCCCAGGTAATCCTGGTGCCCCCCTCGCTCCACCTTGGAAGAAGAAGGCCAGCTCTCACTTGCCCTTGTCTTCTCAAGGGCTCACCCTGTGATTTCCCAAAGGCACTCAGACTCGTTACTCCTTTGCAAGGCAGCCCGTGAAGAGTCTGTTAGAAAGTTCTCCTTGTCCATAGGTCACACAGCTCTGTCTCCTGAGCCCCCCTCAATTCCCTTTACCCTGTGACAGACCCTCAAAGACCTGAAGACCAAAGACCACTTTCCTCTGCTTCTTCTCCATGACAAACAGCATGTAGTCCTCACACAGTGCCAGCACTCTGCTTTACAAACTCCTTTAGCTCATAAACTCCCTTGAAGTCTGACACAGAGGGCCAACTCCTGCTCCTGTTAGCTACCTCTGCAGCTGCAACTAGTTCTTCAGGAACATTGTCAAGGGCAGGCAACATCCTTGTCACACAAAACAGAGAGGAGCCCCCTGGTGTAGCTCAGGACCCTGAAATTTATTCCACCCTACTGCCACTACTTCTGGCTTGACCTGCACTTAGCAAGCACTTGGTCCCTTAGTAGTCACCTGTGTTGATGGATGACTAGCGACAGACACCGCTTTCCTGCCCCTCCCTGTCCTCCCTGTCGGTATTGTGAAAAAAATCAGCATTTTAGCAGCAGTCCAGGAGCTGGGTAAAGCCCTGAGGGTGACGGAAACAGCATTTTCCACCATGCAAGGGACAAGGCTTCAGAGAGCATGCTAAGTTGATTTATAGAAGAAGAGAGACAATGTTTCTTACACACACACTTACAATTCTTCAGTCACTTTTCTTATCCCTCTAGAATGCCAGATTATCAGGGTTGGGATGTGATCACATCCACCCTCCCCTCCTCCAGAGCCACCCAATTTTTAATTCCTTTTATAGCCCCTCTGCCAAGTGGTTAGCCTGCCCCTCCTCAGATGCCTCTAGGACTAAAAAGGGACTTATGTTCCCCCAAACAGTCCAGGCTGCCTCAGGATACCTCCGAGTGCTCAACCCTCTCCCTCAGCAAGCACTGATTCCTCCCCATGCCACCTCTGCTGAGCCCGTGAACCTGCTCCTCCTCCATGCGACTCACCTCCCCGGCTCCAGAAGAGGGTGATAGCCTCGGCTCTCTCCATCCTAGCGGTGTGGACGACTAAGACTCCACATCCGGCAACTCCACACTGGGGGCAGGGAGCCAAGGAGCTCCACGCTGTTCTGAATCCCTTTCCTGGGCTCCTCCGTGGGCACCCAGCGACTCCTCCTGAACCCCGTTTCCCAGCACCTCAGCCAGGTCAGTTTGGCCCCTTCAGTCACATGTTCTGTTGGCCGCAAAGTTGTTTCTAGGCCGCCCAGCCCAGGGAAAGCAATGCAGGATTCAAAGAGTGAGTTTCCTCTCTCTCTTTTTCCACTCCCCACTGCCC
Source organism: Cervus canadensis (assembly GCF_019320065.1). Classification (NCBI taxonomy): domain Eukaryota; kingdom Metazoa; phylum Chordata; class Mammalia; order Artiodactyla; family Cervidae; genus Cervus; species Cervus canadensis. Next base: position 37,170,374 of record NC_057419.1, read on the forward strand.
CCACTTGCCTGCCCACAGCCACACTGGTCCAGTCCGTCCTCTCACAGACAGACCTGTTTGTGAGTTGGTCTCGTCTTTCTCTAGGATAGGTTCTCAGCCAAAGGCCTGAATCAGAGCCCCACGGAGGGCTGACCTCCCGCTCCGTTGCTGTCCTGCGGCGAGGGGAAATGAGCAGGAACTGGCTGTCTGAGTCAGCGCCCCTGGTCTATTGTCACCGTGCGGGCCCCTTCCTTTCCAGAGGAGAGACGTGCAGAGAGATAGGCCTTGTTTTTTGCAAATCTCTCTTGCACACACACACTTTCTCTCTTGGCCTAGACCAAATCTGTGCATGATGGCTGAATACAATTCAATTCAGCTTCCATAACTCCCAGGGAGTGCCTACTCCAGCTGAGTATTGTGCCTCCAGCACGTAGGGGTCATCTCCCAGCATCCTTGCCACAGACAGAAGGGCTAATGATGATGGGTCCCAGTACCAGGGGAGGAAACTGAAGCTCTGAGAGGGAAGGGGTTTTCCCAAGGCCCAACAGCCGGAGAATAGTGAGACTCAGAGTCCACCTTTTCTCTCCATAGCATCGGGTGGAGAACCCTGCTGGCCTCCCTCACTGCTTCTCCCATCTCCATCCTCCCAGCATTCTAGAATCAGTGCTGCAAATGCTAACAAAGCCTATTTTCCCAGGACACAAAACAGGAGAGAATTGCAGGTTTTAAAACATTTAAAATGCATTTTTGTTCAATTTGTTTCTGTGTGTTTAGAAACACAAGGGCCCAGGAAACAATCCGTGCATGCCAGAAGCTCACTGCAGAGGGACTCCATGACTCTTCTGGCAAAAAGACCACAGGCACATGGCCTGCGCCCTGTCCCAGTAACCGGCTTTTAACTGGAAGAGAAGTATGGAGAGTTCTTGCTCACAGAGTGAAAAGACCTAGTCAGAGCTTTGTTCTCTTTCCTGTTTTTGCCAGAAGTGCAAAGAGACAGGGAGGCAGCTTGAAGGAAGGAGTTGGGGAGTTTCCCCTTGAGAAACCACCTTGTCACCTCAAGGACGAGGATACTGAATCCCTCCCTCCTGTGCTGACTTTCAGCTCCTCAAGGGCAGGGTTGTGGGTCTTTGGAGGCCCTGCCCCCAGAAAATATTTGTATGGCTTGAGACAAAAAGACATCTAAAAAGACTGATATGAAATTTCCAGACAAGGACAACGGGTTTGTGAGCCCGAGGCTGGGAGAAGGTTAGCTTCTAGGAGCAAGGACCAACTGACATCATGAATTGCATTTCAGAATTTAAGTAGGCTGAGGACCAAGCAGTGAATGTGCGCTGTGGCAGTATCAAGAGGGGTAGCCTTGGCAAGGCCGGCTTGCAGAGGCCAGACGGCAGCAGGTTAAGGAGGGAAATGGGAGGGGAGGGGAGACAACTCTCAGGAAGTCTGGCTGTGGTTAAAGAGGAAAGAGAGCCATAGCTGGAGGGAGTGACAGAGCTCTGGCTGGGACTTAGATGTTTGTCACGATGGGAGAGGTGCTGTGTGTTTTTAAGTCGAGGAGCTCTCACCAAAATTGCCACTCACCCTATCCTCCATATCCCCTGTGTGCTGGACTTCATCTCAGACCAATTAAACCAGAATTTCTCAGGCATGGAGACTAGGCATTGATGGTGTTCTAAATCTCCTCAGGTTGGGAATCATTACACTAATTCTTAGTAGAGACTGAAGTTCAGCATTAACCCAACTAGTGGGTTGAAGGCAAATTGACCTGACTGGCTTAGCTCTCCTACATTGGCAGCTTAGCAGAGTGGTTAAGAAGACAGACTTGAGATACCTACTATCTGGACTCAAACCCCAGTCTCACCTGTGTGCCCTTGTGCAAGTTACCCTCTCTGATCCTCAGTTTCTAATCTATAGATTAGTTACATAATCGACAGTTTCTAAACTATATATCCCTTTAGAAAATAATAAAAGTACCTACACCATCAGGTTGTTGTGTGGATCAAATGAGTTAATATCTGCAAAGTGCTCAGAATGCTGCCTAGTTCGACAGAAGCAATGTTGGGGCTGGCCTATGTCTTCCACTGTCTCTCCCTAAGGCTCAGGAGGGCCCCCCTTCAAAAACATTGATGGTCAACTTGGTCTCCCATCGGCTATCATCCCTGGCCTGCCTGGCTCACATTGGAGTCTGTCATCCCCCTTGGCAGCTTCTTCTTACCTGGATTCCTCTAGGCTGGAGCTAGCTGCTGTTGCTGTGATAGGGGGCCACCATCACGCATAACTGAAGCCACATTGTTTGGGATGGGAAGACTCCACAATTAAGAGTCTCTGCTGATATCTGTCTTTTGTCCCCCAACTCAGGTTTTTGTGTTCTTTCGGCTGGAGTCAGGGCAAACAATTGCCCCTGGGCAGGGAAATGATTGGTGTGTGTCAGTTTCTACAACATACACTTCATTTTGGGGGATGGTGGTGGAAGTCTGACGATGATGGGGATGGTGGTTTTCTTCATCCTCAGAACAAGCAGTGTGACCTTGGGCTCTCTGGATCAGGACTCTGGCTTGGGTGGCCACCAAAAGAGATCTCACCCTTCCCCCTTTTGCCCTTTACCCTAATCAGACAGCTCCTGTCCCCTAGGCCAGGCCCTGAAGTATCCAGAGAAGAGGAAGGAGCTGGTGACAGAACCAAAGGTGGGAGTAAATGTCCAGAAAGACATCCATGGTGCAGGGACAGGGGTAGTCAAGAGTCTGGAAAGAGAGATGGGGGAAGGCATCAGTGTTCTGCAATGAAAGTAAGTCAGAAATCCCAGGAGTCAGGCCCCTGAAGTTAGGTTCTCAGAAGCAGGAGTAAGGTTCCAGGTGGCTAGGTGGGTGAGAATATTTCAAAGGAGCACTATGCAAGACATAGTATGTGCCTTTTATCTCCTGTGTGGCACTGGAGGTGGGCACATCTTTGAGTCAAGCCTAAAGGACCTAATCAGTAAACGCACCCACTCCCCACCAACCTCCAAGTCTACAAATTCCACAAAAGGAATTCACAGAGGTGGTTCTGTGCTACCCTCCCCAATGCCAGAAACCAGACGTGGATAACATTCTCCACTCTAATGGCAGGGAGCAATTGGGAGCCTCATCTCACTTCTGGGATCCCACAGCCCTCCATCTGTTCTCTTGGAGAATTTGACAGGAGATTGACTTTAAATAGAAAATCTGCTGTTGAGAAAGATGAAGGTTTCATCAAAGACCATTTACTCTACAGGGATGCAGATGGCACTTAGGAGGCCATGTCAGCCTAGATTGTTTGGAAGTACCACCTGGGGATGATGCAGTGCTGAACTGTCAGCATGCAGGACCACCTTGCAGGGGCATCTTTCTTCATCATCTCAAGCATCATTCTTGCCTCTTCTCCATGTCAAAGCTTTGTCTGTCTTCTCTTAGTTTGGTCATATGGCTGTGGCTATGTGGCACAGGGTGTCTCCACCAGGGTGATGAGGAAATCCCAGAGGCCATGAAGACATCTCTTGGGCAGTGGTAACAGGAGTAGGGGTGAGGGCAGGGGCAGAGAGCAGCTGGACTGTGGCCCACATTAATCTCATCTCTGTAGTTAGGTGACTATGGGCACATCACCTCGCTTGTGTGGGTCTATAAAATGCAAGGTTTGTGGGAGTCTAGTGGGTTAAAATACCCAGGTCTCACTATGATACACAAAAAGTCTACTTTTCCCATAGAAGACTTTTCAACATTGACATGCAAATATTATCATATGTACACACTGTGCTCCCCCAAGACTCCCTCCACACCCCTCCCAGCACCCATTGAGAAGCTTGGAATCAGGTGATTCCTAGAGACCTCTCTTCCTCTGACAATTTCAGACAGTGATGATGGCAGCACACCTGTTCTCCTTGCTTACTATGTGAGAGGGGTTTTGCACGCTGCATCTTATTTCATCCTCACAACCACCCTATGAGGGAGACACTATGAATCCTACCAGATAAAGGAGGCAACAGAGACTCTGAGAGCTTAGGTCCCTTGCCCAAAGGCCTATAGCTAATAGGTGGCCAAGTCTGGCTGAGAACCCAAGGAGCTGTGGAAGTCTTCACCAAGTTCTACATCCATGATTCTCATCACTCCATGAATTTTAAACATTTTAGATGAGAAAAACCTATAACATTGCCCCAGATATTCCCCAACTATGGCTAAAACCAGAAAGCTTCACCTGCTTAACCACATTTCACTGGCATTCTATAATCAGAGAAGACATCTGAAACCACCCAGCGGCACAGGCCCAGCCTGGCTTTGTTGTCAACTGAGGTGGAACAAGGGCAAACAATACCTATTACTTTTGTTTCCAAGTCTTTATATCTATACCATGATAAGGCTTACACTGTGCAGCATTTTTACACCTCACAATAAGCCCTTTAGAACATCCTGCACCATTGGTTCCTTACCACAGCCCTGTAAAGTGGTGGTGGTGATTATGATTATCCTCTTGTGGCAGATGAAGAAATTGAGGCTACAGCAGTAAAATTACTTCTGCTAAAGACCCTAGGTAAGGGTCAGAGCTTGGATTCAAACCTGAGGTTTCCCACACTAAATCCACACATTTCCCTGTTTCCTGTGGCTGCTTCTTTCCATAAAAAGAGGCGCAGACTTTTGCATTTATGTCTTTCAACTATGTTTGTTGGCTCAGGGACATGATATGATTTGGTCTCTCAGCCTGACAGAATGATTTGCCAGGGTGCTTGTTCTATATGTTAATGGTTTTTATTTTTCTTTGCACAAGCATTACAACAACGTTAATGGAAGTCTAGAAAGAAAAATTCACCAATAAGCCTGCCACCCACAATAAATCAAGTTTTGCTTTTTCCACAAATTCCCTTCCAATCCTCGCTCATGAGTAGACATTTTTTTTACAGGGTTTGTAAAGCTCAGCCTCAATAAAATTTTGTATCATGCCATTTGCATGTTATATTGTACTTTACTATGAGCACTGTCCGTGTTGCTCAACTGTCTTCATAATTAGCTCTTTAGCACTCCACTGCACTTCAGTGAGGTTGGCTGCATCAGATTTACTTAGCCATTATCCTATTATTTGACAATGGGGGGGTTACTGTAATTTTTTATACCCACTTTTTGTTTTCTTCTAATTCTGGTCTAAGGAATGTGGGAGTATCACCATTGGCCTTAAGCCCAGGGCCCATGCCTATACCTTCAACATGTCTCTCATTTGTGGGAGGTGAGGAGCACAAGGAAATATTTTGTTTGGTGGCCTACAGTTTCAATTTCTTCCATACCTTCCAATGGGCTCATTAAATTGGATTAGGAATTATGCCTTTGAGAAGAAGGTTTCCCAGGGGAACAGAGGCTACCTGACTCCTTTATAAGTCTCTGCAACTTCAGCATCCATCAAACTGAAATCAAAGATTTTGAGGATTCCATGAGCTTGTGGACTATGAAAGGGTTAGGTTAACTACAAAAATGTCTGGTAAATGCAATGAGATCATTTCTCCATTGTTTTTAGGTACAGAGGAGAGAATGGTGGACTCATTTTCATCTTGAAGCACAGGTCACCTTGCTTTCAATGACAGTGTGGCTGCTTGGTGAGGTGGAAATGGAGGTGGAAACCAGTATGATATCAGTTATCTCCACTTTGGAAGCCCCTCTCAATGCCCAATTTGGCTTAAACTCAAGAATTCCCCCACTTTCTCACTAGCTCAGGAATCAGCTCTAGCTTCTGGAACCAACATGGAGCTTCAAATGAATTCAGTTATTCCAACAACCAAAACATGTCATTAGACAGATATATGGTGGGACTTCTACAAGGCTGGGAATTGCAGTCCTTGTTGTCATAGAAATCTGCTAGCCTTACCAGCATAGAACCATAGAATCCACCCTTCACTGCACCCGGTCTCCAGGGTTACTAACTCCTGTCACAGATGCAAAGATGTTGAAAAGCACATGGCATGGTGCAGTAGGCACAAGCTTTGACAGTCCAACAGGCTTGGCTTCCAATCTTGCCTCTACAACTTCTTTTTTATTGGACGATGAGGCAGCTCACCCCTGAGTCTCAGTGTTTTCCTCTGTAAAATGGCATCAATAGTCCCTGCCTGCCCAGCAGAGACAAGGCTACCCATGAGCAGAGGTTAGCTCCAGCTGGTACAGGTCAGAGGCATTCTGGGGGAAAAGGTGAGGGGTACCTGGAGGAGGAAAGTGGGGATGGGGGTGGGGAGGGAGCAGTAAAACTTGGTGTGGACCATTTACAAGGAGAGATTGATCAAGTCCAAGACTGTGACTTGTCATCTCACCTTCAGGCAAACCATTTTTGAAAACTGTTTCACAGAACAAATAGGAGCTATACTAATGGGAAGTTGAATGCAATATATGAGAATTATCAAAATAAAAAAATGTTTCTCTATCGTTTTCCAAAAAACAACCCTCCCCCCACCAAAAAAAGTCAGTCCCTGCTTGGAGATTGTTCTGAGGGTTAAGCAACATTGTAAATGAGACATGCTGGCATTTATACACAGAATGGATAAACAACAAGATCCTACTGCATAGCACAGAGAAGTATAGTCAATATCCTATGATAAACCATAATGGAAAACAACATTAAAAAAGAATGTATATATATGTAAGACAGAATCACTTTGCTGTACAGCAGTAATGAATACAATGCAGTAAATCAACTAAACATAAATTTAAAAAGTGCTGGCATACAGTATGTGTGTGATATTGGTTCCCTGTCTCTTCTGTGTGGGATACTTGTTCACATAGATGGTTTATATGTGCACAGCCATACAAATACTATGTAGTTAGGGTGGTGCTAGCATGTATCTCCCCTAAAGTCCATACAGATTCATAGGGCAACATGGCTACACTCACTCAAGAGGTGAAAGGGGGTGTGAAAGTTGATGAGAAGTCAATTCCAGCTCACAAGCCTGGTAGACAAGTCTTTTCAGGGTCAAAGCAACCTATGTTTTAAGGTCATGGTGTGTTTCCACATGCTGTGACTACCCTGCCCTCACCCTCCACTTCCACCTGCTTTGCAACTGCACTGGCTGTTCCTCATGGTCCCCCAAACATACCAAGCTCACTCCTGGTTCCATTCTCAGGGCAAGACCCATGCTATTTCTCCATCTACAACTACAATCACTTGTTTCATTTGAAAAACAATCTCAACTTTTTAAAAGCTCTCCTAGCATCTCATATTATATCTTCCCAAGCCCCCTTGGCAGGGGTGGGGAGAGGTGTGTGTGATAAGAATCCCCCTTAAGGATTTACAGCTTTATAGCTGAAGGATGGAGGTAGCAGAGGTGAATTACTTGCCTAAGATCACACTGCTGGTTCACAGCCAAGAGAGATCAGAACCCAAGCTTTCCAAGACCTGGTTAACAGTTTTTCTCCAACCTCTGGTAAATAAGTTTTGTGCTATGCTGAGCTTAATTGTTCAGTCATGTCCAACTCTTTGAGACAGCATGGACTGTAGCCCACCAGGCTTATCTGTCCATGGGGATTCTCCCGGCAAGAAAACTGGAGTGGGTTGCTATGCCCTCCTCCAGGGGATCTTCCCAACCCAGGGACTGAACCCAGGTCTCCCGCATTGCATGCAGATTCTTTACCAGCTGAGCTACCAGGGAAGCCCAATTTTAGGCCTTACCTTAGAAAAGCTCACATTTTACTAGCGCATATAAGCATGTAACAACAACCATAAAAATGACAATGCTGGAAGGAAACCATCTGAAAAGGCTACATATTGTATGATTCCAGCTATATGATATTCTGTAAAAGGCAAAGCTATGTTAATATTATAATGATCAGTGGTTGCTAGAGGGATTGGTGGTGATGGTGGAGGGGAGATGGAAGTGAAGCAGAGAGGATTTTTAGGGCAGTGAAAATATTCTGTATGATACTGTAATTATAGATATAGTTCCTTTGCCCAAACCCATAGAATGTACAACACCAAGAGTGAACCATAATGTAAACTATGGACTTTGGGTTATTATGTGTCGATGTAGATTCACCAATTATAACAAATGTACCACTCTGGTGGGGATGTAGACCATGGGGGAAACTATGCATGTGTAGGGGTAGGAGGTATATGGGAAATCTCTATACCTTCTCTTTAATTTTCCTGTGAATCTAAAACTGTTCTTAAAAATAAAAGGCCAAGTAATATGTCAATGTATGGCAAAAACCACTACAATATTGTAAAGTAATTAGCTTCCAACGAATAAAAATAAATGGAAAAAAAGAAAAAATATATAAAGGCTTTACTGTTAAAAAGACAGAAGAAAAGCACATTGAAAAAAAGACAATGCCAGCAATGATAAAATTATGTACACGTTCCCAAATTAGTACAGAGGAACGAAGGACGAACTCTGTTAATTAATTCTGTATGGAGGAAGGAGGTTGGTCAGGTAAGCTTTTAAAGAAGAGGTGACACCTAATCAGGGTTTTGAAGGATGGCTAGGAAATTGCCAAGAGAAGATAGGTGGTTAGAGGCAGGGATCCAGGCAGAGGAAAGTGCACTTGTAAAAGCATGGACATGTCGAATGGGCATGGTGTATTTGGTAAACCACAAGTGATTCAAGATGGGTGGATCATCAAGTTCAACAGAAAGTGAAAGGAGGTAAGGCCAGAGAGGTAGGTGGGGTCTAATCATGGAAGGTCTCTAAGTTGTGCTAAGGAACATATATTTTACCCTAGAAACTGGTGCTTCCCAAACCTCAGGCAATACTGTTTTGCATTCTCAACTTTTTTCATGCACCACCTATACTACTATTTACTTACTTGGCCATTTTATTAAAAGAGATTTACTCTAAAAATGCTTAATCTTGCCCTAATTAAAAATATATGAGTAACTGTGGGTTGGATTTACTAGTTATATTTTTCCTAGTGCACATTAAAATATGCCCAGAACTCTGAAAGTTGAAAAAACTTTTGTCTATACCACCTTCAAATGATCTTAGGCCACCTGGGATGTGCAGGGTACATGCTGGGAGCAATCCTGACCTCCCCTCTTGAAATTAGCAAGCTTTGGGTTCATAGTAAGGGAGTGCGGGGCAAATCGTTCTGGGGACTTTGCTAGGCATGGCTGGGAGAAGGGCAAATGTGGAGGCAGGGAGCCTAGTTCTGGAAAGGGTCAGAGATAATAAAGGCCTAGACTCAGACGCTGACAGTGTGATAAGAGGTGGGGTTTCCAGGTCTCAGAGAAGACTTGACAATAAAGACTTGTTGAATGAATGGATGGATGGGTGGGTGGATGAGTGTTAAGTATGAGATGAGGCAGCAAGAAGAGCTGACTCCCAGGTGTCTAGTTTGGGTTCCTAGAGAGATGGTGGTGTCAGCAAGTGAAAATGGAAAACAAAAAGGGAAGCTTCTCTGCAGGGGCAAAGGGTGGAACAAGAAAATGTGCTCGGCTGAGTGTGAGACCCCTGTGTACTATTCAGATGGAGATGGAGCAATCCACTATGTTAGTTTGAGCTGGAGGTAGAGATTTGGAGGCCAAGCCTCTGGAGGTGGTCTCCGGGTGTGGTCTCGACCACCAGGGGAGAGGGTGTAGAGTCGGAGGAGACACAGGTCTGAGGCAGTGCTCTGAGGAAAGAAATCTGCATGTAAGGGTGGGCAATGGAGGAGGTGTTTTTTTTCTCCATAAAGCATTTCCTAGTAACCACAGGACAGACTGCCTCCCACGGTCAACGCCTTGCTCCCTCCCTTAGATCACTAGCTGACTGTCTCCTGTGCTTCCCTCCCCTCTTTGACCAGTTTGTAGGCAGCTCGGGCCTAGGAGGCTAACCAGCCTTTCTCTAGTTAGCCCAGTGAACATGAATGTTCAACCAAGGTTTCTGGGACTGCCTAGGGATAGTGAGTGTGCAGGTGCAGTGCTGGGGGAAGCCAAAGGCTAAGACGTGAAGCAGGGCAGGAGGTGGAGTGAGACAGAGAAGGAGAATTGGTCATGAGACTCCCTTCTCAGGCAGCCAGCAGCTGGTCCAGTAGTTACCGCCTCCAGGATGACCTTGGACTGGAGCTGGCATTGAAGATGCAGAGCAGTTTTTCAAAGATGAAATGGCAGTCAGTAACTGTCCTGAGCTGTAGCAGCAGCAGTTACATGCAAAGTTACCCTCAAGCTCCCATCGTGGCCTGTACAGAGCATCTCTATTTAACACCAGCAGGTCCTGAGCTTCTGTGGCAGAGATGCAGGATGCTAGCAGCTGGCGGTTGGGCCATTCACCTAATGATGGCCTTAGAAGAGTGTGTCCATGGAAGATTCCAAAGAAACCCCAATGCCCAGAACCTTTGCTACTGGCTCAGTCCACCATAGGGGCCCCAATTCAGCCCATCCAGGAGGCCACACCAGAACCTGCTCTGACACGTGGGCCCCCGTGGCCATCAGCCTGCATGGCAGCACATCCCAGGTCACTTTTTGTAGCTTCCCTCCCACTACACCCTGTGAGACTCCCGTTCTAGGGTTTCCCCTAGGACTGCTTGGCTCTGGACAACTTCCTTCAACCAGATGGCCAGCTGAGTCCCCAGGAAAAGGCTGGACAACCCTCTGGGCCTGAGCATGGCAGGCTTTCAGCAAGACACATATCTATTTGCTGCTTTCTGATAGTAAACTGGAATTAAACTTAGCAAAAATTTTTTTCTACCTTCCCACTGGCCTGAATGGTAGCTGAGGGCCTCCCCAACAGGTACAGCGGAAACCACAGGCTTCTCTGCGAGGACAGATGCTAAGAAGGGAGGGGGGCGCCATCCAGACAGAGGGAGGAGGACAGGGAAGGTACCTTCTGCTTAATTGCTGCTGCCTGATGGGGTGCTTCCCAGTGACCAAGGGAAAAGCAGGAGGGAAAATAGCTGGTGGGGAGTGAACAGGACAAGAGAAGTTGCATCCATGTTGCTCCTGCACTGTCTGGGATGGTGGGCTAGGAAAAGTTGTCTGCAGATCCCGTCTCCCTGATTTCCACGCTGTTAGCATCCAGGAAGGGGTTGTTGGGGAGAGCTATGCCAGCACCTTTGAGTGAGTCCTTGTCTGGAGAGGGCCCGGGGGCGAAGTAGGGCACACCCAGGGTAGGAGGGCAACAAGCTCAAAGCTGGCACATGCTCCTCTCGCCCTTGCGGCGAGGAGAGCTCTCTGCCAGGGCTGGGGCAGGAGGTGGGGGCAGGGCATTACACAGCAAGAAACAGATTCATCTGGATCATTCCGTGCATGCAGCATAGGAGGTAGAGGCAGGAGAGGTGTAGGTGTTCAGTGCAGGGTGGGGGCAGCTGGGGGAGATGAAGATTGGAATAACAAAGGAGGCTCGTAAAGGATAAGCCATGCATGGTTCCAGGTCTCTGCCTACTGGATGCAGACAGAAAGCACAGTCTTAGCAATAAACTTCAGTCCATGGCACGTTGCTCACTTCCCTGACGCTCCAGCTACCCTCCAGAGGCTACATGGGGTTGCTGGCAAAGAGGCTGGCCCCTACCAGCTTGGGGAGCTCTGACTTATGCAATTCGGGCTGGCGCGGGAGCAGGGGAGCTGGGAGTTCACCGGCATCTCCCTCGAGCTCTCCCCGCCCCCAGCCAGCCCCTGAAAGTCACGCCAAGGGTCAGGGGCCCCCCGCGGCTGTAGCTGGGGAGGCCCTGGCTGGAGGGGCCCCGGAAAAAGGAGGGAAGGGAAGAGAGTACCTGTTGCTGAATGCATCCCGCTTTGGCTCTTACTCCTCGGTTGCTTGTGGTGAGAGTTGCCCATCATTCTGTTCTGGACTGGCAGCCGCCCTGTGGCTGCCGCCGCCGCCTCCTCCTCCTCCTTTTCCTCCTCCTCCTCCCCCCACCTCCTCCTCCTCCTCCTCTGCCTGTGCTCCTCCCCAGGTGCTTACATCACCTCAGCTTTGCTTTTCACACACATGGCTCATCCAAATCCCACTTGTGCTCCTGGCACACATTTGTCCAGACCTGACCCTCTCACTTGGACTAGAGCCTGCTAGGAGCTTCTCCCAGCCTCTCTCTCTCTCTCTCTTCTCTCTTCCTCCCTCTCCCTCTCTCTCTCCCTCCCTTTCTCTCTCTCTCCCCCTTCCTCCCCCTCCTCCTTGCTTGGTGCTCCACTCAGGTTGAGCAGCCCAGGTTCCAGGAGAACCCTAGTGAGCCCCCGCCAAATCTGCCTCTGTAGACAGGGCCAGCACGGCTGCCCTTGGGGACCCACCTTGCCAGCCCTCACCATCCCTGGCCGCCTCTGTTCCCAGTGCTGTCATTTCTGCTGCCGCTAGCTCGCAGCTCCGTCTGCAGAAGCTCGCAGGACTGAGGGGCCAATAACAGAGCCTAATCCGGCAGTGTGACAGCGACCAGTGAAGGAATGTGGTACTCGGGAATTCTAAGTGACACAGCTCCCTGCTCCGCTGGGGGACGGATCCAGTTCTGTAAGTGACAGCTGCCAATGGACTCTGGGCTCCAGTCCTGACCGAGACCTGGGGAAATCTGGGCAGAATATGAGGCTGCCAGGCTGCAGACTGGGAACGAACGCAGCCAGATGTCTCTCGCATGCCCAGTGTGACCACTAGGCGTACCTGGCTCCTTGTCAGACACACCTGGAGTCTCACTCCACTCTCCCCTCTTTCTCCTGCCTTGCCTTCCCAGGGGAGGGTAGTGCTGGCAGCCCAGAGATTCACAGACTGGGGCCGGGACCCTTGGCAGCCAATGAGAAGGCTCTGTCCATGAGTCACACTGTAAATCCTCTCTCTCCCTCTCTCTCTCTCTCTCTCTCTCACACACACACACACATGCAGCTGCTCACTGCAAGTGCTGCAGCCCCGTGGGATAAATGACATGAGGCAGGTTGTGCTGGATTTGCAACTCATTCCAGCCTCAATAGCCTGGCAACGAGGAAGGGCCGTGACTCCTGAAATCAACTCTGCCAGAGCCAGACAGCCTTGAGTGACTTCACTTACTTAGCGGAGTTGTAGTACTGCCCAAGGCTGATGTCATCAGACTCATGCTCACAGACACAGGGGGCCTGTCTGTCACGGTCACAGAGCACTGTGGGTGCAGGTCCAACTAGAGCCTCAGCCTGGCAGAGTTAGGGCTCTGTGCTACCCGGAAAGCAGAACTTTCTGACTTTGGGACAAGAGGTCTAAAGTGGGATCCATCTGTCCGTCCATCCATCCATCTACTCACCCACTTTCCCATTCAGTCATTTAGTCATTCTTTCAACAGTCCCCAGGGATCTGCTCTGGCCAGGCAGGCCTCGTGTTAGGTGTTGGGGACACAGAGGTATAAGTCACCATCTAGGAGGGGTGACCAACATATCCACAGACCACAACAGTACAGTGTGATCACTGCTATACCAGGGAAAGGAACACGTGTTGGGGGAACACCAGAGAGAAACTTCTTTGGTCTGGAAGAGATGGAGATACCTTCCCAGAGGAAGTGACTCTTTGAGTGGGTCAAGAAGGATATAGAAGAATTGGCCAGACCCAGAAAGGGAAAGGGTAGACTGCTAAATTGGAGAGGGAAATGGCAGCCCACTCCAGTATTCTTGCTTGGAGAATTCCACGGACAGAGGAGCCTGGTGGGCTACAGTCCACAGAGTCGCAAAAAACCGGACACAACTGAGCAACCAACACTACTAGACTGTTAAATATTTGGTATAGTTAGTGTGGCTTCCCTGGTGGCTCAACTGGTAAAGAATCTGCCTGAAATGTAGGAGACACAGGTTCGATCCCTGGGTCAGGAAGATTCCCTGGAGAAGGAAATGGCAACCCACTCCAGCATTCTTGCCTAGAAAATCCCATGGACAGAGGACCCTGGCAGGCTACAGTCCATGGGTTCGCAGAGTCAGACATGACTGAGCAACTAAACACAAGTACTTGTGCTAGGAACATCTTCTGCCAGGCCCCAAGACATCAAGGATCTCTTCAGCTTTCTTTAATAATTCCACACACATCCCTTAAGCTCCACCTTTGTGCCAGACATGGCTACAGAGGGAGGCAGACACTGACTTTAAGGCTCCCTAAAGCCTTGTTGGGGAAATAGATAATTATACTGAGAAGTCACAGGATGGTGTGATCCTTGCTTGGGCTTTGCAGCTCACTGTAGAAAGTGTCAGGAGGCCTCCAAGAGGACCTACTGGAGGTCAGAAAAGAGGTCTTGGGAAACAGAGGTCCCAGAGCAACTGTGAAAGACAAAGAGTGAAGCATCTTGGGAAAACAGATTAATGCAGAAAATCTTAAAGATTTATGAACATAGCAAAAACTTGAAAGTAAGGTTTGGGGACAGTTTGGTCCCTGCCCTCTTGTTCACTTATGCTGGGTCCAAGATACAAGTCTTGGTAGGTTCAAAGTTGTAAATATGGACTGAAAAAGGCTTAGAGAGACTGGAAGAGACAGAACCATGATGTCTTGAGACAGTCCTAAAATGCACGGGATGCCCTGAGAGTCAAAGCAGAATCAAACTCAACTGGGCTGTGCACGTGGGACTCTGGACAATAGTCTCAGGGGTCAGGTGAGGAAGTCTGAATAGGAACAGGCATGCTTTGGAAGCCTTTGGGAGTAAGGGGAGGGAGGAAGCTGCTGAGGAATGAGTGAATGATAAACTAAACACACCTGTGTACACACTACCCAAGTCAACAAGTTGAGTCTAACCTGGTCTACAAAAGCCCCCCTCTAAGCAGTTTTTAAATCATCATTGTGATCTCACAATAGCCCTGAGTATATATCAGTTCAGTCCACTTCGTGCATGCGTGCTCAGTCGCTTCAGTCATGTCTGACTCTTTGCGACCCTATGGACTGTAGCCCGCTAGGCTCCTCTGTCCATGGGATTCTCCAGGGAAGAATACTAGAGTGGGTTGCCATGCCCTCTCCCAGGGGATCTTCCTGACCCAGGAATCGAACCCACATCTCCTGCACTACAGGCGAATTCTTTACCCACTGGGAATTCTTTACCTGGGAAGTCCCTTGATCCACTTTATAGATACCTAAATGGAAGCTAAGTGAGAGGAGGCAGCTTGGCTGAGGTCTCCACTGGCCTGTTCCACTGGGCCTACATGCCTTTGCTAGTTGACCCCAGAGGAGAAAAGCCAACAGAAGAGAACAGATCAGCAGGCACAGAACCCCTCTTTTCTCCCAGAGTCCCTTGACGTTTTCATTCCTCTCCCTCTTCTTGTCAGAGCTTCTTGTAAGGAGAGCTTACAGCATGTGTTCCATGTCCTCACGTCCTCCCCTCTGCAGTCTCAGCCCTTCTTCATCCCTTATCCAGTCACCAGTGTCCCCATGGCCACAGCCAGGATGCTTCAGCATCTTTTCTCATTGGGCCTTCCTGCTTTGTTTGCCACTGGGAGTCACATGCTCCTTCTTGACTAAATGAACCTAACCAGTACATGGGGCAGCCAGTATTTGAACCCCTATCTGGTTATCTCCAAATTCAGCACCTTCTCCACCATATCTCTCTTTATCATCCAAAGGGGATGGACATCTTTACTACATTCCTCTCCCTCTCTGATCCATTCACTGAATCTTATTGAGTTGTTCCTTGTGTGTATGTGTGCATGTGTGCTCATTTGTGTCCAACTCTTTCAGACCTCATGGACTGCAGCCTACCATGGTCCTCTGTCCATGGAATTTTCTAGGCAAGAATACTGGAGTGGGTTGCCATTTCCTACTCCAGGGGATCTTTCCGACCTAGAGATCGAACCCGCGTCTCCTGTGTCCTCCATTGGCCAGCAGATTCTTTACCACTGCACCACCTGGGAAGCCAAGTTGTTCCTTAGAATTGTCTCATATCTAAGCATTTCTCACTGTCACCTCCATTTCTCTCACCCTGACCCCAGCCACCATTACCTTCTCCCCCAGAACACCAAAGTGAACATCTTCTTCACTGGGTTTCCTTCTATCTCTGCACTTTATAATCTGTTCTTCACACAGCATCCACAATAACCTTTTACAAACATAAAGCAAATCATATCAGTCTGTTGCTTGGAACTTTCCAATGATCTGGTTGTCTAAAGTGTCAAGTACATGCTTTCTAGCAACACTTAGAACCTGTCCCAGCTAATCTCTTCACCTACTCTCTCTTTGCTCCCTGAAACAAACCCCTCTGCCCATTCAATCTATGGGCTACTCATTATATTATTTATCTTGTCCTTGTGATTTATCACTCCATGGTGCAGCCATGGAAGTAACTTTGCAAGGTCACACAGGTAGAAATGGCAGATTGAGGATTTGAATCTACATTTCCCTAATTCAGAATCAATGTTTTCAGAACTATGGAATTAACCAAAAGCTTACAGCAATCCAAGGATTATTATTTATTAAAAATGACTGAATCTTGATAAAAAGAATATCTTTGTGACATTTTAACTTGCCCTATTCTCATCCCCCACTCCCCAAGTCCATTGTGTCTTGAAAATCTGAGCTTGCAAACTTATTTAACCTCCCCAGCTTCAATTTTCTATACCTGTATTATGGAGGATGAAAACATCTAACTTGCAGGCTGTTGACAGATTTCTGTTAGTTTAACAGGCATCAGGCACATTGTAGTTAAAAAGTGCTTCTCATCCCCTTCTCACTGTCTCTCCTTACTATTCCCAAATCCTACTGCCCCTCAAGCTTCAGCTCAATCCTCATTGTGCGGTGAAAGCCCACTCCTCATCCATCCTCAGTCTGCAGGTCTCACTTCCTCCTCTGAATACTTTCAGCCCTGGGTGTACGAGTCACTCACTTGTCCCTAAACACAGATGTCCTGGAATTGTTACAAATCGTCCATGTTCTCATGAACCTTCTCTGTCCCGGCAGCTTGTGAGTACCTTGAGGGACTGGGTGGAATTTGTGTTGAGTCTGCCAGGTGCAGTGCCTGGCACAGAGGCTGTCTCAGTGTTAGCCCATCAATCAGCAAGCTACCTTGCTACTTTGCCCCTGCAGAACTTCTTTCCTCCTCTTCACGTTTCCTTTGTTCCTTGACAATCCCTCCAAAAGCTCTACATGCTCGGTCCTAGTGTTCCCACTAACCCAAGAGTCTTTTGAATATGTTCTCATCCTTTCTTACTTATCAGGGTGAGCCTCCTGGCTGTGTGGTGCTTGTGGCTGCTCTTCTGGTGGGTCCACTGATGCGAGATCACTGCCCATGGAAAGGTGCCAGGAAGATCAGCTACTCGTTGTGCTGAGCACTGTGCTGGAGGTGGGGTGCAGAGGTTTTAGGAAGGGGTCAGACTCATTATGGTGTCTTCATGTGGAGTTTTCGATGGGAAAGGCCTTCTCCCCAGCATACGCATAAGCTGAGCCAGGCCAGGAGCAGCTGTGTCTATGGTGGAAGGTGCAGGTCCTCACCTGAGCTGGAGTCTTAGAGACACCAGTAGAGGTGACAGAGAAGTCCAAGGCCTGAAATAAGTAAGTCTGGGGTCCATTTTACCAAAGTGAAGGCGTTTAAAGTTCATTGCTGTCACCTCACCAGCTACATCCATCTGTACTGGAGTTGGGAGAGGAGTGGACAGGGCTCAGGGGTCCAGGAGTTGGGACTAGAGGTGGCCTTGGTCATGCTCTCACTCACTCTTCACAAACCCCCTGTGGCCTGTGCATTATCAGGCCCAGTTCTGCAGACGAGAATGTGGAGACTATGGAGAGAAGTGGAGCTGCTAAGTGGCATGGTCAGGACTAAAATCCAAGTTAGACCAACTCCAAACCTAGTTCTTCCTTCCTCTGGCCTGTCTGCCATGACCTACATGCACGCTTCTGCTGTGGGCGAACCTTCAGGTGCAAGTTCCACGAGGAGAAGTGGATTCTAATATCTGGCTTGGACTTTGGTGGGCCCATAGCCGACCAAATGCTGGCTCCTGGCAGTTCACTCAGCGCCCTGCCCTGGGGACACTTTCCCACTGCACAACAGTCACAGTCCCTCAAGCCTGCAGCACCAACTGCTCTTCCAGCCCCAAACAAGAGCTGTCTGTTTTCTATTTCTTCTGCCAGGAATGCCTTTCCTTCCACTTCCATCTCTGCTTGTGAAAAGTCATACTCCACCCAGCCTTCTCCTCCATGAAGTTTACCCTCAGCCTTGCAGCCACAAGCAAACTCCCCTCCGTGTGGTCATCTTAATTTATTTATTAAACTTTTCTTTCCAAATTCAAGTTGTATACATTAACTATGTACAGCTTTTTGCTTGTCAACCATACCTCAATAAAGTGGTTAAAAAATATCCTCTTCACAAATGTCAGGTTCACTGCACATGCCTCCTCATCTTGCTTCAAGCCTCTCCTGATCTTCCCAAATGTAAACCGCTTCCTCCTTGCATTTATAATGTTACAATACAGTGTTCCCTAAAGTGTGGTACACATTTTGCTAGTGGCATGTGAGGGAATGGTACGAGAGAGGGGATTTTCAATATATGTGAAGGATCCCTTTTAAGGTTTAATAGTCATGTGTTTATTCTAATGCATATTAAGTTCTAATAATATTCAGAGGAAAAAATCTAGTGGAGAAAATGTGTAATTTCCTGAGTATCCAAGGCTCAAGTAAATGAGTTGGCTTAAAGAAAAATAACTCTTGACACACTGAACTACAGAGTAGGACCCCAGCCAGGATGCCTGACACGCCTAACAACAGAGAAGGACCTCAGGCAAGGGAGCCCTCTAAGTGCCTGAATGGGCGGAGCTACAGAGAAAGACTAACCAAAGAGGCCTTCTGATGGCCAGCTACAAGAGGCTTGAAAAAAGACTCTGATAGGGCCATAACTCCTGTGGTGGAGGCAGTCCCTGTGTCCCTGCACACTTGGTGCTGCCAAGGTCCCTGCAAGCCAAGCAGCTGTGCCACCTTCATGCAACTCTCACTGGGGCAGAGCTGCCACAGGCAAAAAAAAGTCTCATGTCTTCCATGCAGAGTCGCTTTGGTTGTGTCCGACTCTTTGCAACCCTGTAGACTGTGGCCTGCTAGGCTTCTCTGTCAGAGAGGGGGTTCTCCAGGCAAGAATACTAGAGCATATTGGCCAATACTGGTTGCCATACCCTTCTAAAGCATGATATTTCCTGCTGTCCTAGCTGCAACCCCCCTGAGTACCTGGTGCTGCCAGAACCCCTGCGACCCAAGCAGCTGCACCACCTCCACACCTGGCCCTCACAGGGGCAAACCCAAGCCCACCAGGGCAGCCTCAGGAGGAGTGGATGACCCACATGCAGAGCTGGAAATAACTACAGTTGAAAGCCAGGGGCAGTGTGGCTAAGGAAGAAGACCCGAAACCCTCCCACCAGCTGTACAAGCTGCATATTAAATCCACATGATCAACTAAGAAGACTCTGTGCCTATGGAATATATAAAAGGCCATTGAGAGCTCCCACAAAAGAAAACGCACTAGGCTCTGATAGCTGTGGACACTGGAGACAAGAACACAGAGGAGGAGGACCAGATTAGAATCTGAGCTGCCCCCACAGAGATCAGCACAGTGTTGGAGGGCATCCTAAGGAAGTAAGGTGGACTGTGACTCCCAGCAAGGGAAAGAACTCTGATAGCAGTGACTCAAGAAAAACATTTACTATTCTTATTTTTTGACTTGTTCTGTAGATTCTTTAGGATTTTTTTTTCTTCCTTTTCTCCCCTCTCTGTTGTAGTTGTCGATTTTATTGGCACTGAGAAATCCAATTAAGCTTTTGAGCTTTTTTCCCCCCTCTCAGTCACATTTTTCATTATTGTCATAAACCTCTGCCTCTACACTGGACTTTTGCAGTTTTGTGGAGTTTTCCTTCCTTTTTTTGTCTTTTCTCTTTTTAAAATTTTAGTTTTCTTAAATCTATTATTATTATTTTTTTTACGTTTATTCCTTTGTTTGCCTATCCTACTGCTCTTTTCCCCTTGCAGTTAATCTTTAACATATATAAATCTTCTGCAGTTCAGTTTAGTCGCTCAGTCAAGTCCAACTCTTTGTGACCCCATGAACCACAGCACACAGGCCTCCCTGTCCATCACCAACTCCCGGAGTCCACCCAAACCCATGTCCATTGAGTTGGTGATGCCATCCAACCATCTCAGCCTCTGTTGTCCCCTTCTCCTCCTGCCCTCAGTCTTTCCCAGCATCAGGGTCTTTTAAAATGAGTCAGCTCTTTGCATCAGGTGGCCAAAGTATTGGAGTTTCAGCTTCAACATCAGTCCTTCCAATGAACAACCAGGACTGATCCTCTTTAGGATGGACTGGTTGGATCTCCTTGCAGTCCAAGGGACTCTCAAGAGTCTTCTCCAACACCACAGTTCAAAAGCATCAACTCTTCTGTGCTCAGCTTCCTTTATAGTCCAACTTTCACATCCATACATGACCACTGAATAAACCATAGCCTTGACTAGACGAACCTTTGTTGGCAAAGTAACGTCTCTGCTTTTTAATATGCTATCTAGGTTGGTTATAACTTTCCTTCCAAGGAGCAATCGTCTTTTAATTTCATGGCTGCAGTCACCATCTGCAGTGATTTTGGAACCCAGAAAAATAAAGTCAGCCACTGTTTCCACTGTTTCCCCATCTATTTGCCAGGAAGTGATCGGACCGGATGTCATGATCTTAGTTCTCTGAATGTTGAGCTATAAGCCAACTTTTCCACTCTCCTCTTTCACTTTCATCAAGAGGCTCTTTAGTTCTTCACTTTCTGCTATAAGGGTGGTGTCATCTGCATATCTGAGGTTATTGATATTTCTCCTGGCAATCTTGATTCTAGCTTGTGCTTCCTCCAGCCCAGCGTTTCTCATGATGTACTCTGCATATAAGTTAAATAAGCAGGGTGACAATATACAGCCTTGACGTACTCCTTTTCCTATTTGGAACCAGTCTGTTGTTCCATGTCCAGTTCTAACTGTTGCTTCCTGACCTCTATTTAACTTTGCATATCTATTCTCTCTGTCTTTTATTTCTCTCCTTTACTCTCAACATATTTGTTAGTTTTATTTCCATTGCTTTATCCCCCACTTGGCACCTTGCTTTAGTTTTGTTTTCCAGTTTGTGCTTAAGTTAGTTTTGTTCTTAACTGGTAGATATAATTTTTGGCTTCTTTTGTTCACCAGGTCATTCTACTGTACTTTATTTTTGTTGGACTGTTTTTACTTTGCTTGTGGGTGTATATGTATGTGTATATTGTATTATTTTAATTATTATTTGCATGATTTTGTAACTGCCATTTGTCTGGGGTTCATCTTTGGTTTCTCATTTTTGGATATTTGTATTAATCTCACTTAATGCCATAACAAAACACTTGTGGAATCTTCGTTCTTGAAAAGAGATCAAGCCCTGAGCCTTTGGAGTAGGAGCACTGACTCCAAGACCCTAGACTACCAGAGAACTAACCTTAGGGAGTATCAAATAGTGAGAACTCACACAAAGGAAACCACTTGAATATAAGACCTGGTATCACCCAACCACCAGTAGTACCCTGTGCAGGACGCATCATCTAAACAATAAAGAAAACAAAAATACAAACCCAATCATCAGCAGACAAGAGTACCACCTCACTCAGCCTTGCCCATCAGAGGAAAAACAAACAAATAAAGAAAAACTCAGCACAAATCTCACCATATATGAAGCTCACACAAACCACTGGACCAAGCTTAGGAGGGTGGAAACCAAAAGGAAGAAAGAATTCAGTCTTCTTCAAGGAAAGAATTCAACTTTCCTTGAAGCCTGGTAAAGAAGACCTCAAACACAATAAGTTAAAAAAAATAATGAAAAGGCAGAGAAATACTGCACAAATGAAGGGACAAACTAGAAACACCGAAGTCCAAATAAATGAAGAAGAAATAGGGAAACCACCTGAAAAGGAGTTCAGAATAGTGATAGTAAAGATGATCAAAAACCTTGAAAAGAAAACAGAGAAAATGCAAGAATCAATTAACAAAGACATAGAAGAATTAAAGAATAAACATACAGAGACAAACAACACAATTACCAAAATTAAAAATACTCTAGAAGGAATCAATAGCAGAATATCTGAAGCAGAAGAAAGAATCAGTGAGCTGGAAGATAAAATGGTAGAAATAACTTCTGAAGAGCAGAATAAAGTAAAAAGAATGAAAAGAGTTGAGGACAGTCTCAGAGACTTCTGGGACCATGTCAAATGCACAAACATTCAAATTATAGGGGTTCCAGAAGAAGAAGAGAAAGAGAAAGGGCATGAGAAAATTATTGAAGAGATTATAATTGAAAATTTCCCCAACATGGAAAAGGAAACAGTCAGTCAAGTCCAAGAGGCACAAAGAGTCCCATACAGGATAAACCCTAGCAGAAATACGCCAAGACACATACTAATCAAACTAACAAAGACTAAACACGAAGAAAGCATATTAAAAGCAGCAAAGGAGAAGCAACAAGTAACATACAAGGGAAACCCCATATGTTTAACAGCTGATCTTTCAGCAGAAACTCTGCAGGCCAGAAAGGAATGGCAGGATATATTTAAAGCATTGAAAAGGAGGAATCTACAATCATGATTACTGCACCTGGCAAGGATCTCATTCAAAATTGATGGAGAAATAAAAAGCTTTTCAGACAAGCAAAAGTTAAAAGAATTCAGTACCACCAAACCAGCTTTACAACAAATGTTAAAGGGACTTAAATAGTCAAGAAATACAGCAGAAGAAAAAAGATCTATAAAATCAACCCCAAACAACTGAGAAAACTGCAATAGGACAGATCATCAAAATAGAAAATTAATAAGGAAACACAAGTCTTAAATGCTGCATTAGAAAAAAAAATGCTACATTAAATGAGATGGATCTCATTGATATCTTCAGGACATTCCACCCAAATGCAGAAGAATATGCCTTCTTCTCAAGTGCACAGGGATCATGCTCCAGGATAGGCCACATTTTGGGTCACAAATCAAACCTCAGTAAATTTAAGAAAATTGAAATCATATTAAGCAACTTTTCCGACCACAATGCTATGAGGCTAGATATCAATTACAAGGAAAAAAAAACTGTAAGAAACACAAATACATGGAGATTAAACAACACGTTTCTAAATAACCAACAGGTTACTGAAGAAATCAAAAGGGAAATCAAAAAATTTCTAGAAACAAATGACAATGAAAATACGACAACTCAAAATCTATGGGATGCAGCAAAAGTAGTTCTAAGAGGGAAGTTTATAGCAATACAATCCTACCTCAAGATACAAGAAAAACATTGAATAGACAACCTAACTTTACACCTAAATCAACTGGAAAAAGAACAAAAAACCCCAAAATTAGTGGAAGGAAAGAAATCATAAAGATCCGAGCAGAAATAAATGAAAAAGAAATGAAAGAAACAATAGTAAAGATTGATAAAACTAAAAGCTGGTTCTTTGAGAAGATAAACAAAATTGACAAACCTTTAGCCAGACTCATCAACAAAAAAACAAAGAAGAATCAAATCAACTAAATTAGAAATGAAAAAGGAGAGGTTACAACAGACAATGCAGAAATACAAAGGATTATAAGAGACTATTACAAACAACTATATGGCAATAAAATAAATAACCTGGAAGAAATGGACAGATTCTTAGAAAAGTTCAATCTTCCAAGATTGAACCAGGAAGAAATAGAAATTATGAATAAGCACTGAAATTGAAGCTGTGATCAAAAATCTCCCAAAAAACCAAAGCCCAGGACCAGATGGCTTCACAGAAGAATTCTATCAAACATTTAGAGAAGAGCTAATTTCTATCCTTCTAAAACTTTCAAAAACTTGCAGAGGAAGGAACACTTCCAAACTCATTCTATGAGGCCACCATCACCCTGATACCAAAACCAGGCAAAGACAACACAAAAAAGGAAAACTACAGGCCAATATCACTGATAAACATCGATGCAAAAATCCTCAACAAAATTTTAGCAAGCAGAATTCAGCAACACATCAAAAACTTCATACACCATGATAAAGTAGGGTTTATTCCAGGGATGCAAGGAATCTTCAATATCTGCAAATCAATCAATGTGGTACACCATATTAACAAATGGAAAGGTAAAAACCATATGATAATCTCAATAGATGCAGAAAAACCCTTTGACAAAATGGGCATAGAAGGAACCTACCTCAATATAGTAAAGGCCATATATGATAAGCCTAAAGCAAACATTATTCTCAATGGTGACAAACTGAAAGCATTCCCCCTAAGATCAGGAAAAAGACAAGGGTATTCACTTTTACCTCTATTATTCAACATAGTTCTGGAAGTCCTAGCTTCAGCAATCAGAGAAGAAAAAGAAATAAAAGGAATCCAGATTGGAAAAGAAGAAGTAAAGCTCTCACTGTTTGCAGATGACATGATACTGTACATAGAAAACCCTAAAGAGAGTATCAGAAAATTACTAGAGCTAATCAGTGAATTTAGCGAAGTTGCAGGATACAAAATCAATACACAGAAATCACTTGCATTTGTATATACTAACAATGAAAAATCAGGAAGAGAAATTAGGGAATCAATCCCATTCACCACTGCAACAAAAAGAATTAAATATCTAGGAACACACTTGCCTAACGAGACAAAAGGACTGTACACAGAAAATTATAAGACACTAATGAGAGAAATCAAAGACAACATAAACAGATGGAGAGATATTCCATGATCCTGGGTAGGAAGAATCAATATTGTGAAAATGACTATACTACCAAACACAATGTAAGATTCAATGTGATCCCTATCAAATTACCAATGGCATTTTTCACAGAACTAGAACAAAAAATTTCACAATTCATATGGAAACACAGAAGACCCCAAATGGCCAAAGCAGTCTTGAGAAAGAAGAATGAAGCTGGAGGAATCAACCTTCCTGACTTCAGATTATACTAAAAAGCTACAGTCATCAAGACAGCACAGCACTGGCACAAACACAGAACTATAGACCAATGGAACAAGATAGAAAGCCCAGAAATAAACCCATGCACCTATGGGTACCTTATTTTTGACAAAGGATGCAAGAATATACCATGGGGCAAAGAAAGCCTCTTCAGTAAATGGTGCTGGGAAAACTTGACAGCTACATGCAAAAGAATGAAATTAGAACACTTTCTAACACCATCAGTCAGTTCAATTCAGTCACTCAGTCGTGTCTGACTCTTTGTGACCCCGTGAATTGCAGCACGCCAGGCCTCCCTGTCCATCACCAGCTCCCGGAGTTTACTCAGACTCATGCCCATCGAGTCAGTGATGTCATCCAGCCATCTCATTCTCTGTCGTCCCCTTCTCCTCCTGCCCTCAATCCCTCCCAGCATCAGGGTCTTTTCCAATGAGTCAACTCTTTGCATGAGGTGGCCAAAGTATTGGAGTTTCAGCTTCAGCATCAGTCCTTCCAATGAACACCCAGAACTGATCTCCTTTAGGATGGACTGGTTGGATCTCCTTGCAGTTCAAGGGACTCTCAAGAGTCTCCTCCAACACCACAGTTCAAAAGCATCAATTTTTCAGCGCTCAGCGTTCTTCACAGTCCAACTCTCACATCCATACATGACCACTGGAAAAACCATAGCTTTGACCAGACGGACCTTTGTTGGCAAAGTAATGTCTCTGCTTTTTAATATGCTATCTAGGTTGGTCATAACTTTCCTTCCAAGGAGTAAGTGTCTTTTAATTTCATGGCTGCAGTCACCATCTGCAGTGATTTTGGGGCCCCAAAAAAATAAAGTCTGACACTGTTTCTACTGTCTCCCCATCTATTTCCCATGAGGTGATGGGACCAGATGCCATGATCTTAGTTTTCTGAATGTTAAGCTTTAAGCCAACTTTTTCACTCTCCTCTTTCACTTTCATCAAGAGGCTTTTTAGTTCATCCTCACTTTCTGCCATAAGGGTGGTGTCATCTGCATATCTGAGGTACATATATAACACCATACACAAAGATAAACTCAAAATGGATTGAAGACCGAAATGTAAGACCAGAAACTATAAAACTCTTAGAGGAAAACATACGCAGAACACTCGATGACATAAATCAAAGCAAGATCCTCTATGACCCACCTCTTAGACAAATGGAAATAAAAAGAAAAGTAAACAAGTGGAACCTGATTAAACTTAAAAGCTTTTGCACAGCAAAGGAAACTCTAAGCAAGGTGAAAAGACAACCCTCAGAATGGGAGAAAATGATAGAAAATGAAACAACTGACAAAGGATTAATTTCCAAAATATACAAGCAGCTCATACAACTCAATACCAGAAAAACAAACAACCCAATCAAAAAGTGGGAAAGAGACCTAAACAGACATTTCTCCAAAGAGGACAAACAGATGGTTAACAAACACATGAAACGATGCTCAACATCACTCATTATTAGAGAAATGCAAATCAAAACTACAATGAGATATCATCGTACACTGGTCAGAATGGCCCTCATCAAAAAGTCTACAAACAATAAATGCTGGAAAGGGTGTGGAGAAAAGGGACACCTCTTGCACTCTTGGTAAGAATGTAAACTGATACAGTCACTATAGAAGACGGTATGGAGATTCCTTAAAAAACTGGGAATAAAACCACCATATGACCCGGCATCTCCACTCCTAGGCATATACCCTGAGGAAACCAAAATTGAAAAAGACACATGTATCTCATTGTTCATCGCAGCACTATTTACAATAGCTAGAACATGGAAGCAGCCTAGATGTCCATCGATAGATAAATGGATAGAGAAGTTGTGGTACATATACACAATGGAATATTACTCAGCCATAAAAAGGAACACATTTGAGTCAGTTCTGATGAGGTGGATGAACCTAGAACCTATTATACAGAGTGAAGTGAGTCAGAAAGAGAAAGATAAATACCATATTCTAACGTATATATACAGAATCTAGAAAAATAGTACTCAAGAATTCATTTACAGGGCAACAATTGAGAAACAGACATAGAGAATAGACTTAGGGACATGGGGAGAGGGGAGGAGAGATTGAAATGTATGGAAAGAGTAACATGGAAACTTACATTATCATATGTAAAATAAATAGCCAACAGGAATTTGCTGTATTGCTCAGGAAACACAAACAGGGGCTCTGCATCAATGTAGAGGGGTGGGATGGGGTGGGAGATGGGAGGGAGGTTCAAAAGAGAGGGGATATATGTATACTTATGCCTGATTTATGTTGAGGTTTGACAGAAAATAACACAACTCTGTAAAGCAATTATCCTTCATTAAAAAAATAAATTAAAAAGAAATAACTCAGTATCTCTAAAGTATATTGAGTTACTTACACCTTCCTCCCAGGGCTGTGGCCAGAAGACCTGCCATAATGGCCAAAAAGTATTTTGAGAAGGGCTACTTTAGTCCCGGTCAGGCTCAACTTCTTGACCAGTGTAGTGGGTACACAGGTGTGTTCACTTTGTTATCAATGTGAGTACTTTTTGATGTGTACTTCTGATGTATGCATTTTTGGTGTGTATGCTAATTACCCATAACATTTATTTTTGAAAAAACAGCTGACACATTTTTTAAAACAGGCCCTCGCTCAAGGGGAGCTGAACACTTTGTATCTTGGGCCCATGTGACAAGGTTGGTGATGCCATTAACATCCAAGTAAGGGAGGGTGTGGCTATATAGAAAGTGGGATTAGGGAAAGCAGGAGGCTGTGGATGTGTAATTTGGAGCACCTTTTCTTCTTTGGTGCCTGTCCCAGGAAGAAAACCAGAGCACCTTCTGAGAGTTGGTGCTGATGAGTAACAGGCTAAGCGGGTGGAAGCAGCCTGGATCATAAACGTACATACATCCCAGAGGCTGAGCTAAGAGGCTGGCATGGGGGACAGGGTGCTGGCTGGATGCTTCATAATCTTGGGTGGGTCCTGGGCCTCTCTGAGCCCCATTTAGTTCCCACTTGGTCCGAGAAATATATGGACCTAATTGCTTCCTGAGGGTCCTCTCAGCTCCGACATTTGGAAAGGACTTGTCCTAGGCACTGAAATTTGTCAACAAATGCATTCTTGAATGATCTGAGCACTTATGTTGTTCTAGGCAGTATTCTGGTCACAGAGGGTGCAAGGCTGAAAGGTCCTAGCTGCTGCCCTCAGCAGGCTCCCAGACCTCAGTTTTTCCAATATACTTGCCCCTGGGAATAGACTAGTACCAAGTTCCAGAGTAGAAGAGTCTCTAGAGACTTGCAAGCAAAACCCCAGCCAGGGCTGGAAATGTGCAGAGAAATGTATGAAGTAGACTGGGGCAAGCAACAGAGTGTGAATGCTGCCCACGTCTGACCCTGGCTCCCAAGCACTCAATGTCCAATCTGGGAAACCTCTCTGCCGGCTCAACCCAACCTATCTGTGGTCCACAGGCTGCCAACAGCTTGACAGTGTGCCTCCCACCAGCTGTGTCTCCCAGTCTTCTTGAGTCCATACTCCATCATCTGTATATTGAAGTATAAATGGTATTCATGTAATACTGTGCTAATCAATCTTATAAATGATAAAACATTAACAAATATGGAAATTCAGGTGTGATTAAAATGAATGTTAATAGGAATGCTAATATTCTGTTCCTGCCTTGATGGATTATGCGCCCACTTTGGAAGTCACAGGTCTAGTGAACCACCCAGCCTTACAGCCAGGTGATGGAAGAAGGACCAGAGGAGAGGAATAAGCATGTGTTGTTTCAGGCTTTGTTCTCAGTGCTCTGCATGCCCTTTTCATTCATTCATTCATTCAATAGATTTCATTGAGCTTATTATGTCTAGGCCCTGTGCTAGGCACTGGGAGACAGAGAGATAGACAGAACACACACAAGGAGTTTACAGTCCGGTCAGAGGAGACAAACACTAATCAAAGACACAAATGACCAAGGTAGGGCTGCTGCTGCTAAGTCGCTTCAGTCGTGTCCAACTCTGTGCGACCACATAGATGGCAGCCCACCAGGCTCCCCCGTCCCTGGGATTCTCCAGCCAAGAACACTGGAGTGGGTTGCCATTTCCTTCTCCAATGAATGAAAGTGAAAAGTGAAAGGGGAGTCGCTCAGTCGTGTCTGACTCTTCGAGACCCCATGGACTGGAGCCTACCAGGCTCCTCTGTCCATGGGATTTTACAGGCAAGAGTAGTGGAGTGGGTTGCCATTGCCTTCTTCGAAGGTAGGGCTAGCTTGTGAAAAATGCTATGACACAGCAATATGATGGCGAGCCATGGATGTGGGTGTGGGGAGCTAGTTTGAATAAGTTGTCAGGGAAGGTCTCTCTGAGCTAAGAACTGAGGATGGCCAGGAGCCAACAGAGGGAACAAAAATGCGAAGTCCATGAGGTGAAAAGTATCTTAGTGTTTTTGAGAAATGGAAAGAGGCCAGCGTGTCTAGGCTGGAGGAGGTGGGGGAGGGGGGATTTTAAGTACAATGGGAAACTGTTAGAGTTTTAAACTAGAGAGTGACAAGATTTGATTTAAAAAATTTAAAGGCCACCATAGGGGCCTTTATAATGGTTTCCCTCATACCTCAGTTGGTCAAGAATCTGCCTGTCAAGAAGGCAATGCAGGACACCCTGGTTTGATTCCTGGGTCGGGAAGATCCACTGGAGAAGGGATAGGCTACCCACTCCAGTATTCTTGGGCTTCCCTTGTGGCTCAGCTGGTAAAGAATCCACCTGCAATGCGGGAGACCTGGGTTTGATCCCTGGGTTGGGAAGATCCCCTGGAGAAGGGAAAGGCTACCTACTCCAGTATTCTGGCCTGGAGAATTCCATGGACTATATAGCCCATGGGATTGCAAAGAGTCAGACACAACTGAGCGACTTTTACTATGCGGGTTTGAGTAGAAATGGGGAAGTGAAGAGGCTACCATACTCATCCAGGCAAGTGATGAGGGACTAGGGTCAGGGCAATGAAACCAGCAAGAAGCAGGCAAGCATAAGATATATTTAAACCTTTTGACAGCCTTACAGTAATGCTCTTGAAAGGCCAGTGTTACCATTCCCACTGCATTTATGAGGAAAATGAGGCCAAGAGAAGTTAGCTTGTCTAAGATCACACAGTTTGTAAATGATAAAAGCAGGATTCAGCCAGGTCTGCCTGGCTACACATTTCCATCCTACTCAGAATCCTAATTCTGTTTCCTGCTCCAGGGACTCGTTCACCAAGACAATAAAGGGTCTTCCTGTTTCAATCCTAAAAGCCACAATGAAAAGGGGATTGAAGACTATTTGACCCAGCACTCAGCCAAGGGTATATAAATGATTAAAACAGTCCATTTGTCCCGGTTTCTTAAACATGTTGAGTTCACCAGAGCTCAAAGTAAGGGAAAAACCATTCTTTCCTTTAGAGAGGGAGTGGACAGGAGGATGGTGGTGATGGTATATTTGGAAAGAGAAAAATAAAAAGCTGCCAACTTGTGCCTTCAAGGAAAGCCCAG
Source organism: Cervus canadensis (assembly GCF_019320065.1). Classification (NCBI taxonomy): domain Eukaryota; kingdom Metazoa; phylum Chordata; class Mammalia; order Artiodactyla; family Cervidae; genus Cervus; species Cervus canadensis. Next base: position 37,200,611 of record NC_057419.1, read on the forward strand.
GGATGCAGGCCAAGGCAGGGGAAATGACTTGCCAAATCCCTTTCAGTCCCCAAAGTTGTACATGTGAAAAAGAAGGCGGAATTGTTCCTGCCAAAGACATGAAGTCCTTTACAGAGTACTTTGTTAGCAAAGCCTAGCATCCCTGTCACTATGCAAAGCACGCTGGAACGTTGCCATGGCAACAGGCAGCCAGGCACCTGAATCAGCTCAAGGGCTGCTTCAACAAGAGAGGCCCAAGCCCGTGGGGGTATCTCCCAGAGGCAGGGGGCAGAGAGGTGTGAGCTGGTTTTGTGTATGTTGATGAAGATCCCCGAGCTCACTTCCAGGTTCCCAGGGGCCAAAGCCTGTGTCTTGGGGGAAATACCTTTGGCTGGCAGATTTGCTTAACTTCCCTAAAACACAGCACCCTGGGTTGGCAGGATCTGATCCTTTCCCCTGGTTCTCTCCTGGCACTGGGTTGCAGAGAAGAACGGACAGCAGTAGTGACATGAGGGTAGAATGGGTGGTGCCATCCTCCAAGTTAGGTGGCTCTGGAAGAGGGGCAGGTGTAGGGAGCTGGGAGAGAGCGCAGCTTGGCCACTGGGTGTGCATGGGGCCTCTGGGCACCGCTGTCTGGGAGGCAGTGAAGATGTGCAGTCTGGAACTCAGAGGAGGGCAGGGCTGGAGCTCCGTATGGAGCAGTCACTACCTCTCAGGATATATGAAGGCAAAAATTAGATGAGCCAGTCCAGTTTGAGGGGGAAAGATGGGAAGAGAAGGGAGTACTGATGTTTACATTTGGAGTCCTGACTTTTTGTGTCTCTCCCTGGCTCTGCAGTGGCAGCCTTCCTGATGCACTAGACCAACTTTCAGGGAGGCACCTACCATGCAGACCAGTGCCCTCCTGCAACTGGGTGGACAAAGGGGCCTTAGTATGCACAGGGCCCTTGGTAATCAGGCAGGCAGCTGGTACCCTTGACCCAAGGATTTTCTGGAAGAGGGACTTGATAATCTCAACGGGTCATAAGGAATTAAGGGGCAAGCAGAGAAAGCCTTCAAGTATTGGGAAGCTGTCAGGCCAGCTGTAGCAGGAACAAGTTTTCCAAAATTCTGATTATCACTTGAAAGTTCAAATTTTATCTTTAGTAACAGACACTGTCAGCTGTTTTCGTTGAAGTGACAGGCTCACTCCGTTCATTTTTGAAAAAATGTCTGCCAAGTACCCAAGTCTGAATAACCATAGTTTGCCTGTCAGTTGTCCTTTTAAGTAAAAATGATGTTCTGTGAAAAGAGAGGCCTGTTGAGCTCACACCTCAAACAACTGCACAAGTGCTTTTCCTCAAGACCAACATCAGCCTTCGGCATCAGCACAAGTGCTTCATGTGTTCTTCCCGTTCCGTTACACAGAAAATTATAAAGATCTGAACTCAAGGGTCAAGATTTAATCAAATTAACAACTTTTACTGCTTTATCAAAGCCATTCTTCAGTATAACTGACTTTAAAAATAACTGAGAGTGTGTGGTGATGAAGTACTCAATGACCGCTAGTACAAGTTGGTGCCACTGCTCTGATCCAAACTAACGAGCCAGCCGTTTTGCCTTTGGTGCAAACACCAGCCTCATGAAAAAGGCAAATGATGCCTCAGTATTATCTTGAAAATAGCTCTGACCTTGCACGTCCCCTGAATGGGTCCCAGTAACTCTAAGGGGGTCTGTGGACCACACTTTAAGAACTGCTGGTTTAGAGAAATTCTTGCCCAGGTCCATGGGGGTAACTTAAGGAAGGTTTATTGCAGTATTATTTGTGGTCATAGCAGGTTGGTAGGACCAAGATGTCAAGTCTTAGAGGAACAGAAGTAAAATGTGATGGATGCATGTTGTGTCAGAAGTAATAAACTAGATGTGCACATAGCAGCAAGGGGAAACTTTAAAACCTGAGTGGTGAGGGAAAAAAGAAACAGAATATGATGTATGCTCAATACCACTTATGTAAATTTAAAACACATATAAAAATAAAATACTACGTATTTTTCAGAGACATACAGCTTAACCTCATTTTATTGTGCTTCACTTTATTGTGCTTTGAAGATAGTGTGTTTATTTAAAATTTTATTTATTTAGCTGTGAAGGGTCATAGTTGCAGCATGTAGGATCTTTAGTTGCAGCATGTGGGATGTAGCTCCTTGACCAGGGATTGAACCTGGGCCCCCTGCATTGGGAGTGTGGAGTCTTAGCCACTGGTCCACCAGGGAAGTCCCCAATAGTGAGTTTTTTGTTTTTGTTTCTTTAACAACAACAACAAAAAAGGTATCTGAAGGTATGTGGCAACTCAGCATTGTCAGATAATGGTTAGCATTTTTAAGTCATAAAGTATTTTTAAATTAAGGTATGTACCTCTTGTTTTTTTAGACACAACACTATTGCACACTTAATAGACTACAGTATAGTGTAAACAGATTTTATATGCACTAGAAAACCAAGAAAAAAAAAACAACCTTTGTGTGACCCACTTTATTGTGATACTTGCTTGATTGCAGTGTTCTGGTCCTGGACCCACAACATCTCCGAGGTATGTGTGTATTTCCAAGAACATACACCAACCCACTAGAGAGTGGATGGTAGTGGGGATTCAAGGTGAAAGGGAAAGATAAAATAAGAGTGAACAAAAATTTAAAGAACCTTGCATGGATAGATAATAGTGTGCAGAGCAATATATTTAACTGTGCCCTTGAGTTGCAAATAAGGACAGAGTGAACGCGAGGTGGAAAATAGTATACTCTTTCAAGAGCTCCCATGGTGAAAAGCAAGGGGGATGGCTGGAGAGATGTCCTGAGAAAGAAGAACAAAGAACATCTGTGTTTTGCCTTCTATCAATCTACCAAGTATGCACTAGCTTGGGTTACCACTGTCCTCTTGTCCAGAAAGGTAGGGGAGGGCATGGTAGGCGGTTCCACTTGCTGGCTCCTATTTTCTCTGGAAAGTAGGAGATGAGATCATTGCTAGAAGATGGTATGTAGTTGGGGTTTGAAGAGCCAGGGAAGATGTGAAGCAGCTGCCATAGAGACTAGAGAGAAAGAAGCAATTCCAGGCAGCACTGAAGGACCAGCTGGAGACTGAGGAACCTTTGAGATGGATGGGAGGAAAACTGCCTTGGTTTTTCATTCATTTATTTAGTCAATTAGTCAACAAATATTTATTGAATGTCTGTTATGTGCAAAAAGATTGCAAATCTTGGGATACCATAAAGAGTAAAATAGGCATAGTCCCTATCCTCATGGACCTGCCAGCCTAGGAGTGTGTGTGTGTGTGTGTGTGTGTGTGTGTGTGTGTGTGTGAGAGAGAGAGAGAGAGAAAGAGAGAGAGAGAGGTGGGGGGAGGTGTGTGTTAAGTGAGCACATAAATACCAATATAATTAAACTATGATAATTGCAAGGAAAGGAAGAAGGTACAGGATGTTGAGAGAATATACTGATAAGAATATAGTCTAGGAGCTCTGCTGGTAAACAGAGATCTCCATCCTCATTTTCAACAGCTGCACAGTACCTCACTATAAGATTGCTCCATAACTAACTTAGCTAGTTCCCTACTGTAGGGAATTTAGAATTTGTTCCCTTTCTCTCCTCATCATAACCAACATTTTGATGTACATCTTTTTATGAATCTTTGGGCATTTGTTTGATTATTTCCTTAGCATGCATTTCTAAAAGTAGAATTGCCAGGCCAAAGGGTATACATGTTTTAAGGCTTTCCAAAATGCCCTGCAGAAAGGTTGTACCTATTTACAAGGGAAAAAGTCTGCATTAAAAAATAAAAGATTAACAGTAGTCAGATCTAAGTGGTAAAATTTCTGTAAAGATTGTGTTATTTTCTACATTTAAATTTCTCCACATTTATCTACCTTCTAACCACTCCTAAATGTATGTGTATTACTCATTTAAAAATGTTTTTTTGAATAGTTAATGCATATACACTGCATAAATATTAAGGGAGTACAAAAGTGAATTCAGAGAAAAGTGAGTCTCCTTGAGCCCTTGCCTGGTTTTTTAAACATCCTGCCAGAGATGTCCTGTGCATATACAAGAAATTAGATGATAGCATCTATACATATTTTTGGCACCTTACACTTTTCATTGAGCACAGTCACCTCATTTTTTAAGGCTGCATAGCATTCTATGGTTATTCAGACCATTTCTACTCTTTCCCTGTTACAATTTTTTTTACTTATCTAACAATGATAATAACAAAAGTGGAAAAGGAAGAAAAAAGGCCATCTACTAAGATTAGAATATGTCTCCATTTGTTCAAGTGCTGGGTAACAGGAATAAAAAGATAAGAAGTTTTTGTCAGAGTCTCCAGAAAAAAAGCAGATATATTTTTAGTCTCGAGATTTGGAACACTTGTGCTTTTACTAAGTAGTTGATTTGCTTTTATCTGTGAATCTTATAACTGATCGGGGCTTCCCTGGTAGCTCAGACAGTAAAGCGTCTGCTTACAATGCAGGAGATCTGCGTTCAATCCCTGGGTCAGGAAGATCCCCTGGAGAAGGGAATGGCAACCCACTCCAGTATTCATGCCTGGAAAATCCCATGGACCAAGGAGCCTGGTGGGCTACAGTCCATGGGGTTGCAAAGAGTCGGACACGACTAAGCGACTTCACTTCACTTCTTCACTTTATAACTGATCATGCCTCTCCTTTCTGTTATCTGACATGAAAGCTTAAAGCCAAATTTCAAGATTCACATTTATCAAGAAGGGACTTCTTCACCAGTTACCCTTGTTTTCCCCTTGCCTCATCTTTCTCTCACACAGCTAATGTTTAGGCTCCTTCCAAGTACTGGGTGTACCTTCATAAGCCACTTTAAATCCTTCTTGGAATAAGTCAAGGTATAAATCATTTTTTACAAAAATTGAGTTAATGCTTGGGTCTCCCTCCAACGCATTCCTCAAGAGGGATGGGCAAGATACAACCAAAAGATGCCTCAAGAAAACAACGAAAACCTAATGGAAGGTCAATCGATTCCTGGGCTACATGCGTCAAAGCTGAGGTCTTCAGCTTCCAAACACAGAAAGCAATTTAGTGCTCCAGTTCCCATGGCAACTGTGTTGGAGAAGATGCAGGAGCCTGGCCTGGCGGTTGCTGGGGGAGCTCTGGCTGCTGGCCACATGACTTCGATTCAGGCCTGAGTGTTCAGATGATCAGGGACTTTCCATTAACAGGGAGCACTGGATTTGAACCTAATTGAAAATGTAGTTACTGGGAAGAAAAGCATACACTGGAGACAGGGTAATAGCAAGATAGCCTTCCAATACTTGAAGTTAGTTCTCACTTTCCTTTTCTTCCCTCTCCCCACTGAGAAGGAGGTTAAAAAGCAGGAGATAGAAAGTTGGTGGGAGGGATCCTCACCACTCAGTCCTTTGTCAAAGGGGCTGAAAGAGTAACTGGGGTATAGACCCATTAGCATATTTAAAGCCTCAGCCTAATTGATTGCTTTGGCCTCCATTGAAGAAAGGTTGTGTTCGTCGCAGGGGGAGGGGCTGCCTGGAGGCCGGAAGAGGAGTAGAATGGGTCAAGGTTGGTGTACATTCCCCTCTCCACTAAGGGAGAATATAGATGAGTATTCACCTGATCTGGGGGAGGGAAGAAGAGCTTTAAGTAATAAGTTCTTTCCCAATAAGTAAAAAGAGGCATATTTTACTTTTATAATTAGGAAAATCATCTCTACTCAAGACAAGGAGGGGGGTAACCAGAAGAACATGTCATTCTCTGAAAGGGAAGTGATTAAGAATCACAGAACAAGGATCAGTTCAGACAACTACAAAAGTGGCTCACCGAAGGGAGAATTTGAAAATGTCCTGCTTATTGTACTGGGGAGGTGTGAGTAGAGGGTCTCTTAAAGCTTATTGAACTCGCCTAAAAGCAGCCAGTTTAGAACAACTTACCAAATGGTACTAGAACTTGTCATTGATGTGTGCAAGCAGGATTACTCTGCTTCCGATACAGTGAAAATAGGTTGTGGAGTCTCCTTGGAAAGAGGGCTATGCTGTATCCCCAGCACCCAGAGCAGACCTGGCTGCTTAGTAAGAATGTGCTCAGTAAGGCCTTTCTTGAGAGTCCCTTGGACAGCAAGGAGATTAAACCAGTCAATCCTAAAGGAAATCAACCCTGAATATTCATTGGATAGACTGATGCTGAAACTGAAGCTCTGATACTTTGGCCACCTGATGTGAAGAGCTGACTCATTGGAAAAGACCATGTTGCTGGGAAAGATTGAGGGCAAGAGGAGAAGGGGAAAACAGAGGATAAGATGGCTGGATGGCATCACGACTCAAAGGACATGAGTTTGAGCAAGCTCTGGGAGATGGTGAAGGACAGGGAAGCCTGTTGTGCTGCAGTTCATGGGATCACAAAGAGTCAGACACGACTTAGTGACTGAACAACAACTACAATAAGTGAGGCCTTACTGAAGATTCTGTCCTTAGGTGGAGTCCCTGCTCTCAAGCTGCCTTCAAGGGACTCACCCAGGGTGGGGGGGCAGATATATTCTGTGTTTCTGTAGATGGTAAGACTGTTCACTTCTCCCACAAACATTGCTTGAGACTTACTATTTGTTGAGCATGAGATGGGAGTAGGGGAGTGGACCCCCGAATGAGAAGTTTATTACAAAAAAGCCTATAAAGTTCCCAGTTTGGGAAAGATAATATGCAACTCGTGAAAGAAGCTGCTTTTGAGATGGGCTTTGAAGGTTGGCTTGAAGTTCAGGAGGCAGATGTAGACAGGGATGTAGACATGAGAATTGAAGTGAAGGCAAAGACATGTGAGTGGGTGAGATGATTTCCTAGGCCTTTTTCAGCTCTGCCAGTCTGGTTCTGAACTTCAGCTTCATCTTAAGCAATAATATCTCTGTAAAATCATGGCTTTGATATGCTTCTTATTATTTTCTCTAGTGTACAGAAAAATAAATACATAAGGAAAAATAAAAGGAAAAGTTCCCCTATACCTCTGGGAGGCATCTCAACTCATGAAAGTGGTTGAGGTTTCAAGTTTTGGGAAATTGTGCCAAAGGTAATAAGGAGCCACTGAGAGCTCTATCTCCAGAATTGAGAACACTGGATGGGGAGAGAATGAAGACAGGCAAATTGGTGAGGAGGCTCTTGTAAGAATCTAGTGAAGAGGGGGTGGTGCAGCCCTCAACTCTGAAGAAATGGCCCAGAAACCTGGTGTGTGTAGAGAGAAGTGACTGACTAAAGAATAGGTTCCTAATTCCTGGTTTGCTGCTCTCAATTCCTAATGAGGCAGGGCTCACATTCAATTCTGGCCATTATGTTCTTCCCAACATGGAAGAGTATTGTTTTTCATTTCCCTTCCCCAATTTGGGACACACTGTTTAAATAAGGTACCAATCGGACTGGGCAATGGCAGGAAATGTTTCCCCACAGGAAAGGCTCACATCAGATCCTTGCTGCCTTTGGCAAGTAGAAATCAAGCCATCTCCAAAAGAGGCCAAGAGGGCCAGACCACACCAGCACCTTCAACAGGTGTTAATAAGAGAAAATTCTCCTTTTCAGTTAGCAACCTGGAAATGGAGTGTCTGCAGAGGGGCTGCAGGGAGCAGGGCAGTGACATATCCCCAGTTCTGCTACTTGAGCAGTGTGGAGGGAAAGCCCAGAGAGATGGGTGGCTCGGGGAAGGACACCAGCTGCCTTTTCCATTTACAACCTGGAGGGGGGCTTCCCTCCTCACACACAGGAAAATGCCAAGCTTCAAAACCACCAGGGCATCAGCCTGGAGTTGGAGAGGCAGGTGAGTGCCCTGTGACCCTGGAGGACTGGGAGAGAGACATGGGGGGAAGGTGGACTGGAAGGGCAGGAGTGGGGAGGGTCACAGAGTAGCCAGGTCCCTGTCCCACTCTCTCCTGCACTTCCAAGCCCACTTCCTTCACTCGAGACTCCTAGCTTTGTTCCAGAAGTTGTGTGGCCTCCAGGCAACTCCCAGGAGGGTTGGCTTGGTGGCCTCCTGGCACCTCTGTGAGATAACTGAGGCTTGCTTCTCTCCCTTTCAGTTTCCAAGCCTTTCAGTGCCTGACCTTGCACACAAGCAAGCTCACTCTCCTTCCTCCTCAGTGTCAGGCACTGGGGACATAAACTGGGAACTGGGCATCCAGTCAGGCATGACTCCAGAGGTCCAAGAGCCCAGCTTTCTCAGAGGATGATAGGCACACGTGTTGCTCCTCATCCCATCACACTGGGAGCACCAGGAGAAGGGGGCCCCAGTTGGGCTCAGCCACCAGTCAGTGCCTGGCCCAGATGTAGTGGGAATGTGATTTATATTTTTAATTTCTTGAAGAAATTATTAAAAAAACAAGGCAAAATGAGATCGATGCTCACCAAACTTCCTTTCCAAGCAAGAATCAAGAGGCTTTCTTAATGTCGGATTTTTTTCAAGCTGCTGAGATAAATACTGTATCAAGTGCATTAGGAACCAAGAGGGGGCTTTGCCTAGAGGTATCTGGTCTGGCTTCCAGAGAAGATGTCACTGAGGCAAACTGTGAGGAATAAATGAGGTTTTCCAAGGTGGAGATGAACACTGTGGTTAGGTGTAGGGAATGGTAGCATGACCAAAGGTGTATAGGTAACAGATCAGGATGCATGGTTGGAGACCTGCAATTAGAAGACTCTGCTGGAAGCAAGTGGTAGGGAATGATATTGGAAAGGTTGCCTGGACGCATCCTGTGGAGGGTCTTAAATTCCAGCTGGAGGTATAAACCAGGAATGCATTGTGGAGAAGGAAATCTTAACTAAAGACTGGCAGTGACATAGGAGAAGCAAGAGACAGCTGGGTCAGCTAGGAGGTGATCCTGTGGCATGACATTATCTGGGACGTGTTGTCATTGTGGGAAATGCAGATGTCGACATAGGGGAAGAGGTTCTCTTGTGTATTACTGGTGGAACTGTAAATGGGCACAGCCATCTTAAAGAGCAGTTTTTCAATATATAGACATACCCCTTAAGCCAGCAATCTGACTTCTAGGTACATATAGTTGAAATTTCTACATGTACATGAAGAAATATGCACAAGAACATTAACTGCAGCATAGTTTGCAATGGTAAGAAATAGAAACAACCTGTTTCTGTCATTGGGGATTAGAGAAGCAGATTTTACTATTCATTTGATGGTATACCATGTAGCAGTTACCATGAACAACCTACATCTATATGTGTAAAAAGAATAGAGACCAAAAATACAGTGCTGCGTGCAAAAGGTAAATTTTAGAGAGCTACTTCACAAAGAATATCACTTATGACAAATTTTAAATATATAAAACATTTAAATGTATAATATACACACCATATATGGACATATAAACATGGCTGAGATACATATTATGGTCAAGGCAATGAAGGATGGGACTGAGAGGACAGGACAGGGACTTGAATGGGATATGTAATGTGTCATTTTGCTAGAAAAAAAAATCTCAAGCAAACATGACACAAATGTTAACATTTGTTCATTTTGGGATGAGAGACAGAGCTGGCCACTACCACATTCAACCAGTTAAAAGCCCACAGACCTGTACTGAAGGACATCACAGCCACAATTAGGAAAAACAAGAGGAAAAATGATCCCACAGTTTCTAATAAAAGCCACATTACAGAGCCTGGGTTCAGTGCCACACTTGCCTGCACCCAGCTTCACTAGCTTTCAGTCAAGAAAACAATAAATAAAAGTGAACAAAAGTGACCCAAGGTGGAGAACTATGATTTGGAACATACTGCCAGGCCTGGATGCAAAGGCACTTGGAGAGCAAAATTTACACATATATTCCCCACATGAGAATCAGCTTCACCCTGCAGGGTGTCTGACTGCCATAGCCAAGGTGGCAGGTCCAGCCTTTGCAGGGACCATGAGGAGGACTTCTGGAAGAGAAGGAGAATAGGAGAGCTTTTGGGTCATCAGATCAAGAGAGAAGGACGGTGAAATCAAAGGGAATGTGATCTCGCTAGAACTAGAAGGTGAGCTCCAGCAAGATGTGCTCACTGATCTGTCCCCAGTGCCTAGAAAAGTGCCTGGTACAGAGGAAATGCTCACTATCTGCTAAGTGAGTGAAAGGGAGTGCTGGAAAAGAGAAGTCTTGAGTGTTCCCAGCTTTGTGTCATTTTGATTGCCTAAGTCACTGGATTTCAGATATGCCAAAGCAGCTGCTTGCATTGTTTCCAGGGAATGTTTCCTGCTGCCTAAGATAGGAGCTGGAGGCCAGGTCTGAGGCATCAGCAGAAGGAATGGTGATAGAGCTACAGAGAAGTAAGGCTCCAGGAAGAGGAAAGAGCCAGTAGGCTCAGGCAGGAAGTGTCCCTAAAAAATGTATGGGGAGGGGGTTCTTAGAAGCAAAATGGATACCAGAGAGAATAAGGGAGGGAGGATGGTCTTATGCCCATAGGGCACTGCTAGCTCCTAATGGCACCCTTGTGCAGATTTGAGAAAGGTGCCTTCTCTAGCTGGCACACAATTTAGAGAGCTGCGATGCTTCGAGGAGAGTTGGGGTAAATGGCCCCCAGATGCAGGGCTGGATTTCAGTCCCTATTTGCTTGGGCACCCTTGTGCAGGTGCAGGGCACAATTTGCCATAGGCAGCAGTCCTGAACCCCCTACCAGCCCTCAAGACAACCAGTTTCTTACTAGTCTCCCACCATTCTGCAACTTATTGCCACCTGCCGAGGGAACTGTCACCACCCTTGCTGCCATCCCTGTTTCACAGCCCCTGTCAGGCCATCTTGCCCTGGAACACAGCAGGCCCTTCCTTGGCACGAAGGTAGGTGGAGCCAATTTGTGAAAATCAGTTCCTGGGTGAATTTTGAATATTATTCTACAAGCAAGGACTCTGTGTTCTATTATCAGGAACATCTCAACTGACTCCGTTAGGGAGGTACATGCTTCTCTATCCTCCCAACAGAGGTCAAGTAAAGTCCAAAGACGCAGAGGCTAGAAAAAGCTGCTGCACTCCCTGGTGTTGCCTAAAGGAGATGCTGATGACATTTCTGCCACTCTGAAGAAGAAATAAAAGGCTCGCCTACCGCCATCCCCATGTGAGCTTTTGAGGGTGCCAGGGCATCTGCACTGGAAACAGTGGGGATAGAGCATCAGCCCTCTCCCCAAGATTGCAGTGGGACCATGTCGTCCCTTCTCAAGCAAGAGAATACGAACTCTTAATTCTGAGAAAGTGGTAGCCATCAGATGGGAACTCTGTCACTCTGCCCCTCCCACCAACAAAGTTATCTGTATTTGCTTTTTGTGAGTTCATTTCTTCCCTGAATGATGACAGATCCTTCGTCTTTTCTCAAGGTTGCCCCTGCTTACCTTTATTTTGGATGGCATCCCATCCTATTAACTACCTTTCCTTAAACCCAAGTGGTGGAAAGTGAATCCCTGTGCCTCCACTTCCTCATCTGTATTATGGGAAGAAAATAATATCTACTGTATAGAGTTGTTGTGAGGATTGAGTGAATTAATCCACATAAAGTGTTTAGCTTAGTGTTTGTCATAGAATAGACACTCAATAAATATTGCTTATCATCATCATCATCTTGAGTGTGAAGGGCGCAGTGAAGGGCAATGAAGTGTCAGTGGCACTGAACCAGTCTGGACAGCCAAGTCTGGGTTGGATAGCTCAGGGTTTGTTTCAGGATGGAAGCCCTACACCGAAGGCTCCAGGCCACTGCCGGGCTGGATCCTGGGGCCCTCAGAGTGCATTCTTCTGCATGTCAAAGTTGGCAACCCTTTCCTCCTGACACTCTTGGCTTCCCATCTTGCCTCTTCTTCACCGTACGTTGACTTGCTCTCCTGATCTGAACTGACTGGGCAACCAAGGGCAGCTAGCACTAGGAGCTGGCTTCAGATGCCATGCTGCATCCAGGCACACCTTCTCTGTGCCCAGTCCAGCATGCTGTACCTCACAATGGTTGGGAGAAATCTACTAATACTTCTAATCCTGAGACACTTGGGACTCCCTGGAACACAATATGGGGAGACAACTAACGAGCTAAAAAACTTACAGTCAGGGCCAGGCTCAATATAGGCAGAGAAGATTTAGAGAGCAAGTGAAAGGCCCAGAAGTGTCTCCTCTGTTATTCAGTGGCTGTTGCCTAAAGGTCTACCATTAGAAAGCTTTATTCTATGGCCACATCCATTGTTCCCAGTGAGAATGCAAAGGCCCTGAGAATGGGAACACAGTGAACACAGCCAATGTTGATGGTTTCAGTAGAACAGTTTACTGAGCAAAGTCTCTGCAAAACTGAGACACAATGGATGCCAGCTCCCTTCTCCCCATGCTTGGTCTGCCAACATTTACTGAGAAATACTCAAACACAAGTAAGGGCAGTATAATGGAGGAGATCCCTTGGGGGAAGCATGAGGGAAAGTGGGCTCCTGGGTATGGTTTCAGGATGGTGGGCAAAAAGAATGATGAAGTGAGTGTGTATAAGAAGCAGGGAACTAAGGGGGCAGCCATGTTTCAGCTTTACCACTTTCAGTATGAATAACAGCTGGAGTGTATGCATGTGACATTGCATTTTGAAAAAAAAACCTGGAATTTTAATACCAGCTCTGCCATTTATTAGCTGTGTGACTTTGGAGAAGTCATTTAACCTCTCTGAACCTGTTTTCCCATTTGTATAACCCTGATAATAATAACAACACTAAATTGGTAACATTGTTTTCTGGCTTAAACTAGCTGGCACAGGAGAACTCATTTATTTGTTACATCTAAATTTTGTTCTGAGCCAGCACTAGGGGCTTTTCCAGCAAGGTAAAGACATTGAGAAGCAGAAACACAGGGCAAAGGTGACCCCTAAACTCCTCTCTTTGTAGTGTCTGTCCTTGAAATGTCACCAGAGAAGGGAACATAATCCTCAGCCCAGGATTTGGAAGCCAGAATCCAGAAGGTATGGCTCATTTATCAGTGCCACCAGACTCTCAACTTTAATAAGCTATCTGCATTCGTAACCACAGGAAGAGGAGGAAGTGGGCCAGATTCCTTAGTGATCATGAATACTGCCAGCTCACTTTTATATTGGCAAAGTGCATTCGTGATCATTCTGATTAGCTCATTCTCACATCAGCCCTCAGGGAGCTCAGAGTATTTTTCTTTTTGTTTAAAGATGTGGGAATTGGGAAGCACAAGATTTCTGCCATTTCCAACGCCTGGCCTGATCAAAGCCTTCTTCTGAATATCTGGAGTTGCCTTAGTACTGTGAGAATTTTAGGGATGGCTTTTTAGGGTCGATACTTTTCCAGGAAGATAGGCTGTCTTGTGTTGTCTAAGAGACTCGGTGTTATACCTATCAGATGGGGCTGTGGGCAGGCCTAGGAGAAAAGAAACTCCAAACCTTAAAAGGCTAGGAATGCAGGGCCCAGGGAGATAGGGGAACGGACCAATGAAAGCACTTAGCAACATCCAAAGACCAATGGTGGATGAGCCCCACTGTTTCCATGAGGCAGCCTTGATTATCATTGGCTATGAACAAGAAACTGTCTCCCTGGACTGGGAACAGGGAGGTGGGGTCTGCAGCTCTCTTTAGGTACTTATACCTGTCCATGGAGGGGGCTTAAGAAAGCTAGGGGAGCTCCCACTCAGACCTTGGCATCCATAAGTTCTCAGTCATATTAAACAAATACACTAAAGCAGTTTTAGCAGACTTTTGCCATTGCCAGGTCTGTAAAAATGCAAATTGTGCAGGCCATAGGCATGTGGTCTGTACATGATATATAAAGGCACACATGGTCATCTTTAAACTCTGAGTGAAGGAAAAGCTATTCATATGTCAGTCCCTGCCTGCCCCAGGCCTATCTCAGTCCGCAAGGATGATCAAAGACTTTCTGTCGGCTCAAACTTGGCCCAGCTCTGGAATCAATGTGAACCCAGCCTGACAGGGCACTAGGAGGTTCCTCCTCAGCAAGCAGTATGAGTGGGCACGGCAAAAAGTACATGCTGCCCTGGGCATTGCACCTAAGGCTGGGAATGAGCTGAGCCCCAGAGGCCATGGGGGCCTCCCACCTTCCACTGCCCCTGTACCCCCACCAGAAGGGGCTGGTTTTCCTGACCAGCCATTGTGCCTGTGGCCACTGTCCTTGATCTATCTATCAGCTTCACCCCCTACCCAGGGGACCTGCCATCTAGTCCCGAGTCTCAGCTGGTTGCTGGGGACCCAGTTGGCAGGTTTGGCTCCTGCCAGTCCCTTCCTTCCCTCAATGTCAGAACTGTGCTGAGACCCCATGCCTTGTATGGGCTTGTGGGATGGGTGACTAGATTCCCACTGAATGCCAAGGCCTGCTCCCCACCCTCCCTAGATATTGCATTCTGTATCAAATCTGCCTTGAGTTTCCCCTACAACCTTCAGACATTGTACTCAGACTGATTCTCATGCCCTGGCTGGGTTGTTCTTTAATTTTAGCACCTACTGTGTGCTAGAAGGGGCTTCCCAGATGGCTCAGTAGTAAAGAACCTGCCAGCCAATGCAGGAGACATAAGAGATGTGGGTTTGATCCCTGGGTCAGGAAGATCCCCTGAAGGAGGGCATGGTAACACACTCCAGTATTTTTGCCCAGAGAATCCCACAGACAGAGGAGCCTGGGGGGCTACAGTCCCTAAGGTTGCAAAGAGTCAGACATGACTGAAGTAACTTAGCACACATGCACGTATGTGCTAGAAGCTCGGAAGGTTGCTGAGTTCTAGCTGTCCCCCCCCCGCCGCCACTGTACCCCCATCCAGAGCCAGCTCGGACCCTGATGGCCACAATGTGGGAGTTTCTAGCCTGATCTATAGCCAGAGCCATCCCATTTAGGAAGTTTCTGTGAACCATTCTCCTTATACAATCTGGAGAGTTCTGTGGGGGCCCAAGCCACACTGGGATGGGGGTGGGAGGGGCCCACTGACAAGGATACTGGTTGATTCTCACACTAAAGGGGGTTTGAGTCCTTGTTTAGGGAGCAGTACCTTCCCTTCCACTCGATGGGAGGAAGAGTTCCAAAACTGGGAGGGACTGGGATTCAGTCTGATGTCCTAAATCCTGGTCTCTTGTTGTGTTGGATGGGCCCCTGAGAGGGTAACAAGCAGGAAGGCCATTGGTCTCCAAATGGAGGAAATAGTTTGCACGTGTCAGACAT
This sequence comes from Cervus canadensis, assembly GCF_019320065.1. NCBI lineage: Eukaryota > Metazoa > Chordata > Mammalia > Artiodactyla > Cervidae > Cervus > Cervus canadensis. Next base: position 37,215,746 of record NC_057419.1, read on the forward strand.
TTTTAATCTCTCTCTTAAGTGGCAGGAGGAAACAAACTAGTGTTATATTTTTTTCCCTTCTCTATACAAATTTAAAAAGGGGTTTCTCTTAAAATTCTGTGTTGCCATAATGATACCCGGTTCCACCTGAACTTAACTTTTTTCAAACCTTGAGCTAACCAATGCATTTTTCTTATAGAAATGTTTGTCTTAAGCTATGTTAATGTACTATGTATTTACCCTAGACTCTGTCTTCAAGTCGGTTCTGCCTAAAGGCTCAGAACTGACTTGACAAACCAGTATGTTATACTCATACTTTGTTCTCCTAATCTATGTTAATGAAACTATATATTTGTATGGAAATCTGCCTTTCTTCAAGATTCATGTCAATCTTTTAAGGATGGCATGACTCACCTGGTGCCAATGTTATCTCAAAATGCATGTTGTGGGTGAGGGGCCTGGTGCCATTCTCTGAGTTTTGAGACATTTCCTTTCTTTAATTAGCAGACTGCTGCTGCTGCTGCTGCTAAGTCACTTCAGTCGTGTCTGACTCTGTATGACCCCATAGACAGCAGCCCACCAGGCTCTGCCATCCCTGGGATTCTCTAGGCAAGAACACTGGAGTGGGCTGCCATTTCTAGTAGCTATATAATATCCAGCTAAAGAAAGAGGAGAGTGAAAAAGTTGGCTTAAAGCTCAACATTCAGAAAACTAAGATCATGGCATCTGGTCCCATCACTTCATGGCAAATAGATGGGGAAACAGTGGAAACAGTGGCTGACTTTATTTTTCTGGGTTCCAAAATCACTGCAGATGGTGATTGCAGCCATGAAATTAAAAGACGCTTACTCCTTGGAGGGAAAGTTATGACCAACCTAGACAGCATATTAAAAAGCAGAGACATTACTTTGTCAACAAAGGTCCGTCTAGTCAAGGCTGTGGTTTTTCCAGTGGTCATGTATGGATATGAGAGTTGGACTATAAAGAAAGCTGAGCGCAGAAGAATTGATACTTTTGAACTGTGGTTTTGGAGAAGACTCTTGAGAGTCCCTTGGACTGCAAGGAGATCCAACCAGTCCATCCTAAAGGAGATCAGTTCTGGGTGTTCATTGGAAGGACTGATGTTGAAGCTGAAACTCCAATACTTTGGCCACCTGATGCAAAGAGCTGACTCATTTGAAAAGACCCTGATGCTGGGAAAGATTGAGGGCAGGAGGAGAAGGGGACAACAGAGGCTGAGATGGTTGGATGGCATCACCGACTCAATGGACATGGGTTTGGGTGGACTCCGGGAGTTGGTGATGGACAGGGAGGCCTGTGTGCTGTGGTTCATGGGGTCACAAAGAGTCAGACACGACTGAGCGACTGAACTGAACTGAACTGAACTGGAAGACTAGCAGAGGGGTACTCTTTCTGCCCCCTTCTGATGTCTATGTCAGAAGCCTTCTCTATTTCTTTTATACTTTAATAAAACTGTATTACACAAAACCTTTGAGCGATCAAGCCTCGTCTCTGGCCCCAGATTGAATTCTTCTCCTCCAGAGGTCAAGAATTCCAGCGTCTTTCATGGTTCAGCAAACAACCTCTCATCCCAAGTGTTAGGGGAAGCACCCAAACTGAAACCACCCACCCTGGCCAGGCACCATACTATCCATTTGCATGAGTTGTTTTATGACAGGAGGTCCTGCTAAGGAACACGGAACTAATAAGCCACCACCAACCAGAAGAGTTCGGGAAAGGTCAAAAGGAGACACCACATGTCCGACCACCTCCTAGAATCCTTCTCTCTGGCATCCATCTTGGCTGAACAAGGCATGCACCACCAGGAAGCCCTCTGAGTCAGAATGACTGGCTAAAGACAACCCGGAAACTAATCCCATCACCATAAAACCTGAGACTGCAAGCCATGTGGCAGAGCTGTTCTCCTGGGTTCCCTTACCCTATTGCTCTCCACCCGGGTGCCCTTTCCCAATAAAATCTCTTGCTTTGTCAGCACATGTGTCTCCTCGGACAATTCATTTCTGAGTGTCAGACAAGAGCCCAGTTTCAGGCCCTAGAAGGGGTCTCTCTTCCTGCAACACAAGCATGTGAGAATCCAAACAGCCATGATGTCTTCCACTGCTACCATGTTGGCACCAGATATCTGCTTCTGCTTCTTCTTTGGATTCATGATTGATTCTCACTTTCCCCACTGTGCTTGTCTGCCTTGAGTTCCAGTCTGCCAGACCTAAGGTTGACCTGTGTCCCTTCAGCTCCAGTCTCTTGTCTTCTATGACCATAGCATTGACAGTGCCCATCTGGAACTGGCTTCCCACCAACCTCCCAATTAGCCTGGGAACCCCTTAAGGACAGGGGCTGGGCCTCATTCATCTCTGTACCCCGTCACCATCCACAGAGTGTGTGACACAAAAGAGGGCTGGTATGTTTTGACAGAAAAAATACCTGCTTCAAGTGTAGGACTAAACTAGCTGCCTCCTAGCTTGGTCAGTTTATTTTGTCCTTGCAGAATCTCCACTCCTTTTCAAGAAAGGTCCTACTTAAAACTTGGATTTCCATCTGCTGAGAGCAGGAGAAGGACAAAGGCTTAGGAACACAAATCATAGGTAAGATGGAGAGTAAATATTTGTCAAAATAATCAACTTGTGTATGGTCCAAGAGGGACAGGGACCTCGTTGGTCAAGAGGAAGCCTCAGGGAGTCTCAATGCACAGTAACCTCTGAGGAAATGGGCCCTGGAGTAAAGAGTGCTGAAATGTGCACAAGGGGTCTAAAGAAGTCATTTGTGAGGGAACAAGGTGTAACAGAGAGCATACAGGCCTGAGGCCAGAGTACCTAGGCTCAAATCTTAGTTTTTCAGTCTGCTGGGTGACTTTGGGGCAATTTCCTAAGGAAATGTCATGGTCTATTTCCTCATGTGTAAAATGGGAATAGTAACATCTGCTTCATCAAGTTAGCACAAAGGTTTCAAATAATACGCGGAAACTGCCTTATAACCTGGAACATTCTCAAAAAATGGCATACGTTAGTACCATAATTAATAATGTTTTGTGCATGATTGATTCTGACACACAAAGTTTAACACACAAAGTTGCAGAGACTTCAAGCAGGATCTTCAGGGTGGAATTATGTGTGTAAAAAGGTTATATTTTCTAGGAAACTGAATTTAGGATAGTGAATGAGGTGACAGCGAACTGGCTATTTATTAGGTCTGATGGGGTGGAGTGCATGCTTGCCTCCCCCAAGCCAACTATGGGCATGCCAGTGGCAGCACCAAGCCAAAGCTTCCTCTCTCTGCCCCACCACCTTGCATACCTGGCACAGAGCAGATGCATGACAGGAGAGGGAAACCAGAGAATTCTGGACAGAAGCAACACAACTTGGGTCTGTGAGAGCTCTGAATTACATGTTTTCACTTGGTTCATTTATCCATCTGTTCACTTATGCAATAAAGTACCTTCCATGTCCAAGGCACACAGTAGGTCCACACCTTCAACTCAGGCCCAATGCTCTCTGCTTACTCTACAGAGTCCTTGCAACTCCTTCTTTGGGTTCAGGAACTGTCTTCTTGACTGGATACTCTGCTCAGCTTTGATTTTCAGCTTCTTCACAAGATTCTGCTTCTTAAATCCTCCTCGGGGCTCCTCTCGTCGTTGCTTACAAATAGGTGTGGTATATAGTTCCTACCCCCTCCAGCTCCAGGATATCCCACCCCGGCCTGGCCCTGACACCCCAGGCTCTTAATGACCTGAAAAAGGGATTAGGATTGAGGAACAATTCACAGACACAGAGAACAGAGCAACTGAGCCCTGCTCTCAGGGAAGATGTGGATGGCGGGGGGGCAGAGTAGGGCAAAGAAACAGTGAGGCCAGGAAGTCAGCTGGCCTCTCTTAGAACCCTACTGGGGGTGAACCGGGACCACCAATCTCTCACCAGAGCAGCATACTGGGCCACCCACTCCACTGCATCCCCACAGGAGCTTGAAGTCCACTGAGTGGAGTTTCAGGCTTTTGTTTCAAAGACTAGTTCACTCTCCTGACCCTGTGTGTTGAACACATCCTGGATGTTTTCCTGCCAAAATAACACAGACTAGGAATCAGACAGCCTGCGAGGGGAGAGAAGAACACCCAGGGGCAAGGCCTGATGGGGTGGCTTCATCCATGATGCCTGCAAGGGCTCTGTTCCCAAGCAAGGCCTCCAGTCTCCACTCCAGGTCAGCCTACCCCCTCTTACCCGAAAGAAAGCACTTGGGCTCTGTGGCAGCTGTATGCTTCTGTCAGGGCTGGCAAGACTCACAGAGGAGCCCAGAACTGAGGGCTGAGGGGAAAAGAGAAGGGAAGCAGCATCCTGTGTGGGCAGCTTCTGAGAGAAGTCCTCACCACGCCATTCTTGAACTCCTTTTGTTTTCCATCCTATCCCACCCCTAGCCTGCTGAGAATCACCAGCTGAGGGCCAGGATCAGATGAGTAAATAAGCCAGACACTAAATGTTTTCACCCAGAAAGGGAAAGAGGGAGGTGATATGAAATCCTCCTATTTTTTTTTTCTTCTCCAACTTCTTGAATATCATTTTATGCTGTCTGCTGTTTGAAAGCTGAGTTTGAAAGTCAGGTGGACATACTTCTGCATCACCCAGGAGCAGGGTTACTTGTAGAGGGAAAGGATAGGAATCTGGCCCTGGTGTTTTTTCCCCGCTCCCTCTACTCTTCATGTTATAGTCATATCAGAGGCCATAAAGGACTGGCCTGTGGAGATGTTTTCATGGTGTAGCTTACACATTTGAAATCACTGTCAGCATTGAAAAGTTACAATATTTTACATTAAAAATATTAATTTCTGACATCTTGAAAAACTGGAAAATGTGGCAGCACTGGGCCAATAATTCCAGATGACGATGAGTAGCAGAGCTCAGAAGCAGCAGTCCCCTTGGGACTTACTGTCCAGTTTCCCACAGTCCCCATACTTCCCTTTGGTGCTCCAGGCACGGAGGGCCATTTACCATGTTCATGCTAGTCTGTTTGCACATGACCTGTTCACTCACTTATATTAACTTCCTGGGTCATCTCAGCACTTCAACTGAGATCTCTGACTTACATTGAGCTACTTATTATTTCCAAAACACACCTCCATATTTGCCTTTATTCTACCCTCAGCATGGAATGCCACCCCATAGCTTACCTAGAAAATGTCTACCCATCCTTTATGACCCAACTGAAGCCTCATCTTCCCTGTGAACTCTTTCCTAACTCATGCAAGCAGAGCTAGGGATTTCCTCCTTTGAATTCTTGCATTGAGGCCAATGCTACACCATTATCATTTACCTACTGGATGATAATTATGCATTTATATGTATGGTTCTGCTACTAAACTGTGCGTTCCTTGAGACCAGAGACTATGGCTTCCTTATTCTTGAATTGCCAGCTCTGAGCAAGGAGCCTGGCACATAGGAGACACTCAAATGCTTATTGAATAAATTATGGAATGGCTGACTGAAGGGATGAAAAGGGAGTTATAAAGTGCTCACTCAATACTCTAGTATTCATGGGCTTCCCTGGTGGCTCAAACGGTAAAGAATCCGCCTGCAGTGCAGGAACCTGGGTTCGATCCCTGGGCTGGGAAGACCCCCTGGAGGAGGACATGGCAATCCCACTTCAGTATTCTTGCCTGGAGAATCCACATGGACAGAAGAGGCTGGCAGGTTATAGTCCATGAGGTCACAAAGAGTCAGACACAACTGAGCGACTAAGCAGAGCACTGCACACTCAATATAGATACTGCCCCTTGATGGGGACCAGAGGCAAGTTGGGTGGTACCAGAGCAATTCTAGATTCCCTGAAGTCAATCTCATTTGGCACCAACTGTTTGGTACTAAGCCTGCCACATTCTAAGTGCTCATGGACTAAAAGAATGGAGCCCATCTGACCAAGAAGAGTGACACCTAAACTTTAGTTTGGAGTCAGTGTTCCAGGGGCCTCCTCACATCACTCTGGTTTAGAATCCTGCCTCCAAACAGTGTGGAGATTCCTTAAAAAACTGGAAATAGAACTGCCATATGACCCAGCAATCCCACTCCTGGGCATACACACCAAGGAAACCAGATCTGAAAGAGACACGTGTACCTCAATGTTCATCACAGCACTGTTTATAATAGCCAGCACATGGAAGCAGCCTAGATGCCCATCAGCAGAAGAATGGATAAGGAAGCCGTGGTACATATACACTATGGAATATTACTCAGCCGTTAAAAAGAATTCATTTGAATCAGTTCTAATGAGATGGATGAAACTGGAGCCCATTATACAGAGTGAAGTAGGCCAGAAAGATAAACACCAATACAGTATACTAACGCATATATATGGAATTTAAAAAGATGGTAACGATAACCCTATATGCAAAACAGAAAAAGAGACACAGATGTACAGAACAGACTTTGGGACTCTGTGGGAGAAGGCGAGGGTAGGATGTTCAGAGAGAATAGCATTGAAACAAGTATACCATCAAGGGTGAAACAGATCACCAGCCCAGGTTGGATGCATGAGACAAGTGCTCAGGGCTGGTACACTAGGAAGACCCAAAGGGATGGGATGGAGAGGGAGGCAGGAGGGGGGATCGGGATGGGAAACACATGTAAATCCATGACTGATTCATGTCAATGTATGGTAAAAACCACTACAATAATGTAAAGTAATTAGCCTCCAACTAATAAAAATAAATGGGAAAAAAAATAGAATCCTGCCTCCCAGCACATCCCTCCAGCTCTGGGACCCTGAACAAATGACTTAATCTTTCTAAGGTTCAACATCCAGACCAGAAAAAAAAAGAAAATCATAATACCACATCATCACAGAGTAGGTATGAGGTGTAAACAAGATATCTCTAGGTCAAGTGACATGTTGCAGAAGGTTGAAATGTTGGACCCTTTGTTGGTCTAGGTTAGTAAGGAGCATGTGCATGTGTAAGAATGAGTGGGTATGGTATATAACACATAGGACTGTGCAGATGCAATCTGTGTTCCTATCCAGCTCTGATTCCATGGGATACTTCAAGAGAAGATTAGGACACATCCTCTGAAAGGAAGAATTCTATTACAGGATGGTTAACAAGACCTCTAAAGAGAGAGATAAGTCCAGTTCCTCCATCAAGGGCTGCTCAGAGGCACAGCAGAGCTGTGCCCCACCAACATCCCCGTTCCCTAGTGCCCACAACACCCATACATATGAGTGTTGCACTCAACCCATTTTGGCTGCCATTTTGGATGTTTCCTCATCTCTTTAATGAAAATGATAACAACTGCTTGGAGGGCTGGATGGGATTGTTAATGAGACTGGACACCTGAAGCACTTAACTTGGTGTTAGTATACAAAGCAGATGCACAGTAAACCTTAAGCCATTTCCCTTCTGTGGGGCCATAGGACTGCAGACTAACCAAAAAAATTATGGAAGAGGGAGGGACACTGAGGACATGTCATGTTGTATACTGAAAGGGGTGGACATGAAAGTGACAGGGACAGGAGGAATTTTAATAGGACCACAATGAGATGGGGTCAAGGGGTTGAGAATGATTGAAAAAAAATGTGTGTGGGTCCTAAATGTGTGAGTCCTGAATATCCACAACAACTCCACACAGGATTCAGTCCACTGATATAACCAGTTCCTACCCAACCAAAATGGGTCACATTGTGCTTAACAGACCTTTCTGGCATTTCCTATAGACACCATATGAGGATTACTGACTGGAAATGTAGCTGCCACTGAACTTTACTAAACTTGAAGTTAGAGATTTTTTGAGAGCTTTAAAAGGCATTTCATAGTGTATTTATAATCAATGAAAAATGAGAAGAAATCTAAATGTCTAACAAGTGGAGAATGGATAAATTGTGGTACAGCAATTATATGGAAGCTCCAATATGCTGGCCACCTGATGTGAAGAACTGACTCATTGGAAAAGACCCTGATGCTGGGAAAGATTGAAGGCAGGAGGAGAAGGGGATGACAAAGGATGAGATGGTTGGATGGCATCACCGACTCGATGGACATGAGTTTGAGCAAGCACCAGGAGTTGGTGATGGACAGGGAAGCCTGGTGTGCTGCAGTCTATGGGGTTGCAAAGAGTTGGACATGACTGAGTGACTGAATTGAACTATATGGGATAGTATACAGCAATAAAAATGAATAAATTGCAACCCATGTATCAGCATGGATAAATCTCAAAAGCATAATGATATAAAAAAAGAAATTTGCAGAAGAATATGTATGTACAATATGATGCCATTTATACAAAGTTTAAAAACATGCATAAAACAATATATATATTTTTATGGATCATATGTATGTGGTGGAAGTATAAATATATGCATGGGAATTAGAGAGAGCCAATTTGGGATTCTGACTTCCTCTAGGCCAGCATGGGGTGGGGCTCACAGCTGGATCTGTAATTAGCTGTTTCTTAGAAAAGATCTGAAGCAAATGTGGCAAAATGTTAAGATTTGACATTTTCCAGTCTACTTTGTTGTATAATTTTTAAAATCTGGAGCAAAAAAGTGTTTCTGGCTGCCCCGGCTTTTATCCTTTTACACACACTTCTTTGTTGAGGGCCTGATACAGACCAAGATCATTTAAGCCTTCATACAACCTTTACCTCATTTTACAAACGAGGCACTTGAGGCTCAGACAGGTGAAATGGCTTGTCCAAAGACAAGAAGTATGATTAGGTCCTAGGTTTCCAATCCTCATTCTCATATCCTGCACCTGAAAGTGTGAGACCTATGCTGCCAAAGCAAACTGGGAATCTTTGAGCTTTCTGGTGGTCTGGATTCTTAAATGGGATTTATTAGCACTTCTCAACCCTCCACCTTGTGGCAGAAGCAATTCATGTCCAGCATCTCCCAGCCATCCACCTAGTGACAGAAGGTGGCCTGGGTAAGCCTTTCTTTCCTTGATGACACTAGTAGAGATTGAGTGAGAACCCTCTTGGCATCGGGCTGTCCAGAGAGTTGGTTGGGTGAGGTACTCTCTGCTTTGCAATCTTGGTATCTCTCACTGCTTACCAAGAACTTGGTGAGAGGCCAGGGGAAACATCTTCTGCCACCACTGGAGATACCAGTAGGGATCAAGTGGGAGGCCTAAGGCATCTGGCCTGGGGAAGAGCTTTCTTCCTTCACAGGCCTGGTGTCTCCTACCCCCCCCCCCACCCCCCGCAAACCCCACAGCAGTATCAGTCTTGGAGAACTGCATTCTACTTCCATGTGGAGTACCAGTAAGGTGAACAAAAATACCCGAATAGTAGTACAAGGGCTCTAAAAACTAAACTGTCATTGGAACCATGGCACACAGAGGTACGCCAGGACCTACTTGTTAAACCTAAATAGAATGACTTCCTGCTAAAACACAAAACTGAAATAGGATCTAGAGTCTCCTAACATAATATTCAAAATGTCCAGGATGCATTAAAAAATCGCTTATCATACCAAGAACTGGGAAAATCACATGAGTGAGAAAAGACAATCAGCATATGCTAACACCAAGATGAATCAGATGTTGGCATTACGAAGCAAGGATTTTAAAGTAGCCATCATAAAGTGCTTCAACAAATACTATTTAATTTTTTTAAATATGAAATTTCAACCAAAGTAACAAAAGATACAAAAAGAACCCAAAGTAAATTATAGCACTTAAAAATACAATAATAAAAACTCGCTGGTTAGGCTCAATAGAAGAAATAATATGACAGAGGCAAGAATCTGTGAACTTGAAGACAGAACAACAGAAATTATACAATCTGAATAGCAGAGAGAAAATAGACTAAAAAGCATGAACAGAGCATCAGAGACATGGGACAATGATAAAATATCTAAGTTTTATATCATCAGAGACTCAGAAGGCAAATAGAAATAAAGGGTGAAAACTCCCCAAATTCAGTAAAAGACATAAGCCTACAGATTCAAGATGAGCAAACCCAGATGGGATAAACCCAAAGAAATTCACACCAAGACAAGTCAAATAAACTTCTGAAAACTAAAGACGAAGAAAAAGATCGTGAAAGCAGTTAGAGAAAAACAATTACCCATAGTGCAAAAACAATCCAACTGACAGTAGAGTTTTCATCAGAAACCATGGAGTTAAAAAAAAAAAGTAGCACATTTTTCAGGTGCTAAAAGAAGAGAGCTGTCAACCTAGAATCTTATATCCAATGAAAATATCTTTCAGCAATGGAGAGGAAGTCAAAACATTCTCAGAGAAAGAAAAACTAAGAATTTGTTATCAGGAGGCCTACACTGAAACAACAGCTAAACGAAAATCTTTAAAGGAAATGATTAAAGAAGGAATTCTGGAACATCAGGAAGGAAACATAGAGTAAGTGAAAATATGGGCAAATGTTGAACTTTCTTCTCTTAAATTTTCTAAATTATGTTTTATGGTTGAAACAAATTATAATACTGTCTGATGTAGTTCTAAATGAATCTAGAGGAAATAGTTAAGATAATTATAAATGGAGGCTAAAAAGGATATAAAGGGAGGTAAGATATACTTCACTTGAACCAGTAAAATGACAATATCAGCAACTATGAAAAGATCTATATCTTATGAGATATCTATCTATATAGATATCTCTATCTCTACCTATAAATGCCTTCAGCAATGTTATATAAAGAGATACACTCAAAGACATTTAGATATATCAGAATAGAATTCTAAAAAATGTTCAAGTAACCCACATGAAGACAGAAAAAGGAAATAGAAAATAAAAGATAAAGTGGCAGATTTAAACCCTAACATATTAATAATTATGTTAAATGTAAATGGTCTATATATTAAAGCTAAAATACAGAGATTAACAGAGTGGGCTAAAAAACATTAAACTATATGTTGTCCACAAGAAACTTGCTTTAAACATAACAATATAGGTAAGTTGAAAGTAAGAAGATGGAGAAAGATATGTCATGCAAACATTAATTTTAAAAAGCAAGACAGACTGTACTGATATCAGATAAAGTAGACTTTAGAGCAAAGAAAATTACTAGGGAAAAAGAAAGACATTACATAATGATGAATGGATAAATTTATCAGGAAGACAGCAATCCTAATTGTGAATGTATCAAGCAGCAGAGCTGCAAAATACAAGAAGCAAAAACTAAAAGAGCTGAAAGGAGAAATAGATGAATCCACACTTATAGTTGGGGAATTAAGCACTCCATTTGCAATAACTGAAAGAATTACTTGACAAAATCAGAAGAACCCAGCAATCCATAGGATTTATTATTTTTTTCCATTTATTTTTATTAGTTGGAGGCTAATTACTTTACATTATTGTAGTGGTTTTTGCCATACATTGACATGAATCAGCCATGGATTTACATGTGTTCCCCACCCCGATCCCCCCTCCTGCCTCCCTCTCCATCCCATCCCTCTGGGTCTTCCCAGTGCACCAGCCCTGAGCACTTGTCTCATGCATCCAACCTGGGCTGGTGATCTGTTTCACCCTTGATAGTATACTTGTTTCAATGCTGTTCTCTCTGAACATTCCACCCTCGTCTTCTCCCACAGAGTCTAAAAGTCTGTTCTGTACATCTGTGTCTCTTTTTCTGTTTTGCATATAGGGTTATTGTTACCATCTTTCTAAATTCCATATATATGCATTAGTATACTGTATTGGTGTTTATCTTTCTGGCCTACTTCACTCTGTATAATGGGCTCCAGTTTCATCCATCTCATTAGGACTGATTCAAATGAATTCTTTTTAATGGCTGAGTAATATTCCACAGTGTATATGTACCACAGCTTCCTTATCCATTCGTCTGCTGATGGGCATCTAGGTTGCTTCCATGTCCTGGCTATTATAAACAGTGCTGCGATGAACATTGGGGTACACGTGTCTCTTTCAGATCTGGTTCCCTCGGTGTGTATGCCCAGGAGTGGGATTGCTGGGTCATATGGCAGTTCTATTTCCAGTTTTTGAAGGAATCTCCACACTGTTCTCCATAGTGGCTGTACTAGTTTGCATTCCCACCAACAGTGTAAGAGGGTTCCCTTTTCTCCACACTCTCTCCAGCATTTATTGCTTGTAGACTTTTGGATAGCAGCCATTCTGACTGGTGTGTAATGGTACTTCATTGTGGTTTTGATTTGCATTTCTCTGATAATGAGTGATGTTGAGCATCTTTTCATGTGTTTGTTAGCCATCTGTATGTCTTCTTTGGAGAAATGTCTGTTTAGATCTTTGGCCCATTTTTTGATTGGGTCATTTATTTTTCTGGAATTGAGCTGCAGGCGTTGCTTGTGTATTTTTGAGATTAATCCTTTGTCTGTTTCCTCATTTGCTATTATTTTCTCCCATTCTGAAGGCTGTCTTTTCACCTTGCTTATAGTTTCCTTTGTTGTGAAAAAGCTTTTAAGTTTAATTAGGTCCCATTTGTTTATTTTTGCTTTTATTTCCAGTATTCTGGGAGGTGGGTCATAGAGGATCCTGCTGTGATTTATGTCGGAGAGGGTTTTGCCTATGTTCTCCTCTAGGAGTTTTATAGTTTCTGGTCTTACATTTAGATCTTTAATCCATTTTGAGTTTATTTTTGTGTATGGTGTTAGAAAGTGTTCTAGTTTCATTCTTTTACAAGTGGTTGACCAGTTTTCCCAGCACCACTTGTTAAAGAGGTTGTCTTTTTACCATTGTATATTCTTGCCTCCTTTGTCGAAGATTAATTGACATACATTGAACACTCCACCCAACAGGAGCAGAATACATATTTTCCCAAGCATTCACGGAACATTCACTAAGGTAAACCATATCCTAGACTATATATAAACAGATTCAAGCAAGTTAAAATATTTGAAATCATATTGAGTGTATTCTCCGACTATAATGGAATCAAACTACAAGTCGATAAAAAAAACCAATCAAACAAGAAAATCTCCACACACGTGGAAGTTAAACAACAGACTTCTAAATAATCTGTGGGTCAAAAAGGAAGTTTCAAAAGAATTTAAAAATACATTGAACTGACTGAAAATTAAAATGTAACCTGTCAAAATTTGTAGGATGCAACTAAAGCAGTGCTTAGAGGGAAATTTGTGGCATTAAATGCTTACCTTATAAAAGGGGAAAGGCCCCAGACTCATAATCTGAGTTCCTACTCCAAGAAAATAGAAGAAAAAAAATAGGCCCAAAGTAAGAAGAATGAAGGAAATAATAAAGAGCAGAAATCAATGAAATTGGAAAATGAGAAAGCAATTGAGCAAAATCAAGGAAACAAAAAGCTGGTTCTTGAATGAAACAGGGATAATTGGCACAGATCTTGAAACCATTAGAAGAATAATAAATATTATAAAATAACTTTATACTCATAAATTCAACAACTTAGAAGAAATGGATCAATATCTCAAAACTATAAACTACCAAATCTCAATCAAGAAATGGATCATCTGAATAGTCCTATAATGATTTAAAATATTGAATTCAAAAAAAATTCTACATAATCTGTTACAGAAAACAGAAAAGGAGGGAACACTCCCCCAAATCATGCATGAGTTCAGTATTACCCCAATACCAAACTAGACAAAGATAGGACAAAATGAAACCTACAGACCAATATCCTTCATGAATTGACACATGACACAAAAATGCTTAACGAAATATTAGCAATAGAACTCAGCAATACAGAAAGAGAGATGCCATGACAAAGTGGATGTTTTATTCTAATGGGGGTTGATGTCAGGAATGCAAGAGTTGTTCAATATTTGAAAAATGAGTGTAATCAACAGGCTAAGGAAGAAGAATCATATGATCAAATCAACTGAAGCAAAATCATTTGGCAAAATCCAATACCCATTCATGATAGAAATGCTCAGAAAACCAGGAAGAGAGAGGGAACTTCCTCAACTTAGTAAAGAACACTTTCAAAAAATCTGCAGCTAACATTAAACATAATGGTGAAAGACTGACTGTTTTCCCCTGGAGATCAGGAACAGGGCAAGGGTGTCTGTTTTTACCACTCTTACTCAATACAGAAAAGACAATTACATTTCTATATACAAGCATTGACCATGTGGGAACCAAATTAAAAAACACATAATACCATTTACAATTGTTCCAAAAAAAGCAATATTTATGTACTGAACTTGCACAGGATCTCTATGCTGAAAATTACTAAACTACTTAGGAAAGAAATCAAAGACCTAAATAAATGGAGAAACAATACTACATTCATGGATGGGAAGACTCAACATAGTAAAGATAGCAATTCTTCCAAAATTGAAGGTATAGGTTTAATGAAATTCCTATCAAAATCCCACAAGATTCTTTTGTAGATATAGACAACTTTATTCTAAAATTTATGTGGAAAGGCAGTAGGCCCTAGAATAGCTAAAAATAATCTTGAAAAGAAGAGCAAAATGGGAGGACTCTGCTTATATTATATAGCTACACTAATCAAGAGTGAGTACTAAAGAGAAAATCTTTAGTACTGAGGGCTAGGTAAGGGGTTCTCGGACTTGACATCACAAGGACAAACCATAAAAGGAAAATCTGATAAATTGAATCTCTTCAAAATTAAAATGTACGCTCTGTAAAAGCCCATGTGAAAAGGACAAAAAGAAAAGCTTCAGAGTGGGAGAAAGTATTTGTAAACCACATATCCAAGAAACTACAAATCTACATGCTAGAATACATAAACCACTCTCAAAACTTAACAGTAAAAAAAAGAACAATCCAATTAGAAAATAGACAGAAGCCATGAACAGACATTTCACTGAAGAGTATATATAGATGGCAAATAAACTATGAGAAGACATTCAACATCATTAGCTATTAGGGAAATGTAAAGTAAGATCACAGTGAGATGTCACACTTATCAGAATGGCTTAAAAAACAAAAGTGACCACATCAAATCCTGGTACTGCCACTAGGCAGAACACTCTTTGACATAAATTGTAGCAGTATTTGTTTGGCTCTCTCTCTTAAAGTAAAGAAAATAAAAGCAAAAACAAACAAATGGGACCTAATTAAACCTAAAAGCTTTTGCACAGCTAAGGAAACCATCAACAAAACAAAAAGACAACCTACTGAATGGGAGAAAATATTTGCAAATGATATGGCCAATAAAGGGTTAATACCCAAAATATACAAACAGCTCATACAACCCAACATCAAAAAACCAAGGAAACTGATTTAAAAATGAGAAGAAGACCTGAATAGACATTTACCAAAGCAGGCATACAGATGGCCAGCAGGCACTTGAAAAAGATGCTAAACATTGTTAATCATCAGAGAAATGAACATTAAAACCACAATGAGGATTTCCCTGGGGGTACAGTGTTAAAGAATCTGCCTGCCAATGCAGAAGACACAGGTTCAGTCCCTGGTCCAGGAAGATTCTACATGCCATGGAGCAACTGAGTCTGTGTACCACAACTGCTGAGCCCGAGCTCTAGAGCCCACTAGCTGCAACTACTGAAGCCCGTGTGCCTAAGAGTGTGCTCCACAACAAGATAAGCCACCACGATGAGAAGCCCATGCACTGCAACAAAGAGTAGCCCCTGCTCCCGGCAACTAGAGAAAGCCTGCAAGCAGCAATGAAGACCCAGCACAGTCAAAAATAAATATCACCTCACACCTGTCAGAATGGTTGTCATCAAAAAGAACACAAATAACAAATGTTGGTGAGGATGTGGAGAAAAGGGAACCCTCACACACTGTTGGTGGGAATGTAAATTGGTGCAGCCATTAAAGAAAACAGTAGGGAGGCTTCTCAAAAATATAAAAGTAGTTACCAATATGACCCAGAAATTCCACTCCTGGCTATGTATCAGAAAAAGGGAAAACACTAATTCGAAAAGATATACGTACTCCAATGTTCACAGTAGCATTACTTACAATAGCCAAGATATGGAAGCAACCTAAGTGTCCATCAACAAATGAACAGAAGATGTTGTGTATACACACACACACACAATGAAATAGTGCTCAGCCATAAAAAGAATGAATTTTGCCATTTGCAACAACATGGATGGACTTGGAGGGCATTATGCTAAGTGAAATAAATAAGACAGAGAAAGACAAACATTGTATGATACCACTTATTTGTAGAATCTTAAAAGAACTATTGAATGTAGCAAAAAAGAAATTCACAAATATAGAGAAAAAAGTAGTGGTTACTAGTGGGAGGAGGGAAGTAGAGAGGGACAGGATAGGAGTAGGGGATGAAGAGGTACAAACTACTATCAATAAAATAAATAACCTACAAGGACATATAGTACAACACAGGGAATAGAGTCAATCATAACTATAAATGGAATATAACCTTTAAAAGTTGTGAATCACTATGCTGTACACCTGAAACTTATGTAATATTGTACATCAACTGTGTAACTCAATGTAAATCCATGGCTGATTCATGTCAATGTATGGCAAAAACCACTACAATACTGTAAAGTAATTAGCCTCCAACTAATAAAAATAAATGAAAAAAAAATCCTCGTGGAAAAAAAATTAAGCATGCAATTAACATACAACTTGGCAACTGCACTCTTGGGCATTTATCCCAGAGAAATGAATACTTATGTTCACAGATAAACCTGTTACATGAATGCTCATAGAAGTTTTATTCATACAGCCTCAGACTGGAAACAGCACAGATGTCTTTTAACAGGTGAATGGTTAAATGAACTGGTACATTCATACCATGGAATACTACTCTGCAATAAAAAGGAGCAGATTGTTGATAGATGCAACAACTTGCCAGGACCTCAAGAAAATGATGCTGAATGAAAAACAAACAGTCTTGAAAGATTACATATGATATAAACTTGTTTATATAATATTCTTGAAATAACAAAACCATATGGGTGGAGAACAGCATCTTGGTTGCCAGGGGCTAGCAATGGGGGAAGTGGGTAGTGGCTGGGTGTGAATATCAAGAGGTAGCACCAGGGAGATCCTTATGGTCACCACCTTGATTAGTTCTGCACCTTGATTGTGGGAATGGTTTTTTTGTTCTTTAGTCAGTAAGTCATGTCCAACTCTTTGCAACCCCATGGACTGTAACCTGCCAGGCCCCTCTGTCCATGTAATTTCCCAGGCAAGAATACTGGAGTGGGTTGCCATTTCCTTCTCCAGGGGACCTTCCTGACCCAGGGATCAAACCTGAGTCTCCTGAATTGGCAGGCAGATTCTTTACTGCTGAGCCACCAGGGAAAGCTGTGGGGATGGTTACACATATGATAAAATTACATACACACACAATACATACACACACTCACAGAGTACATGTAAAACTGGTGAAATCTGAATAAGAACTATGAATTGTACCAATATCAATTTTGACACTGTACTATAGTCATGTAAGATATCAACATCGGGGGAAACTGGGTAAAGAACCCCCTGTACATTTTTTTTTTTTGCAATTTGCTGATAATTTATAATTATTTGAAAATAAAAATTTTTAAAGGGGGTTGGTGTATTACTTGATGTATTTATTTACTAAGATGTCAAAGCTGGGCTTTTTTGGAAGCAGTTCATAAGTTAGTACATCAGAAAGCAGGGACAGGATGGAAACCAGCATTTGCTGGGGACATGCTCTGGGCCAGACAATTCACCTATATAATCTTATTTAATTCTCAAGACATCCCTGATGAAGTTGGCATTTTTTCTCATTTCAGATGAAGAAAATGAATCTTAGACTCAGGGCTTGTCCAAGTTAGTGGCTAATAATTTCTAACTGAAGCTAATAATTATTAAGTGCATAAGTATGCTAAGTGCTATTCATGAATTATTTCATTTAATACTCAAAATAACTATGTAATGTATTATAGGTACTACTACTGCTCCCATTTAACAGATGAGGGACCTGAAGCTCAGCTAGGTTAAATGACCTGCCCAAAATCATACAGCATGGAAGAGGTAGAATCAGTATCCAAGACAGGCATGTAAGATGTGCTTTTCCTCAACCTCAACGCACTTTCCAAAGTCAAGTGGGGTAAGAAATTCAGATTCCAAGGCAGAAATGAACCCTCCTCGGTGTCCTCAATACATCCCATGAGTCTCTTACCCCAGTCCTTAGAACTGTTTATTGCATTCATACCTCCAATGTCTGCCTCTCCCTCCAATGCAAAATTATGGAAACTCCTTGAGAGAGAGAACCATGGTTTACTCATGTTCATTACTCTAGAATAGAAGCACAACTGATATCTGGTGCATGGATGAAAAAAGTGAGAGATCTCTTTAAATTCTGTGAATAATTCTCTCTCTCTTTTTACACTTTTTATTTTGTATGGGGGTATAGCCAATTAACAATGTTGTGATAGCTTCAAGTAAACAGCGAAGGGACTCAGCTATACATATACATGTATCCATTCTCCCCCAAACTCCCTCCCATCCAGGCTGCCACATAACACTGAATAGAGTTCCATGTGCTATACAGTAGGTCCTTATTTGTTATCCATTCTAAATATAGCAGTGTGTAATTGTGCATCCCTAGCTATCCCTTCCCCCCATCCTCCCCCTCTGGTAACCATAAGCTTGTTCCCTAAGTTTGTAAATCTGTTTCTGTTTTGTAAATTATGAACAATTCTCTCTGTAGGGCTGCACCTGGGAGTATCTGAGAACCCATCTTCACCTGCATCACACCAGGTGGGCTGAGTAGACGTGTGGACTCCAGTTTTCTCTGATCCCACATCACAACCACTGGTGTGCTGGAGCAATTTACCCTGGCTCACCATAGCCAATTGTTATATTTTCAGAATTTTGTAAACCAATTTTTAAACCATTCATAGCTTGAAATCAGCCATGGTGGGAATATTTAGGCCACAAAAATTGGCAAATGCTACAAAGCAAGGCACTCTCCACAAACACCAGAACTGATTGTTAAACATTTACCAGCACACTGCTGATCCCAGACATTTGGCTGCAATACTTAGGTGCATGTAAATAAAGAACTCCCAGGTGGAAGGGGCAAAAATAAGCCTTCTAGGGTACTGCAAATGTTCTTTATCTTGATCTGGCTTATGGTTACACAAAGATGTATACATAGGTAAAAATCCATTGAGCTACACATTTACAAATAGCACACTGTTTGCAACTTACTGTATGTATGTTTTGCTCAATAAAAAGGAACTCCCAGACTATACAAAGAGCTGTGGATTGATCTAGATCTCTTGCTCCCTGCAGAGACCCACTAATCAAGATGCACTGACGCTCCCAGGCATATTGATCTACGTGCATCACAGATGATGAAGCAGCTCAGTTCAGTGCATTATCTATTGTGCAGGATGGGGCAAAGGTGGTCCAAACAGCTGCTGGCATCGGGAATCTGAGTCCCTTCACGTCTTTTCTTCGTCACAGCTGCTGACATCTCTCACCTACGTTATTCGTAGCTGTGGCTCGAGATGGTGCTGTTTGCTGATGGGCAGCATGACTCACTATCCAGCAGATCATTTTTCTAATTAAGTGGGGGAGATGGATGGATATTTTCCCATACTTGGGCAGAAGTCTCATTTGCTTGTGTCTTTTTACTGCAATTACTCAGCTTTATATTGAAGGGGCAATTTTCTCCACTTAAAAAAAAATAGTACATGAAACCTGCCCCTTCAGACAATTTGTGGGGAAAATGGAAAGGAAATGAAGCACTTTTCCAAAATGCACCCTCATGAGAGAGGAAACAACCTTCACTGAGCTTCTTCCACAAAAGTGCCATAGATGGGAATGCCCAGCTCCCTATTTTATCTTTAGGATGCTGGCTGGCATTTAACCTTCCTGAAACAATTCCCATCCTCCTCCTGCTTTCTGGACTCCTCTCCCCTCAGCCACTCAACTGGACAGCTTCCTTGGGGCAGCAGCTTTATTCTGTGAAGGAATGACAGGAGCTTTCAGGCAAAGCCTGGGGTCTAGGAAGTGGGATGGGTGGTCTAGCTCAGTGATAGCCCTTCATGGGGATGCAGGAGCAACCATGGTGGAATTTGAAGGGTGGATGAGGATAAATTTGCACAGTGTCACTGTCATAGCCTCAAGAAATCAAATACCTAGTCCTCCCTCCCTTCTAGGCTCAGAAATAGCTCCTCAGATAAACCCAATTCAAGCTCAAGTGCTCAAAGTGCATTGTAGACAGATATTGCTATGAGGATTTTTTTTTAAGTGGAATGTTAGTAGCTCCTGGAAGTCCCACTCAGTCCCCCGTGAGCTGAAGTCATGGAACTCACCAGTTAGCTCAGCCCCCTCTCATTTCTGCCTCCAACAGGGTGAGCAGCCCTGGCACTGGTCTCACTGCTCTTTCACTGTATTCACTGGGCCCTTGTACAACTTGCCAGTTAAGAGTCCAGTCCTGAATCCCAAGTGTACTTGGACAGAATTACATTTCCTGCCTGGCTTTTGCCAGGCTCTTTCTCCTAGAGACTACTTTCTATAACACACACACACACACACACACACACACACACACACACATCTGCCTCTGCCATGCCTAAGTCTTCCACACCCAAAGACCACCCAAGAACCAGTATTCCCAACCCTACCCCTTCCTTAATAGCCTCAATAGCAGCTGCAATCCCAGCATGCCTCCTGCCCAAATTATGACAACTTGCTTAAATCACAAAGAACAAAGTCCTCAGATGCTCTTGGTAAATCCAACTAATCCTTGGCCCACATATGATGCTAAAGGCTTGACCAGGGGCCTAGCTTTATCTCTAATGTCCAGAAAAGGCCCACACCGTCCCTTCTGTTCAGGAATGGTTCAGTTGAACTGTGTCCCTGATGGTTCCTGACCTTCAAAGTCTTTCCCAGTGGTTGAGGTCATGTTTGGGGCCCAGCTGCAAGTTTCTTTCACAAGAGACTGCTGTCAGATGAGATGTACCCACTCTAGTGCCAACAATGTCATCACTTATCATACCCTCATCAGGTTACCTGAGTGCACTAAAAACTGGTGCCTCTTTCTCTCTCAAAGGAGCTGGGAGTGGGGTGAGGGAAGGGAGGAGGAGAGAGGTAGAGAAAGAGGTCAGATAGGAGGATCAGCTGCCGTGTTGGGTTACTGGCTCCCCTCACCAGCAGTGGCCACCGATAGTCATTTAACAGATATTTGTTGAATAAAACCACAAAGAAATGCATGGATTAGTCCTAAAATATAAAAGAAAACCATTCTTTAGCTCACAGATATATCAAGCTCTCCTTGAATCTCTATCGCCAGCCTAGTTTGCCTCCCATACCTCTTTCTTTACGCTTCTCCCTTTCAGCTAAGCAGCATTAAGTCCTTTTCTCTGAGGTCCTAAAAAACTAAGAGCCTTGCTTTTAGTTTTCCACAAAGTGGAAAACAAGCCCGAGAAGAACTTGCATGGCTCTTGGCCACTGCATATGCAACTTGAGCCGACTGAACCCTGTTTGCCTCATCTGAGAAGTTATACACCAGTGTGTCATGGACAAACAGACTGAAGGCTGGGGTTGGAAATATTTCCATCTGCCTTTCTCATGGGGTTCCTAGCACCCCTCTGACCTCAATTCCTCCAGCAGCAGCAAAGCCAACACTCCACATTTCCAAACTCCCACTCTTCACGGTTTGGGTAGGCAGTTCACAAGGGTGCTAGTGGGCCAGGCTGCATAGACCAGGCCTCTGAGCTTACAGACTCCCAAATAAAGAGCCCCTGGTGGAGTCAACCAGAGGGCTGTGCTCATGGCCCACCCATCTTCTTCCTGCCTCAGTTACCAAGGTTCTTGGAGGTCCTGGCAGGTCCTGCTCCCACCTCCCACCAGGTCCATGTCACACTCCCAGACCTCACTGACAGGGCAAAGGTTAAAATGTCCAGACTACATACCTAGTCATTCCAGCAACTTGCCCAGCAGTCCTCCAGAATGTGTGCTTGGGAGCTGGAGGAGGGATAAAATGAGAGGACAAGGCTGCTGGGGAAAGCCCTGGGCTCCATAACCTTCTGGTCAAGTGAACTGAATTTCCAGACTAAGGCCGGAGGAGGGACTAGCAAAGGAGAGAAAGGAAAAGAGGCAGGACCAAAGCTAACCCCTTCTTTTTTCCTCCTAAACTCAATCCAGATTTGCCTTCTGAGGGCTGCCTGAAACTGATCCCTGTGGCTCTGACTCGGCCTTTCTTAAAGACATAGTCTCCACTATTCGGGGGTGGGGAGCAAATCTCACCTGGCCCAAATATGTCCCAGGACAAAAGATAGGGGGAAGGCAACACAGTGCAAAACCCCAAATGCCCCACACCTCCGCTCTTGATCTAGACCCACAACTGGAGATTCCCTCAGAGCAGCCAACTCAAGACCTCTGCTGGCTGACTCACAGACTCTGCTAGCTAGAGTCACTGGGCTGGTCTCTTGAAGTCTGCAAGTGAGTGTGGGAAAAAGAGCACTGGAACATGAGCCCCATATCTCACTACTTCCTGTGTCACCATGATCAAGTCACTCTCCTCCTCTCAGCTGTGGTTTCCCTTCTTGACACATAAAAAGCTAATAGTGGCAGCCCTGCCAAGCTCCCAGCTTGCTGCTGTCTCCTGTTACAGTGGAAGGCAGCACCCTGAGGTGCTTAGGGTCCTGGCATCTGACCCCCAGCAGGCTGTGCTGCTCCAGCTCAGACATACTTACAAGGATCAGAGTTGGGACTTTTTTGCTGGGTTGGGTAGGGGTGGAATCCGGGTGTGAGCTGGTGAGTGGGTAGATAGGGAGCCATTTTGTGTGTGTGCCAGGGGAGGAGGAGGAACAGCCTATCTTCTGTGTTCTTTACAAGGTGTTATCAATCCATCAGGATCTGCCGTTCAGGCGTACAGAAAGTGGCTATGAGCACATCCTGATCTTCCCCTCGCCTCCATATTTCTCATTTCCTCTATAGAAAAACCACCTAGGTGATCAGCCTGGCAAGGCCTGGGGGCCAGGCTCTGGGCCTGGTGACTCTTTCTTACTGCAGACTCCAGCTCCTCTTCTTCCCTAAAGCTGCCTGCCTCCTCTCCACACCTAGGCTTCTGTTCCTTTCCAGTCTGTCTGCAGAGTGGGGCACCGTCTCCAAGCTCCCCCCTCCATTCTCACCCTGAAGAACAGCACACAGCCTCATTTCCTTCTGAGGCCATGGTTCTCAGCTGTTTCTACACGTGAATTTCCTGAAGAGCTTTAGAAAAAAGGCTCATACTCAAACCTCACCCCTGGAGTCAGATTCCATTAGTCTGGGGCATCTTGGGCACCCCTGGTGTAAAAACTCGGGAGGTGATTCTAATGTGCCAGCAGAGGTACAAGCCATGACTTTGAGGGTTCCTGCTGCTTAAGATATCAGGGAATCAGGGGAAGGGTGACCAGCTAACAGGTATGGGAAAAGAGAAAATGTTGGCACCTCCCAAAGTTATTCCAGAAGCAGTTCTTCCCTGCATGCATCACTCTCTCAGGAGAAAATAATGCCAGTGGCTCACACCATCATGCCAGACAGTGTCAAGTGCTTTGTTACCTCACCCAATCCTCATGACCACCATTGTTTTTTTCTTCAGTTGCTCAGTCGTGTTTGACTCTTTGCAACCCCATGGACTGCAGCAAGCCAGGCCTCCCTGTCCCGCACCATCTCCCCAAGTTTGCCCAAGTTCATGTCCATTGCATTGGTGCTCCATGGGAGGAGGGAATGGCAAACCATCCCAGCATACTTGCCATGAGAACCTCATGAACTGTGTAAAAAGACATGCCCATCATAGGAGGTATCATTTTTATTCTCATTTTGCAGTTAAGGAAACTGTGGCATTGAGAGGTGAAGCAAGTGGTTCAAGAGTGGGATTTGAACTCAGGAATGTGGCCATCAGCCACTATGCCACATCCTTCTTGCTGTCAAGCTTCAGATCTGGTACTGTTCTCAAGATGCTCCCCTCCTCCCTGGAAGGGCCTTCATCCCACACCCCAGGTCTGGAGATGCACTGGGGCTGAAAAAGCATGCTACCTTCTATGCATAAAAAGCTGTCCTTTATCCTGGGGAGGGCATCTGTATTTGAGGAGACTGCATGTGAGGTCTGGCACTCACATTCCAGGAAGACACACAGCTGCAGTGTTTAAAAAATAGACTCTGGTCAGACAGACCTGGATGCACAGTCCAGCTTGGCCACATACTTGATGGTGACTGTACACTATACTCTCCTCCTCAGTAGCCCTGGTCTCCTCATGTATCAAGTGGGATAATCACACAAAATTTCTGGGGTCATGGAGCCGCAATAAAAGTACATGGGCAAAGTGCCCGGCATAGAGGGGTGCTCGGTATGCATGCTTCCCAACTCTCCAGCCTGCCCTTTATTGGAGGAGCCTTCTAGGGTATGTGGCAAAGCCCTTTGGCAGTCTACAGACCCTTTGGCAGGAAAAAAATGCCTTTAAATATATTAAATAACGGAGAAGGAAATGGCAACCCACTCCAGTATTCTTGCCTAGAGAATCCTGTGGATGGAGGAGCCTGGTGGGCTGCTGCCCGTAGGGTCGCACAGAGTCGGACATGACTGAAGCAACTTAGCATGCATGCATGCATTGGAGAAGGAAATGGCGACCCACTCCATTGTTCTTCCCTGGAGAATCCCAGGGACGGAGGATGGGCTGCCATCTATGGGGTCGCACAGAGTCAGACACGACTGAAGTGACTTAGCAGCAGCAGCAGCATATTAAATAAACTACTTAGGATTACAAAGGAAACATTATTGTATACAGAAATACAATTTACAGTCTAGTCATATAGCACCAGGTCTAATACTAACAAACTTTTGAGATAGTAAAAAAAATGATTTTTTGAGATACCTGTAACAACTGTGACGTGATATGGAAAAAGGCTGTAACTCTACTGGTGACAGTCCCAAATGCTGCTGATAGCACTGTGGTTTACTGCACTGGAGACAGGTCTGCCCCCTCCTCTACTCAATAGCTGTGTGATCTGGGCCACCCTACTTAGTTTTTCTGTGCCTGTCTCCTCACCTGTAAAACAGGAGTTGCTGTGAGGATGCAATGAGTGGATGAGTACATGTAAAGTGCTTAGAGCCAGGCCTAGGACACAGCGGAGGCTCTTTAAGTGTTAGCTCTTATTGCTATCTACAAATGGGCTTCTATAGATCAGGGTGAAGAGTTCATTAACCCAAACCCCAGGGCAAAGTTCTACCTCCAGCTAAGCTCCCCTACTATGCAAAGATGACTCCAACACCACTTGTGATGCTGTGCCATTTGTATTCCTCTGGGACTTGGGATCTTTAAATATATTCTTAAAACACTGCCAAATCCAGGTCTTCTGAGGCCAAGAAACAAATGCCTTTTCAAGGATTGCCCTCTCTTGGGCTTTGTCTCAGGACACCCTCCAAGTCCTCTCCACGTAGCCCCACTTGCCCTCCAACTCCCCCTCCTTCAAGCTCTGCTGCCCAAGGCGCTGTATTTACAGGCTCTGCCATGGCTTCAGGCTTCCCACTTAAGAGTCTAGAATTCACCTCCAAACTTTTAACAAGCTTAAGGGTAATTTGGAAACTGGTAGCACTCTCTAACTTATTGCTGTCGTTATGAGTCAGGGAGGGGGTCTGCGGAGATCAAAACCATCCCTTTAGTGTACAGATGTGGCAACTGAGACCCAGAAGGAAACAAAGACTTGCTGAAGCCCATATGGCAGTTTGCTAGCAACTCTGGGCTTGTGACCCAAGATTCCTCTTACTCTGTCCTCCTTGGTTGAAGTAAAATTTCCATCTTCTTAGACCTCCCCCTTCTTCTTCATCTCCATCATCTGGCCAGTTCACACTTCTCATCAGTTCCATTTCATCATAAATATGGTACCAATCCATTAGCCCCTCTCCATGTCCCTGCACCTGCCCTGGGTCAGGCCCTCTCTCCCTTCACTCCTCACCTGCCTCCCCAACCGTGACCCACTCTGCTGTTTGAAACTTCTTACTCTGTGCCTCTGCTCCTGTCGCATGCCACAGATGTCAGGAACTTGAAGGAAGCTTATGGTTCTCGAATCTAACTCCTCACACACCATCCCACTCCACATCCTGCCATGTCAGAGAGGAAGCCCCCAAGGCTGTGCTAGGTGAATGGAGCCCTCCAAGGTCTGACAGCATGCAAGAGGGAGAGCTGGCACCCAAACCCAGGTCACAAGGTCATAAAATCTGCATTCT
Organism: Cervus canadensis; assembly: GCF_019320065.1. NCBI lineage: Eukaryota > Metazoa > Chordata > Mammalia > Artiodactyla > Cervidae > Cervus > Cervus canadensis. The sequence continues at coordinate 37,241,801 of NC_057419.1, forward strand.
AGAAAGAATTGACTTTAGTACTACTAGCCCCATGACATCACCCATGTCTCAGAATTACATCCCAAATCCTATTGTTTCAGGTAATAACTGGAAAGCTTGTTTTGGTCAGGACCATGATTGCTAGTTCCCCTTCTACATGCTCATTTTGGAAAATGTGGACAATACTCCCTATCTTTCTCCCACTTTCCCCCAGATCCCCTAAGGTAGGCCTCCAGTAGCCACCAGCCCAAGTTGCCTCCTAATGTGTCACAAGCATGGGTAGGCCCTGCCTGCTTACCAACCATTTTCACAAATACTTCTGCAGGCTTGGGCTCAAAATCAGTTTGCTAGTCTCATGTTTGTGAACTCCCCCATTGCCCTGAATCTCCTAGAATATACTAGATTGTGTCTGCCTCCCCTCTGCTGCACTAGCACCTGGTACCAGGCCTAGCATAGAATGGAGATTCAATCTCTGAGAAATGAATGAATGAATGAAAGAAAATGCTAATATTGCAAGAGGGATAGAGAGGAACAAGACACAGACAACCCTGCCTCTGGGAGTTTAGAGTTTACTTATGAATGTAAGATACATATATGAATAGAGAACCAGGTTGCCATATCTGACTTTCCCTGCAGTCCAAGCAGGAGCCTGGGACACTGTAATAAGGCTGCAATGTAAAAGTAGTTGGGTGCAAGGGCATGGCAGAGCAGGTCATGGAGGCAGCATCTTGGATCCAAGTGGGCATTGAGCTAAGCAGCAGACTGTAACAGGCCTGGGGTGTGTGTGTGTGGGGGGGGGGGGCTGTTGGGAAAACCAGATTAGGTTTCCAGGAACTAGAGCCACCATGTTAGTAAAAGTATGTTCGGAGTGGAGAAGCAAGATTCTGGAAATATTTCTTCAAGGCCTGGTGTGTAGCTGCAGAGGCTTATCAGTAAACTGGAGGGCGATGGGACCAGAGACAGGAGGAAGCCTGGGGATAGATGAGAAGTGTCTGAATGAGAATAGAAACAGTGAGAAAGGGAAGACAAAACCAGGCAAAAATGGCTAAGGAACCAATTCCATCTTGTGACTGAAGCTGATGCTATCGCCACTGAAATGGCGAGTGGGAATTGAGGAGTGGGAAGAATGGGAGTGTAGCTTGAAGTCCTTTCACTCTTAAACTTCATGCATTCACTCACTAAGCCTTTACTCAATACCCCAGGACATAGCTCTTGACTCCATATGTGTGTGTGTGTGTCTACACATTCTAACTCTAGGGAATGCTGGAGGCCTCTCCTGCCCCTTCACCTTCAGGTAGGACAAGAGACTGAAAAAAAGGCGTAAAGATCTTTGCTAGTGTGGTCCATGGACCAGCTGCGTCACTATTACTTGGGAACTTGTTTGAAAATGAAGAATTTCAGCTTCTACTCCAGACCTTCTGAAATAGAGTTTGCACTTTACTTCTTAAACTTTAATATACAAACCATCTCCTAGAGAGCTTGTTATCTATGTCACTGGCCCATGGATCCCACATTGAGTAGCAAGGAACTAGACACAACTAGGGCCAGTGTGCCGGGGATGAAACTTTTAATGGGAGGGACCAAGGGAAACTGATCTGGTTTGGGTGTCATCTCTCCCTCTTGGCCACTGTCAGACCTTAGCAGGCTCCATTTCCCTAGTGTGGCTTTAGCATCTTCCTCTTTGACATAGCAGGATGTGGAGTGGGGTGGTATATAAGGAGTTGGACTCGTGAGGAGCAAGTCAGGGTTACGGGTTTATTTGTGGGGTCCCCTTCACACAGGTAGGGAAGTAAGTTCCCAAGCAGCACCTCCCCAAGCCCCCCAGTGCTGTCTCTGCTCTGGACCAAAGGAGGCCTGGTGGCCCCCATGCAATCTTGTGTAACTCTAGCCAAACTCCAGGCAGGGTGAGAAGGCCTCACATTGGTTCAGGCCCAAAACTCTGCCTCAGAAGGAAAAGTTCTTTGAACAGTATGATCTCTGAGGACTTAGCATGATGGTCTATGTCTGGCTAAAGAATTGGCATTTTGGGGGTCCCAGCCAACATTCCTTCCCATCAGAGACACAAGTAACAAAATACAGGGTATGAGAGAACTGTCCCCAGCTCTCCCCGCGCTTTCACTGGGAATGTAGAACTCATATGATACCATCTGTGACAATGTGTTGTATGATCTCACATGTGTATATTTTAATGAAGGCATAATATATCTTCAAGTAACCACATCAGGTAGGTGAAGGATGGGTGGTTTTTACTTTCTTGTGTACTTTTCTGTTTTGCCCACAATTAACTTATTAATAGTTTAAAAATATGAAATTAACAAAGGTTTTATTTAAAAAACCAATTGAACACAAGGAAAAATCATGGCAATACACAAATAAGTGCTGGCTTTTATGGTGTAGATAACTCATTATATGAGGATTTGAGGGAAACTTCCAAAGTGAAAGAGCAAGGGGATGAGAAAGGGGTGCTTAAGATCACCAAATTATACCCAGGTGGTGCTACTGGTAAAGAACCCACCTGTCAATACAGGATATCCAAGAGATGCGGGTTCAATCCCTGGGTCAGGAATATCCCCTGGAGAAGGAAATGGCAACCGACTCCAGTATTCTTGCCTGGAAAATCCCAGGGACAGAGGAGACTGGCGGGCTACAGTCCATGGGGTTGCAAAGAGTCAGACACGACTGAAGCAACTTAGCACACTTAGCACAAGATCACCAAGTCTTTATTCAAAGAAGGACCCACTCAAAAGTCAAAACCTGAATTTCTTGAACTGCAAAGATGCCCAGGTTCTAACCTGGGTAAATGGATTCATTTTTAGAGTCAGAGAATCTCAGAACTTGAAGAATCTGAGAGATTACAAGGCCAGCTATATAGCTTTTTTCTTACAGGAGGGAATTGAGGACAGGAGGGATTGTGAGGACACTGTAGGCTCTGTATATTGGCACACATTCTTCTCTGCCTGTATTATCCCCCCTTTTGGCCTTGGGTGCCTAGCTAACACCCACTCTCCCTCAAGACTTGGTTCAAACATCACTTACTCTAATGGGTTAGGTGTTCTCCTCCATGCTCACAAAATGCTTAATGTATTTCTTTATCATTCACTTGACAACCTACTGAGAACCTACTGTGTGTCAGGCACTGTTCTAGGCATCTGGGACACATCAGTGATTCAAAATTCCCTGGCCTTGTGTGTAGTGATTAAATCAAAACATTTATTTATTCAACAAATATTTATGGGTCACCTGTGCTGTGGGGTCCTGTGTGAGGCATAGCTGTTTTAAGGTTAGGATAACTGTCCACAGCTTTGGTATCCTCCCTTCCCCCTATGGCCAGTGCCCTGTGAACATAATGAATGTTTTCTGAATGAATGAATAATGAAATGGGTACGGTCACACTTGAGAAGGAGCTGGTACTGAAACCTTGGTCCCCTGATAGCTAGAGCTCTTCCCACCATCCCCACCCCCGCCCACCATTGCAGTCAGCCCAAATCTTTGGAACCGCCACTCCATCGCCTCAGGTGGGAAAGGTTAAGAGGAGACACGATTAAGGGCTGGGTCACTTAGGCAGATGCATTTTGGAAAAGGGAGACCCACTCTATTAGGGATCCCTCTGGAGAGAATGGGGACGTCGACAGTTTCTCACACCCCTGCTCAGAAGCTTGGGGCAAGCAAGAAGTGGCTCTCTCTAGTATGGCCCTGTCAGACCAGCACTGTACACTGTACAGCACTGATCATTCTAAGGTACATTCCACTTCGGTGTTTAAAAAACCGTTTTCGTCCAGAACAAAGCCACCACTGGGACTGCAGAGACTTCCTCCACCCCCATCCCCTCGCCTCCACCACATCCCGGGGCCCCAGGATCTTTTCTCCCTCTGAGCCAGAGAGGCAGCGTCCGTTTTGGCATCTGGAGCAGCTGCCCTGCAGCGCCCTCTGCCGAGCGCGGGGTCTGCTCGGCAGCTCGGCTGGGCGGGGGAGTAAGGCGGGCGGGGGGCCGGGCCGCTTCAGAGGAGCCTCCTGTTCCGGAGGTGCCGACGGACTTGACTCATCCCGCTGGCTGCGCCCGCACTGGCCACACCCACAGGCTCGCCGCCTCCACACGCGCCTGGTAACACACGGAGGTACTCTGCGCATGAAAAGCAGCCCAGGGCGGATCCCCGACGGTGGCACCTGCTCAGTCAGTCCAGGTCCCACCCTGCCTGAACCCCTACCTTGGGGAAGCTTCCAGCCCTGGAAGCCCCAGTACCTCGCTCTCACTGAGTCTTCCTCATTGACCTTGAACAGGGGTTGTTTTGTTACACGGCCTTAACAGAATGGGAAACTGAGGGCGACAGAAATGTGAAGAGAGAGGGCCCTTCACGCGACTAAGACGCAGAGGAGGGACTAGACGAACCAATTATCTCTGATCCCAAAGTTCAAGGTGTGCTTTACATAGCATCAAGCTGTATTGTCCTCCTAACTGCCCTCCAACTCCACTTACAGACATATACAGGAAAGGACAGTTGGAAAACATCATAAGGACTTTGAAAGTCGAGCACTATAATAAACATTTGCCATTTTGGAAATAAAGGAAAAGCTGTAAATGACATTTAAGAAGAAAGTCAGGTGGACTTTTGGCTTGATTCTGTTAAGATGTTTTATTATGGGGCAGAGGACGTGATTAGAACTTTGAGGTCCAAAGATGCACCAGAGGAAAACATATCAGAGAAGTGGCCCATGAGGTTGTCCAGTAGTGCTCAGTTCAGTTCAGTTCAGTCACTCAGTCGTGTCTGACTCTTTGCTACCCCATGAATTGCAGCACGCCAGGCCTCCCTGTGCATCACCAGCTCCCAGAGTTTATTCAAACTCATGTCCATCGAGCCAGTGCTCAGTAGGGCCTAAATCAGAGTCATGAAAATGGACGGAAGACGTACAGATCCAAATGACACTGGGGTGGGAAAAGGCTTAATGATAGGTTGAATTTTCAAAAGTGGGGTTAGTAAACTCCACCTAGCACTTTGTACCTCTCCTAAGGTATTTACTGCACTTGATTTTGCCTTTGGCTCAGACAGTAAAGAATCTGCCTGCAATGCAGAGGACCCTGGTTTGACCCCTGGGTCAGGAAGATCCCCTGGAGAAGGGAATGGCTAACCACTCCAGTATTCTTGCCTGGAGAATCCCATGGATAGAGGAGCCTGGCAGGCTACAGTACATGGGGTCACAAAGAGTCAGACACAACTGAACCACTAACACTTTCACTTTAAGGTATTTATTGCACTTGATTTTGCCTTCTTTATTATACTGATGTTTGTCAGCCTTGTTCAATGCTAAGATCCAGAAAGGGATACTGGTACCTGAGGCCCCACCCCTGCCTTGGAGAACATGACCTTGTGGAGGAGAGTAAAGGTGTCTAGGGGCAGTGTCCATTCTGTTAGCTGAATGTAACATAGGTGAGGGCAGAGCTGCTTGCCTAGACAGCATCTGGACAGGGCAAAGAACCCCTAAACCAGCCCCTACACCCCCCCCCCTATGAAAAGTTTGGAGAGCTTCAGCTAAACTCCAAGACTGCTTCATGCTACAATATCCTTCTTGGGCTTACAGTTTGCTGGAACAACTGAGTAGGTATGTTGAGCTGCTCTGGCAGCCCCACCCAAAGCCAGGCATCAAGATCTGTGCAACTGGCTGTGAGTACTTACTGCTAGCTAGTAACACTGAAGGGGCATACCACTGGGCAGGCAGCATGGCTCTTCTGTGATAGAACAGGCCGTTTTTACACAAGGGTAAACTATCCAGGCATCAGAAACCTCACCAAGACCAAAACCCCATGAGCCTGGGGCATGTTTTATGGGAGTGAACCAAAAGGTAGTCAGATCTGCCTCAAAAGCTACACTATGAATGTCAGAACATCAGACCCAGTAGGCCCAGCTGCTGACCCAATCCATCTTCCAATATATGCCATATATAGATGGACACAGAGAATGAGAGTAGCCTGCTTGGAACAGGTGGTTCCCGAGCTCCTCAGTACCCCGCCCCATAAACACCAGCATGGAAGAGGGGGCCATTCCTAATTCCTGGTACTTTCCATCCTTTACCACTCACACTTGTTATCCTAGGCTCTCCTGGATAAAAAAATCATGACCCCACTGTCTCCTAATGTGCTGCTTATCTCCTTCATCTACTCCCCACTTCCTTCCTTGAAATCCAACAAAGTATGTTATCAAGTCAGAGATTTTGGGGATGGGGTTGTTTCTTTTTGGTCAGGAAATGGAGTACTCCCCACTTTCGGAATACCACTGAACAACAGCCCTAGTGCCCAGAGTCCATGTTTCTAATGAAGATTTACCCTTGGAGCCTGACTGCAGGCTTTCACAAATATACAGAAACAAGTGTGTGTGTGTGTGTGTGTGTGTGTATAGAAGGGGCTTATGTGGGTTCTTTAGCCCTTAAACATTTTTCACGTGGGCTCTAATATTCTTTGTGAAGGAGGAAAAGTTGTGCGGGGAAAAGTAGAAAACATGTCAATCCTCCCCAAATTAACCTATAAACTAATTGCCATTCCAATCCAATCGCCACAGAAATTTTTCATAGAACTTGACAAATTGATTTGAACATCCATGTGAAAGAGAATATGTACAAGAAGAGCTAAAACAATTTTTGAGGAAAAAGAACAATGAAGGTTGATTCATTACATTGGCACAGAAATAGACAAGTAAATGAATAAAAGAGAACAGAGAGCTCCTGAGCCAACTCATGTAAAGATATTAAAATAAATAATATTTGTCATTTATAAGGCTATGGAGAAAGGATGAACTATTCAATAAATAGTGTTGGAACAACTGGTTTTCCACTGGATAAAAACTAAATTAGATTCCTACTTATACTACACCTGTGCGCATGGATGCACACACATTAGAGATAGCGCAAACAACTAAATATGAATAAAGAAAATATAAGCACAATGAGAAGTATGTAGGCATATGTATCTATGAATTTTGTGTAGAGAAATCCTTTTTAAACAACCACATACACAACACAAAAGCCATGAAGGAATTCTTTTTTAAAAAATTTTTAATTGAAGGATAATTGCTTTACAGAATTTTGTTGTTTTCTGTCAAACCTCAACATGAATCAGCCATAGGTATACATATATCCCCTCACTCTTGAACCTCCTTTCCATCTTCCTCCCCATCCCACCCCTCTAGGTTGACACAGAGCCCCTGTTTGAGTTTCCTGAGACATACAGCAAATTCCTGTTGGCTATCTATTTTACATGTGGTAATATAAGTTTTCATGTTACTCTCTCCAAACATCTCAACCTCTCCACCCCTCTTCCTATGTCCATAAGTCTGTTCTCTATGTCTGTTTCTCCATTGCTGCCCTGCAAATAAATTCTTCAGTATCATTTTTCTAGATTCCATATATATACATTAGTATACAAAATTTAGCTTTCACTTTTTCACTTACTTCACTCTGTGTAATAGGTTCTAGGTTCATCCACTTCACTAGAACTGCATTCCTATTTTATTTTATTTTTATTTTTTATTTTTTTAATTTTTTTTTTATTATTATTTTTTTTCCCAGTGGGTTTTGTCATACATTGATATGAATCAGCCATGGATTTACATGTATTCCCAATCCCGATCCCCCCTCCCACCTCCCTCTCCACCCGATTCCTCTGGGTCTTCCCAGTGCACC
>NC_057419.1:37249547-37252842 GCF_019320065.1 Cervus canadensis
CTCTGTAGATTGGCGTGTCAGGCACTTAAAGGGGCACCTTGGGTGGGATCCTACTCTGTAGTTCACTGCGTCAGGCGTTTGATGCACCAGCCTCTATTGTTCAGCTGCTGATGCTGGCGTGTGGGGAGAGAGAGGCTATGGTGATAACTCCATCCCATACGCGTGACTCAGCAGTATCATCTTGCTTCCATGGCTGCCCGGCTTTCCTTCACAGGCATTTCGCACCACAGTCTCCTCCCTCACATCCCCTCAATCCGTCTCTCAGCAGTCAGCAACAGCCCTCGCCCTAGGATTGCTCCACAATCCCTAAATTCCAGCTTCTAGCCGCTGCGCCTTCCAGGGAACCAGCGTTTCTGACCAGGGTATGTATGGCTGCAGCAAGGACTGTCTGATTCTCATTCCCTTTAGGCTGCCACAGATCAGCTGTTTCGCTCCCAGCCTTAAATGTCTCCTCTGACTCAGACAATTGCCCCAATGTGGGGATCGGACCCCTGCTTCAGTTCCGCCACCCACTGAGGGCAGGTCCAGTCCTACTAACACTCCTGTTTTCCCTGCTAGTTTCTTTGTCCTACCAAGTTTTGCGTGGTTCTATATATTCTTTTCCACTGGTCAGGTACTCCTGTCCATTCTCAGCTGGTGTTTTGCATGCACTTCTGTGTCCGAAGGTGTATTCCTGATGTATCCATGGAGAGAGATGTACTCCACCTCCACCTACTCCTCTGCCAGCTTGTTCCAGTCCTGTACTTAGTTTTTAGTTTTATTTAGTGGAAGGAACAGGGAAAAAATTTTTCTACTCCATCTTCCCAGAAGCAGAGGTCCTAACTTATAATTTTAAAATATAACATAATTTTGCAGAGTATGACATTCATAAGAGTCTGTTTAATTATTTACCCATTTGATGAACTCAGGTTGTTTTTAAATTTTGATGGCTGATATTTCAATAAGCATCAATTCAGTACACATTGTGTGTATATGTGCAAGAGCTTTTGGGGGATAGATGTGAAGAAGTAGAGTTGCTAAGTGTGCATTTTACACACTAATACGTGTTATCAAATTCCTGCCTTTGATGCCTATACTCCACCCAGCAGTGTATAAGAGCATCAGTTTTGCTCACCTCTGTGCCAGCACTTGACAGAATCAAACTTTTAGTTACCAATGCAACAAGTGAAAGATGGTATCTAATAGCTCTTTTCATTTGCCTTTCCTTGACTACTAGAGATTGTGCATTTTCCCAAATGTCTAATAGCCATTTGTAACTCTCCTTTTGAATTAATTGACTGACCATATACTTTGCTGCATATCTTTTGAGCTGTCTGCCTTTTTATTGATTTATGGAAAGTATATACATTTTTATATAATATATGTACCAATAGTATTTTTCTGAGTTTATCATTTGTTTTTTAACTTTATTGATGATGTTTCTCATCTAAGAATTTTTTAAATTTACTTATTTTTAATTGAAGGATAATTGCTTTACAGTATTGTGTTGGTTTCTACCAAACATCAACAAGAATCAGCCATAGGTTTACCTATGTCCTCACCCTCTTGAACATCCCTCCCACCTCTCTCCCCATCCCACCCCTCTAGGTTGTTACTGAGCCCTGGTTTGAGTTCCCTAAGTCATACAGCAAATTCCCATTGGCTGTTTTGATGTAGATTCAAATTCATTGAGCATTCCCCCTAAGATCAGGAAGAAGACAAGGGTGTCTGCTTTCACCACTGTTTTTAAACATAGTTCTGGAAGTCCTAGCTACAGCAATCAGAGAAGAAAAATAAAAGGAATCCAGATTGGAAAAGAAGAAGTAAAGCTCTCACTGTTTGCAGATGACATGATACTATACATAGAAAACACTAAGGATAGTATCAGAAAATTACTAGAGCTAATCAGTGAATTTAGTTAAGTTGCAGGATACAAAATCAATACACAGAAATCACTTACATTCCTATATACTAACAATGAAAAATCAGAAAGGGAAATTAGGGAATCAATCCCATTCACCATTGCAACAAAAAGAATAAAATATCTAGGAATAAACTTACCTAAGGAGACAAAAGAACTGTATACAGAAAATTATAAGACACTGATAAAAGAAATCAAAAGTGACATAAACAGATGGAGAGATATTCCGTGTTCCTGGGTAGGAAGAATCCATATTGTGAAAATGATGATACTAACAAATGCAATCTACAGATTCAGTGTAATCCCTATGAAATTACCAATGGCATTTTTCACAGAACCAGAACAAAAAATTTCATAATTCATATGGAAACACAAAAGATTCCGAATAGCCAAAGCAGTCTTCAGAAAGAAGAATGGAGCTACAGGAATCAAGCTTTCTGACTTCAGATTATACTACAAAGCTACAGTCATCAAGACAGTATGGTACTAGCACAAACACAGAAATATGGACCAATGGAACAAGATAGAAAGCCCAGAAATAAACCTATGCACCTATGGGTACCTTATTTTTGACAAAGGACGCAGGAATATACAATAGGGCAAATACAGCCCCTTCAATAAGTGGTGCTGGGAAAACTGGACAGCTACATGTAAAAGAATGAAATTAGAACACTTCCTAACACCATACACAAAGATAAACTCAAAATGGATTGAAGACCTAAATGTAAGACCAGAAACTATAAAACTCTTAGAGGAAAACATAGGCAGAACACTCAATGACATAAATCAAAGCAAGATCCTCTGTGACCCACCTCCTAGACGAATGGAAATAAAAAGAAAAGTAAACAAGTGGGACCTGATTAAACTTAAAAGCTTTTGCACAGCAAAGGAAACTCTAAGCAAGATGAAAAGACAACCCTCAGAATAGGAGAAAATGATAGCAAATGTAACAACTGACAAAGGATTAATTTCCAAAATATACAAGCAGCTCATACAACTCAATAGGAGATAAACAAAGAACCCAATCAAAAAGTGGGAAAAATACCTAAACAGGCATTTCTCCAAAGAAGACATACAGATGGCTAACAAACAAATGAAAAGATATTCAATATTGCTCATCATTAGAGAAATGCAAATCAAAACTACAATGAGATATCACCTCACACCAGTCAGAATGGCCCTCATCAAAAAGTCTACAAAGAATAAATGCTGGAGAGGGTGTGGAGAAAAGGGACCCTCTTGCAGTGTTGGTGGGAATGTAAATTGATACAGCCACTATGGAAGATGGTATGGAGATTCCTTAAAAAACTAGGAATAAAACCATCATACGACACAGCAATCTCACTCCTAGGCATATACCCTGAGGAAACCAAAATTGAAAAAGACACATGTATC
>NC_057419.1:37253127-37437377 GCF_019320065.1 Cervus canadensis
GTATGGAAAGAGTAACATGAAAACTTATATTACCATATGTAAAATAGTTAGCCAATGGGAATTTGCTGTATGGCTCAGGAAACTCAAACAGGGCTCTGTATCAACCTAGAGGGGTGGGGTGGGAGGGAGATGGGAGGGAAGTTCAAAAGGGAGGGGATATATGTATACCTATGGCTGATTCATGTTGAGGTTTGACAGAAAACAACAAAATTCTGTAAAGCAACTATCCTTCAATAAAAATAAATAAATTAGAAATAACCTAAGTACAACTGAAACTCCTGAACATTATACATAAAACAGATACAAAAAGACTCTGAAAGGTGGAGAGAGAAGGGACACCAGAGAGACCTCAAGACTTGAGGAATGACAAGGTGGTAAGTTCCCTGGATTTGTTTTGTCTCATGTATCCCAGAGTTAGAGCTCAAAAAACTTGAAACATGGAAACACCAATGGGAACAGACAAAAAACCAAAGCAAGGCTGTCTCTCTAACCAAAGGACCAGAAAAGGAGGTAGACTAGCCACACAGAAGAGTTTAGACAATAACTCCTCTGTTCCAGCCAAACATCCCAGGAAAAAAATGTGGTCCATTCTCAAACCCACCTGCAAATAAAGGGTTAAGAACACAGACTTTCACCCTTCCTAAACTGTGATCAGGTGTAACCTCCCTGCTGGGGTGAATGTCAAAGAAGGCTGAGTGGGGAGCTGGGATGGACCTACTTAGACAGAAAATCAGCAAGGATACAGAAGAACTCAACAATGCCCTCAACAAATGGTTTCTAATTTAATATTTATAGAACACTCCATCCAACAAAGACTAGACATGTTTTTCAAGTGCCCATAGAAGAAGCTATGTTACACCATATCCTGTGCCATAAAACAAGCCTTAACCAACTAAAAAACAACTGAAATAAAATGAAATGTATTCTGTGACCACAATGGAATCAAACTAGAAATCAATAATAGCAGAAAGATAACAGGAAAATATCTAAACACTTGGAAACCAAACAGCACATTTCTAAATAATCCATGGGTCAAAGATGAAATCTCAAGAGGAATTTTAAAAATACATTAAACATAATGAAAATACAACATAGCAAAATCTGTGGTATGCAATTAAAGCAGTGTTTAAAGGGAAATTTATAGAAAAGAGAAAAAGCCTCAAATCAATAATCTATGTTCCTACCTCAAGAAACTAGAAAAAGAAGAGCAAGATAAACCCAGAAGAAAGGAAATTAAACTAAGAGCAGAAATCAATAAAATTGAAAACAGGAAAACAATTAGATAAATCAATGAAACAAAGATCAGTAAAACTGACAAACTCCAGTAAGACAAAGGGAGGGGGAAAAAGAGAAAACGCATGTTGTTAATATCGGGAACAAAATGAGTATCAATCACTTTGACATCAAAAGGAATAAATACTAAGGACAACTCTACACACTCTGACAATTTTGATGAAACTTACCAATTCCTTAAAAAACACAAATGCCCCAAACTCACTCAATAGGAAATAGATGATTTGAATAGCCCTGGCACTATTAAGAAAATCGAGTTCATAATTTTAAAACTCCCAGAAGACAAATACCCAGGTCCTATGGTTGCACTGGAGAATTCTACCAAATCTTTAAAGAATTAACACCAATTCTATGCAATCTTTTCTAGAAAACAGAAGAGGAGAAAATACTTCCCAAATAATTTTATGAAGCTTATATTATCTTGATACCAAAACCAGATGACAGTCACACAACAAAAGTGAAAACTACAGACCAACATCTCTCATGAAAATAGAAGTAAAACTCCTAAACACAACATTAGTAAATAGAATTCAGTAATAAGAATTATACACTATTATCAAATGAAGGCTATTCCAGAGATGCAAGATGGTTTCAATATCTGAAAATAAATCAATGCAATACACAATATTAATAGACTAAAGAACAATCACATGATTATGTAAATCAATGCAGAAAAAAACACTTCACAAAAATCCAACACCAATTATAAAAACGCCAATGATAAAAAAGAAAAAACAACACCCTCAGTAATAAGAAAAGAAAGGAATTTTCTCAACTTGAAAGAGAGCAGCCACAAAACACAGCTAACACTAAACTTAATGGTGAAAGACTGAATGCTTTTCTCCTCAGATTGTGAACAAGGCAAGAATGTCTGCCCTCACCACTCTAATTCCACACAATGCTGAAAGTTCTAGCCAGTATAATCAGGCAAGGAGAGGAAATGAAATGCATACAGATTGAAAAGGAAGAAATAAAACTGTCCCTATTTGGAGATAAACTGATAGTGTATGAAGAAAATTCCAACAAACCATAAAACAGTTCCTAGAACTAATAAGTTAAGTTTGGCAAGGTTGCAGGATACAAGATAAGCATATGGAAATAAATCATATTTCTATATACTAGCAATGAACAAATGGATGCCAAAATGTAAAAATACCATAACATGCACAATTTCTCAAGATAAAATGCTTAAGTGCTTAAGTGTAAAATATAACAAAACTTGATAGGAATTGTACACTCAAAACTATAAAATGATGATGAAAGAATTCAAAGAAGATCTAAATAAATTGAGAAATATACTGTGTTCATGAATTAGAAGACTCAACATAGTAATGGACATCATGCATGTGTGCTCAGTCGCTCAGTCATGTTCGACTCTTTGCGACCCCATGGAGCCCACCAGGCTCCTCTGTCAATGAAATTTTCTAGGCAAGAATACTGGAGTTGGTTGCCATTTCCTTCACCAGTAAAGATGTCAATTCTCCCCATATTTATATACAGGTTTGGTGCAATTCCTGTCAAAATTTAAAAAAATCAACTTAAAATGCATCACTTAAAATTCATCAACTTAAATGCAAACTAACCTTGGGAATTCCCTGCTGGTCGAGTGATTAAGAATATGCCTTTCAATGCAGGGGATGTGGGCTCCATCCCTGGCTGGGGAACTAAGATCCCAAATGCCACAGGTCAACCAAGTCCTCATACTACAAATGAAGAGCCCCTGCCCTGCAACTACAGAAGCCCACATACCACAGCTGCTGAGCCCATGTGCTCTAGAGTCCATGCTCCACAATAAGAGAAGCCTATGCGCCACAACTAGAGAAGTCCTGCACCACAATGAGAAGCCCTTGTGTCACGACAAGAGAAGTCTGTGTGCTGCAACTGAAGAAGCCCCTGTGCCGCAACAAAGACCCAGTGAAGCCAAAATAAAAAAATAAAAAACAAACAACCCCCCTTCAAACCAAACTAACCTTATTTTGGTAATTACTTTGAATATATATATATATATGTGTATATATATATATATATACATCAAATCATCATGTTGTACACCTTAAACTTACACCATATTATATGCCAATTATATCTCAATAAAGCTGGAAAATGCATCATGAACTTAAATGAAAAATGTAAAACTATAAAATGTTTAGAGAAAAGAAAACATTTGGAATCTAGAGCTAGGCATATAGGCCAGATTTTGTATATGACAATCAAACCATGACACAAACAGATAATTCATTGAAAAGGATATATGGATGGCAAATAAGCACATGAAAAGATGTTCTATCACTTGCCATTAGGGATATGAAAATTAAAACCACCATAAGATACCACTACATATCTATCAGAATGACTAACTTTTTTTTAAAAAATGACCACACCAAATGTTTGAGAAGATGCCAAAAAACTGGATCATTCATATATTGCTGATGGGAATGTAAAATAGTATGGCTGTTCTATGAAACAGTTTGGCAAGTTATTTTAAAAGCTAAACTTGCAACTCCTGAACCATATGACCCAGCAATTGCACTCTTGGACATTTATCCCAGAGAAATGAAAACTTCTGTTCACATAAAATCCTGTTACATGATTGTTCACAGCAGCTTCATTTGTAATAGCCCCAAATTGGAAATAATCCACATGTCCTTCAACAGGCAAGTGGATAAACTATTTCTCTACATCCAAGCCATGGAAAACTACCCAGCAATTAAAAGAAACAGGATACCGATACATACAACCACCTGGATAAATCTCCAGATAATTATATTGACTGAAAAACCAAACAATTCCAAAAGGTTACATTCTGGATGATTTTATTTACATACCATTATTGAGAAGACTTAAGTTTAGAAATGGAGAGTAGATTGGTGGTTGCCAGGGGTTAAGGAGGAGGTGAAGGGTAGGATGAAAATTGGGGGTAGCTATGAAAGGGCAAGCGGAGAAGGCAATGGCAACCCACTCCAGTGTTTTGCCTGGAGAATCCCAGGGACGGTGGAGCCTGGTGGGCTGCCATCTATGGGGTCACACAGAGTCAGACAAAACTGAAGCGACTTAGCAGCAACAGCAGCAGCATGAAAGGGCAACTCGAAGGATTCTTGTGGTGATGAAAATTTTCTGTATCTTGACTGTATCAATGTTACTATCCTGCAGGTGATATTGTACTATAGTGTTGCAAGAGGTTGCCATTGAGGAAAACTGGGTGATGGGTATATGAGACCTCTCTATTATTTCCAAGCTACATGTGAATCTACAATTACATCAAAATAAAAAGCTTAATTAACTAAAAAAAATGAATTAGATCCATGTGTCCTGACATGGTAAGGTTTCCAAGATACATTGTTAAGTGAAATAAAGCAAGTTAAAGATCAGTGTATACAGTGTATACAGTATACTATTTATTTTTAAATACCCACATACAACCAAACTATGTATACATAGAAAAAGATTTAGAAGAGAGTACTCTTCGCTGATGACAGTGGTTGTTACCTCTGGGGAGCAGAGTTGGGAAAGGAAGAGGGTTTTAACTGTAGCTGGATTGTTTCATTTTTTTTTTTACAATGAAAATATCTTCATATGCCACTTGTATAGTAAAAACATTATCCTGGACACAGCAACAGTGTACTAGGAATTCAAACCTGTTTTGCTTGTCCTGATCTGACCTACCCATATTTCACCACCAGTATAGCCAGAGGGCCCGGCTCATATCCCCCTGCCCTTGAGCCTCAAGGAAGTGCCTCCTGGGTCCACTTTACTTGGAATCAGGCCCACTAGCACTACCATTGATGTATGGAAGTACCACCTGGAAGGGCCAATGTCCCCATGACTGTGAACCTACCCACTGCTGCTGACGACTTAGAAACACGCAAAGTTCAGCCATGCTAATCAGTGAAACAGCAGTTTCCATGATTCTAGTTGAAAAGCTGTCATGCAAGTTTCAAAGCTGAGGGCACCAAAGACCTCCCTACCCTCTGATTTGAAAATGTGGCAGCAGTAAGCCTCTTTGAAGGAAACTGAGAGCAGCAGGCATGAATAACAATTGAACAACTACCCCTAGCTGTGCCTGGCTGAGAGCAGACTCACCCTAGGGTGGCTTCTGAGAGTGCATTCATTCATTGACCAGATATTCACTGAGCACCTACTGTATAGTATTCTAGGCAGTGATAATAGCAGTGAATCAAGCAAAGTCCCTGCCTTTATGAGGCTCCCATTCTAGTGGGGGAGCAGATGATAGGCAAGATAAATAAATTATATGTTAGGTGGTATTAAGTGCTATACAAAAATGTTATCAATAGCATGAAAGAAGGATGTAAGGTATTGACTGCTGGGGGTTGAAATTTTAGAAATGGTGGCCAGAGAAGTCTTCACTGAGAAGGTAACATTTCAGTGGAAAGCTGGAGGAAGTGAGGGAGCCAGCTACAAAGATATCCAGAGGTTGTGGACATTTTTAATTTCCCCCTTCAGATTTTGTCCACCCTTCTCCACCCAACTTTGTGCCCTGGTAGGCTGACCTGTATGGACTGCATTGACAGGTTCCCTCGCCCTCTGGCTTCGGGTTAGGTTTGACCAATGGGAGGCACCTGCAAGGAGATCAGAAGGAAAGAGAAAATGAGATTTTTCATAATCTCTCGTTGTTTAGGTTCATCACGGGTTGGCTGCATCCCTCCACCAAAGACCTCAGCTCCTCTCAGGTGGCCTTCTTTAGACAGCAACTTTCTGCAGTTCCCATAACCACTCTCTCCCAGCATCCTGACTGATGCGCTGGGGAAAAGCATTCCATGCAGAAGGAAAAGCAAGCACAATACATTAATGTGCCTGGAAAGCATAAAGAATGATCAGGAGACTAGTGTGGCTGGGATGAGGGAGGTGACGGAGGGATTTGGAGTAGATAAGTCAGGGAGGTAAGGGAGGGGCAGATTCTGAGGGCCTTGAAGGCTATTCTAAAGTCTTTGGCTTTTAATATGAGTGAGATGGGGAAAAATTAGAAGATGTTTGTTGAGCAAAAGATTGACACAGACTATGTTTTAATGGCATCATTTAGGAGACCAGTGACAGGCAAGAGAGGATGATGGCTTGGACTAGATGGAGGCAACATAGATGGTAAAAAGTGATTGGATTCCAAGTAGATTTTGAATGTGATGCAGAAGAATCCTGTTCATTAAAATGACCAGAGTGAAAGCCCAAACCCAAGATCAGAGACTTGTCACCTGCTTGTCACTGCATATTACTGAAAATTCTGTTATTCCATGAGATTTCAGAAGGCCGTGCATACAGCACAATAATCCTACTCCCTCACTACTTGAGCAGGACACACAACTCTAGACCAAAGGCCTAACCCCAAAGGTTCCCAGAGTGTACCTGACTCCAGAACAATTCCATAAAAATATCATCACAGACTTTCCAACCAACCTACCCCACCTTAAAGCCACAACTCCATAGGGTTTACACTGCATGCCATTTTGGACCCTGATTTGGGTCCAGCCTCTTTACCTCCACTGGCTCCTCTGTGAGTTGGCCTAACCATGTCACATCAGAATTTTGGGAAACATTGTCAAACCTGTTCTGTTCCTACCTCCTGTCCTCTGCCTACCATCACTCACAGGTTGGCAGCAGACAGATGGCATCCATCAACCATTGAGCTGATAGGGATGGGTCCTAGGGATAGTCAGAACAGTGAGGGCAATATCTCAAAGTTACCATGATGTTTTAAAGCTTGAAACACTTGTTAAACCTTGTTTTATCATCAACATTTTATTAGGGAAGTATGTGTAACACTGACTTAATATCAGGGTAGGGACTGAGGAAACTAAACAAGTAAAGGTACCATGATTTTGATAAGGATTTTAAATTTTGCCTAGCAGCTATCAACCAGATTACTGGCAGATCAGTGGGAGGGAGAGAAAATAAAAAACTCAGCTCCATAGGCTAAAAGCTCCCAGCCTGAAGTGTCTTCTGGGAAGAAAAGCAGCCTGGTATTTTTGAATGCATGCTGTTGATGTTCAGGATAAGGCCTATTGCTTCATATTCATGAACACCCGGCAAAGACACCCAGCTGGAAGCTGGAAAACAGCACATGATTCTGAAGATTCATTCCAGAGCCAGGGAAAATTGATGGTATTTTGTTTACGTTCAAATAAATCAATCCAGAGATCAGCCCCACAGCCAAAGTCAGCAAGACCAGGGAGAAAACTGATGCCAATCGTGGAGGGGATGACCTGCATTGGAATCTCAGATTCAGGACTTTGAAGTTGTATACCCTTGGGTAAGATTCTTAACCCTCCCAGGACCTCAACTTTCTAATCTGTAAAATATAGATGATACTTAACTCACAGAGTTACATTAAGGATCAAAAGAGCTTGTATGCATAAAATGTATCCAGTGTGGCCTCTGGGATACTAGCTGTTCACTACATGTTTTCTTTTTCTCTTGTCCACTTATTTTTGGCAAGAGCAGGGCCAGTGGTAGGGGGCAACTATGGGGTTCCAGTGAGCCCTGATGCCCTTAGGAAGAGCTATCTGAGGAATTCTCTGGCTCTTTCATGCCAATACTTTTTTTTTTTTGGCTCTTTGTTAAACGGGCATCCTGGGCAGCTGGCATTTAACCACAGCAGGACGGGTTTCTATACTCAGCTTGGCACTGAAGGGCACTAACGCCTATTAATTAACTATACATTCAAATGACCTGCCTAGGCAGCTGCTTTCATTTCTAGAATCCCAAATCTTTTCTTATTTCATTTCAGGTTATTTGAATTCCTATGTGTGGAAGCTGTTGGTGCAGACCTTGGCTCTCTCCTCTTTCATAACTTCAACCTCTCCTCTCTTCTCCATTCAACTCCCTTTACCTGCCCGACACCTTGGCTCTCCATCTTTTTCCTTCTCTCCCTTACTTCTTTCACTAACCCTCATCCAAAGACAGTGCTCATGGAGAGAACAGTTAAAAGTGACTCAAGTGTGTCATGGCCAATGCATGTTGATGTATGGCAGAAATCAACACAATATTGTAAAGCAATTATTCTTCAATTAAAAATTTGTTGTTCAGTCACTCAGTCGTGTCTGACTCTTTGCGACCCATGGACTGCAGCACACCAGGCTTCCCTGTCCATCATCATCTCCTGGAGCTTACTCAAACTCATGTCCATCGAGTTGGTGATGCCATCTAACCATCTCATCCTCTGCCGTCCCCCTCTCCTCCTGCCTTCAACCTTTCCCAGCATCAGGGTCTTTTCTAATGAGTCAGCTCTTTGCATCAGTTGGCTAAAGACTTGGAGCTTCAGCTTCAGCACCAGTCCTCCAATGATATTCAGGACTGATTTCCTTTAGGATTGACTGGTTTGATCTTTTTGCAGTCCAAGGGACTCTCAAGAGTCTTCGCCAACACCACAGTTCAAAAGCATCAATTCTTTGGCACTTAGTCTTCTTTATCATCCAACTCTCACATCATACATGACTATTGGAAAAACCATAGCTTTGACTATATCGGCAAAGTAATTGACTTTGTCAGCAAAGTAATGAATATCTCTACTTTTCAATATGCTGTCTAGGTTGGTCATAGCTTTTCTTCCAAGGAGCAAGTGTCTTTTAATTTTGTGGCTGCAGTCACAGTCCACAATGATTTTGGAGCCCAAGAAAATAAAGTATGTCACTGTTTCAATTATTTCCCCATCTATTTACCATGAAGTGACTGGACTGGATGCCATGATCTTAGTTTTTTGAATGTTGAGCTTTAAGCCAGCTTTTTTACTCTCCTCTTTCACCTTCATCAAGAGGCTCTTTAGTTCCTCTTCACTTTCTGCCAAAAGGGTGTTGTCATCTGCATATCTGAGGTTATTGATATTTCTCCTGGCAATATTGATTCCAGCTTGTGCTTCATCTAGCCCAGAATTTCACATCGTGTACTCTGCATAGAAGTTACATAAGCAGGATGGCAATATACAACCTTGATGGACTTCTTTCCTAATTTTGAACCAGTCCACTATTCCATGTGCGGTTCTAACTGTTGCTTCTTGATCTGCATATAGGTTTTGCAGAAGGCAGGTAAGGTGGTCTATTTTCCCATCTCTTGAAGAATTTTCCACGGTTTATTATGATCCACACAGTCAATGAAGCAGATGTTTTTTTCTGGAAGTCTCTTGCTTTTTCTATGATCCAATGGATATTGACAATTTGATTTCTGGCTCCTCTGTCTCTTCTAAATCCTGCTTGAACATTTGGAAGTTTTCGGTTCACATACTGTTGAAGCCTAGCTTGGAGAACTTTGAGCATTACTTTGCTAGCATATGAAATGAGTGCAATTGTGCAGTAATTTGAAGATTCTTTGGCACTGTCTTTCTTTGGGATTGGAATGAAAACTGACATTTTTCCAGTCCTGTGGCCACAACATCATTGCTGGCATTTTGAGTGCAGGCCTTTCACAGCATCATCTTTTAGGATTTGAAATAGCTCAACTGGAATTCCATCACCCCCACTACCTTTGTGCCTAGTGATGCTTCCTAAGGCCCACTTGACTTCACACTCCAGGATCTCTGACTCTAGATGAGTGATCACACCATCGTGGTTATCTGGGTCATTAAAATGTTTTTTGTATAGTTCTTCTGTGTATTCTTGTTACCTCTTCTTAATATCTTCAGCTTCTGTTAGGTCCATACCATTTCTGTCCTTTATTGTGCTCATATTTTCATGAAATGTTCCATTGGTGTCTCTAATTTTCTTTAAGAGATCTCTGCTGCTGCTGCTGCTGCTAAGTCGAGTCAGTTGTGTCCAACTCTGTGCGACCCCATAGACGGCAGCCCAGCAGGCTCCTCCGTCCCTGGGATTCTCCAGCCAAGAATACTGGAGTGGGTTGCCATTTTCTTCTCCAATGCATGAAAGTGAAAAGTGAAAGTGAAATCACTCAGTCGTGTTCGATTCTTCACGACCCCATGGACTGTAGCCCACCAGGCTCCTCCATCCATGGAATTCTCCAGGCAAGAGTACTGGAGTGGGTTGCCATTGCCTTCTCCATAAGAGATCTCTAGTCTTTCTCATTCTATTGTTTTCCTCTATTTCTTTGCATTGTTCATTTAAGAAGGTTTTCTTATCTCTCCTTGCTATTCTTTGACACTCTGCTTTCAGATGGGTATATCTTTCCTTTTCTCTTTGCCTTTCACTTATCTTCTTTTCTCAGCTATTTGTAAGGCCTCCTCAGACAATCATTTTGCCTTTTTTTCATTTCTTCTTCTTGGGGACGGTTTTGAACACCGCCTCCAGTACAATGTTACAAACCTCTGCCCATAATTCTCCAGGCAGTCTGTCTATCAGATCTAATGCCTTGAATCTATTTGTCACTTCTACTGTATAATCATAAGGGATTTGACTTAGGTCATAACCTGAATGGCCTAGTCATTTCCCCTACTTTCTGCAATTTAAGTCTGAATTTGGCAATAAGGGGTTCATGATATGAGCCACAGTCAGGTCCTGGTCTTGTTTTTGCTGACTGTATAGAGCCTCTCCATCTTCGGCTGCAAAGAATATAATCAGTCTGATTTCAGTATTGGTGATGTCCATGTGTAGAGTCATCTCTTATGTTGTTGGAAGAGGATGATTGCTGTGACCAGTGCATTCTCTTGGCAAAACTCTGTTAGCCTTTGCCCTGCTTCATTTTGTACTCCATGAGGAAACTTGCCTGTTACTCCAGGTATCTCTTGACTTCCTACTTTTGCATTCCAGTCCCCTATGATAAAAAGGATATCTTTTTTTGGTGTTAGTTCTAGAAGGTCCCGTAGGGCTTCATAGAACTGCTCAACTTCAGCTTCTTCAGCATTAGTGGTTGGGGCATAGACTTGGATTACTGTGATACTGAATGGTTTGCCTTGGAAACGAACATCATTCTGTCATGTTTGAGATCGCATTCAAGTACTACATTTTGGACTCTTCCGTTGACTCTGATGGCTACTCCATTTCTTCTAAGGGATTCTTGCCCACAGTAGTAGATAAAACGTTCATCTGAATTAAATTCACCCATTCCGGTCCATTTTAGTTCACTGATTCCTAAAATGTCGATGTTCATTCTTGCCATCTCCTGTTTGACCACTTCCAATTTAACTTGATTCATGGACCTAACATTCTAAGTTCCTATGCAATATTGCTCTTTACAGCATCAGACTTTATTTTTACCACCAGACACAGCCACAACTGGGCATTATTTCTGCTTTGGCTCAGCCTCTTCATTCCTTGTGGAGCCATTTCTTCACTCTTCTCCAGTAGCATATTGGGCACCTACTGATCTGGGGAGTTCATCTTTCAGTGTCATATCTTTTGCCTTCATGGGGTTCTTAAGGCAAGAATGCTGAAGTGGTTTGCCATTCCCTTCTCCAGTGGACCACATTTTGTCAGAGCTCTCCACCATGACCCATCATTCTTGGGTGGCCCTACATGGCATAGCTCATAGTTTCATTGACTTAGACATGTCTGTGATCCATGTGATCAGTTTGGTTAGTTTTCTGTGATTGTGGTTTTCATTCTGTCTGGCCTCTGATGGATAAGGATAAGAGGCTTGTGGAAGCTTCCTGATGGGAGGTACTGGCTATGGGGCAAACTGAGTCTTGCTCTGATGGGTGGGGCCATGCTCAGTAATCCAATTTTCTGCTGATGGGTGTGGCTGTGTTCCCTCCCAGTACTTTGGCCTGAGGCTTAAACTATGGCAGATGCAGTGGCGGTAATGGTGACCTCTTTCAAAAGGACTTATGCCAGCATGCTGTGGCTCCCAGTACTGTTGTATTCAGTGCCCCTGATCCTGCAGCTGGCCACTGTCAAACCACACCTCCACTGGAGACTCCTGGACACTCACAGGCAAGTCTGGCTTAGTCTCTTGTGGGGACACTGCTCCTTTCTCCTGGCTCCTGGTGCACACAAGGTTTTGATTGTGCCCTCTAAAAGTCTGTTTCCCCAGTCCTGTGGAAGTTCCATCATCAAATTTCCCACTGGCCTTCAAAGTCAAATTCCCTGGGAGTTCTCAGTCCCTTTGCTTGATCCCCAGGTTGGGAAATCTGTTGTGGGTCCTAGTAGTTTTGCAGCAGTGTGAGAACTTCTTTGGTATAATTGTTCTGCAGTTTGTGGGGCATCTGCTTGGCAGTTCTATGGTGGGGCTAATGGCAACCTCCTCCAAGAAGACTTATGCCACATGCCATGCCTCCCAGGTCTGCTGCAGCCAGAGCCCCTGCCCCCGCGGAAGGACACTGCTGACCTGTGCCTCTGCAGGAGACACTGAAACACTCAAAGGCAGGTCTGCCTCAGTCTCTTGTGGGGTCCCTGGGTCCTGGTGCACACAAGGTTTTGTCTGCACCCTCTGAGCGTCTCTGGTGGGTATGAGGTTTGATTCCAAACACAATTTTGTCCCTCCTTCTGTCTTACTGAGGCTTCTCCTTTGCCTTTGGACACAGAGTATCTTTATATGGTGGGATCCAACATTCTTCTGTTGATGGTTGTTCAGCAGCTAGTTGCAATTTTGGAGTTCTCACAGGAGAAGGTGAGTGGGCATCCTTCTACTCCACTATCTTAACTACATCTATATAAATTTTAAAAAAAAGAGAGAGAGACAGCCCTATGTGGAGTAGGGCAGCCTTAGTACCAAAAAAATTTTTTCTCTATTCTGAAATGAAAAAAAAAAAAATGTGGCTCAACTGGACCCATGGTCAGGCTTGGGGGGAACCACTGTATTTTCTCTTTGCACTGTCCTGTCAGCTCATCCCGAAGCCCACTTTCCCATCCCTTCACACTAGGCTGGGTAATGGGATGACAGCAAAACATGGCTGCTGCCCTAAGGGAACTCTCAGTCTAGTGGGAGAGACAGAAGCCCCATGGTGTATATGAAGAGATGGAGAGGGGAGTACAGAGATGCAAAAGTGTCTCTTTGCCTCTGAGGGGTCAAGGAAAGCTTTACAAAAGAGGGGAGACTTGAACTTGGCCTTGAAGCATGAATTTACTTTTCAAAATGGAGAGAGGTTCAAAGGGTATTTCAGGGGAGGAGGTGGCGTTAAGGATAGAAGGTCAGTGTGTGGTTGAGACTCTGTGTAGCCAGATGTTAAGGTCTAGGAAATGAGTACCAACAAGTCTTAAAGGAGAATCTAGAGCCAGCTTGCTGGGCAGTGGGACTGCAGGGGGTTTAGGGTACAAGGCTGAGGTGGTTGGATCTGGTGAATGCTGAGAAGGGATGTGAAGAAAGCCATGTTTTAAGAAGATAATTTTGGAAGACAGAGAGACCAGAGGAAAAGCAGAGGCCAGTTAGGAGCCTGCTTCAATGGCCCTGGCATGAGTGGAAGCCCTGAACTAGGGTGCTGACCTTAGGAATGGAAATGAAAGGGCAGAGATGTCCCCAGGGCCTATTTCTCTAGCTTTGGTCTCTAGTTCTGAATTCACTCTTCACCTACCTCTTCCCCAATACCTTGTCCCTTGATGATCTTAGTAAATGCTGATCTCAACCGAACTCCCACTTCAAAGTGAATTTATCCCAAATATATCTTGAGGTTGACTTCAAACCTACATCTCGGATCAGATAGTGGCTATTTTTGAACATTCTCAAAATACCATCTCATCATCTCATCAGCATGTTCAAAACAGTCATTGCGGTGCCTGTACCTCAGCCCTAGGCCAGTCTGGGAGAACCATGGACCTCAGCCACCTTATGGGCTTCTGGGGCCTAACTCAGCCACTGAAAGATTATTTTACACGTTTCTGGGGCAAATTTGATTTCCTAGTTATAAACCACCAATTCCATGTGGGCTTGGAAGACTCAACATGTTCACACCTTGGGGATGACCTTCCTTCCCCTCATGTCCTCTCAAGTCCTTCAGGGGTGGCCCTCAGCTAGCGGTGGGTCCTCCCAGCCCTGGAAGTATTTGAAAATGTGTAGAGGCATTTCTAGTTGTCACAATGACTCTGGGGTGCTAAGTAAGCCAGAAGTCACAATGTTGAATATCCTGCAATGCACACGAGTGTCCCACACTGCAAAGAATTGTCTCACCCCAAGGGCCAGTAGTACTCTCATTGAGAAACACTGTGACCATGAGCGCGGTTGAGGGCAAGGATTCTATTTTGTTCTCTACTGAGCATTGCCCTTGGTTCTGGGGAAAGAAAAATGAACAAGACTTGTGCAGTGCCTTTGTCCCCTGTCTCTTAGTTGGGTAGGATAAAGATGACCCGGAGATAGAGGCTAAAAGTCAATAATGCATCACCTTCCATAACTACCATGGGGCCCCTTCCTAGTGAGTGGAATGTACTGCTAGTTAAATGATGAATTGAAATTCATTCATTCATTCATTCAAGCAGCACTCGAATAGCATGTGAACTTCTCAAAGTACTTTCTCACACATGGTTTTGCTGGAGCTGGCCTGGGAGGAGAGAAGGATTGGGGCAGGGTCTGGAAGCAGAGTTGAGGCCTGAGAGGTTCCTACCCAGCTCAGGCCAAAACAGACAAAGCCAATCAGACAGTCTCCTGGGACTGGGGCGGGGTGGGGGGAGGTCTGGTGTGAATGGAAATATGTGCCACATGGCCTGAATTGCAGGGGCTGGCCTTAGGCTCCCACAGCCCCCAAACACTTCCAGATGGATTTATTTATAACTTCCAAAGCAGAGGCAACACTCTGTTCCTTTTCCTCACTCTCCTCCCCACTCCTGGAACAAGGCTTGGCTGCTCCTTGACACTCTGGAAACCAGAAGGAGCCAGGGAATGTGCTGTAGTGCTCAGCCTGGGTTCATGGTCACCTCCTGCCCCCTAGGTAGCAACTGCAGCTCACTGTGTGGGTGCTGGCTGAGCTGATCGTATTCCTGCCAACCCAGCCCATGTAAGCTCTCTGGTAAATGGATCGTGTGAGCCGGGCACGTTCACTCTGGCAAGCTTCCACTTCAGACATGCCTCCACTTCATAAAGTCAGTCACATCCATTTCTTCTCATGCTCTGTCTTTGGAAGATTCTGAGCTTCATCCCCTCCACCTTCTCCCACAGGATACTGCTCACTGTACAGGCTGCCAGAAGCTTTGGTCTTGGACATTTTCTAAATCAGCAAACTGAAGCTCAGAGAGGTTAAGTGACTTGCTCAAGGATATACAGCACGTGAAATATCAGAGCCAGACATCTAAAGCCCTAAACTCTGTCTCTGAGGTTAGTGCCTCCTGAACCTCAAGTTTCCTCATGTGTGAAGTGGGATGAATGCATGGCAGGTGGTCTGGTTGGAAGTGTGGGCTCTGGAACTGCTCTGCATGCTGTATGTGCTGTATGTCATTTACTGGCTGGATGAGCGTCAATGAGTCACTCTTCCTCTCTGTAACTCAATTTCTTTATCTTTCTTTGAAAGATTAAGGAGAGAATGGATTGAAGTGGTTTAGCACAGTGTCTGACCCACAGTAAGCCCACAATAAATAATAATCAATATGATAACTTATTGCTCAACTACATCATTAGAAAACTTACAGCTCCCATGTTTTGAAATATGGGCCAGGCCCCATACAAACATCACCTCATGACTCTTCACACATGACTCTTCACACTCTTCACATGACTCTCTATATATAGAGAGAAGTAAACTGGGTTTGGAGAGATTATCACTTGCTTAAGGCCACCCTTGTAGGAATAGAGGAGGGCTTGAACCTGGTTCTAGGTGAGTTCAAAGTTATGGATTCTATGTTTCTTATAGTCTTTTAAATTCCTACAGAATCTGAAAGATAAAAGCCCCTATATGGGTCCTTTGCCTTGCCTCTCCCACTCCACCCCCATTCTCTCTTGTTTCCTTTAGGATAGGCCCAGGGGGCTCCCTCTGTCCCAGAGCTACAGCCCACACAGCTGCCCTGAGCATTCTGGTGGCCCTAAGCAGGACCTGTGAGCACATCAGGCCCAGAGGAACCTGGTACCCTGGGGCTGAGGCCTTCTGCTTCCCTTCTCTCCTTGCCACAGCTGGAACTGGTGGTAGCAGGAGGGGGACGGGGTGGCAAAGAAAGCAGATGAAGGCTCCAAGGTCAAGCTTCTAGATGTGCCATGTCTGTTTCCTGTACAACCTCTTTGCTCTCAAAAGTTACTCAGAACCAACGTCTGGTGAACCCACCTCTCTGCCTCCAAGGGTCCAGACAAATTTTCCTGCAGCTGTTCAGCAACACATGACACCAGATTTCTGCCCCAGTGGGAGTCTACAGTATTCTCACATTCCTTCCTGCTTGCTGCTGCACAATGACACATGTATTATTTCTGCATGTTTTCCCATCCCACACCACACGTCAGTACCACCAATGACAGCATGAGGGAATATAGCATAATCTCTGTGCACATATGGGCAAGGAAACCAGCAGACGCGTCTCTCAACTGAATGTGACTCACCAAATGGGCTCCAAATCCCATCAACATTTAGATTCAATCTAGCATATTTCCCTTATCTTTTCAGTCATCATCCTGGGCTACCCAGGATGCTCAGAATTCCTGATAGTCCAAGAATAAGTGCAGAGTTACTTCATAAATGCCCAGTACAGAAAGGAAATTGAATAAATGCTTAATCTCTATCCAAAGCTTTGTCCACAACTCTGAGAGATTGTGGACAAACATTACCAGAAAGACCCAGGGGGCAGTTCCTCTCTGCTTCCAGCATTGACATTTAGGAAAGCTTCCTCATCAAGAATAGGCATTTACCATTACCCCAGAAACTACCAGATCTCCAGCCCCAGCCCTACTGTGTAGAGGCCTTCTGAGCCTCGGTTACCTTCTCTGTTGTTCAGAGGCATCTATTGTGTATCAGGTATATGATACTTTCTCAACAGATGGTACATTTATAAAGTTTTATCTTGTAGTAAAATTAAATTTTTACACATTATAGAGTCATCTAGAGGATGATTCAGGAAATTCTATATTTTCCCAATACTTATTGGGCATCTACTATGTACAGAGCTGCATGTGAGACACAAAAAAATTCAAAATAAAGTTTCTTTCCGTCAAGAGACTATAATATAGTTGGACCTTTAGATAAGTGTGGAATATTTCAGAATTTCCATATACCTTTAAGAGCCAGGCAAGTACTATAAATAAGTAAGTAAAGGAGGCTGGAGTAACATCATCATCATCATCATCATCATAAGTGGTGGGGACTGTGACAAAGTGGAGAGCAAGAGGTCCATCTAGTGGGAAAGTTGCCATCCCAATCCAGCTAACTACCACCCTGTGGGAATGCAGGGCTAGTATTACTAGATTTCTCTGTTTCTAAAAGAAGACAGAAATCTAGATTGAATGGAAAGATTAGTAATTGTGACTTGTTAGCAAATAATTTAGAAAAGAAACAAACCACATACAGACCAAACCAAACATATTCAGCCCATCAGCCACCAGTTTGCAACCTGTCCATAATGATAGATGATACATTGTTGAAATACTTACTGACAGTAAGTTCTGGAAGTGCTCAGACAAGGATGTGAGCTCCTTGGGCTGGTATGACCTGAAAAGTTTTCCTCAAGGTGGTCAGATTCAGACCGGGTTCCAAAGTGTGAGTGTGAATCTGATAGGCAGAAGGGAAGAGCACAAAGTTTTTGGAAAGGATAGACAGGTGAACCAAGAAGGTTGTAGTCAGGACTCAGAGGCAGCGAAGAGGTGTGTCTGGTTGTTATGGATTCTTGGGGGGAAGGGCAATCTCTGGCTTCTGGTTAGTCTCAGTGGAGGAGGTCTCTCATGATCACCAGAATCAGGAATCTCAGAGTAGAGGAAACAAAGGAAGATGGGAACTACTACTTAGAGAGTCTGATTCTGAAAAGCCAGTCAGAGAGTAATATTAAACACAGACAGACAGATGCCTCATCAGCAGGCATGGGAAAAGCCACTTTAGCTAAGTCCAGGGCCTTTTCTAGAATACAGCAGTGTAAAAATGTATGAGAAGTGCAAATAAGTAATGCAGGATCCTGTCTGGTGACTAGAAACAGGTCCAGAAGGTGGGACTGGATAAACCACAGTACAATGAGACCTACCATATGGGGAAGGGGGGCTCTGGTCCCATACAAACACTGGGGAAAGGAAAAACAATGCATGGAGCTTTGAAAAAGTCAGCAATCCATAAAATCCTGGGAACTATTTAAAAAACACTTTAGTAAGAGCCAAGGTAAAATATATGTCCAATATTAAAAGCTAAAGGATTAGAAACCATTCTCCCACAGGGCTCTCTGGCAGCTGGGAAATTATCTGAAGGAATGAAGGCGTTTTACCCCAAAGTGGAGGGCATAAGAACGTGTGGCATGCGGGTGTCAAGGAAAATACTATTGGCCTCGTATCGGATTATGTAACCACTAAAACAAGTGGCAAGGTAGTTAAGCATCATGGAAAAAGCACAAGGGTGGTAGGCAAAATTGTGCCCCCCCCAAAATATGTTCATGCTCTAAGTCACTGGAACCAATGAATATGTTAGGTTAAAGAGTAAAGTTCAGAAATAAGGTTTGCAGACAGAGTTAAGGTTGCTAATCATCTGACCTCAAGATGGAGAGACTCACACGTAGTAGGTGGGCATAATGTATCACAAAGGTCCTTATAAAGTGAAAGAGAGGGGCAGGAGAGACAGAGTTAGAGAATGAGATGTGACAGCAGAAGTGGGGGTCAGAGAGATACTGGTTTCAAAGATGGAAGAAGGGGATAAAGACCAACGAATGCAGGTAGTGTCTACAAGCTAGAAAAGGCAAGTAAACAGATCCTCCACTAGAAGCTCCAGAAGGAATGCAGCTCTGCCAACACCTTCATTTTAGTCCAATGAGACCCATTTTTGACATCTAACTTCCAGAGCTGTAAGATAATACATTTCTGTTGCTTTAAGTAAATTTGTGGTAATTTGTTATAGCAGCAATAGGAAACTATTACAACTAGCTCTGAACTCAGATGTAGGGTTTAATCCTGACTCCACTATATAGCAATTACTTGACCTTGGTCCAATCAGTTAACTTCTCTGAGCCCTAATATCCTCATCTCATCCTCACAAATGATGTCCATAATACTTACACTTCACAGAGTTGAGGTGAAGGGCAACTAAGATCATGAACGTAAAAAAGATAGTACAGGTTGGCACAGAGAAGGTGCCTGGCAATGTTCTTCTCTTTCCAATGATGCATTTGATACTTAGGACAAGTGGTGTTCTGGTAAATGTTTAAGCATTGGCTTGTAAAAAAACTGCACATGTATATACATATATATGTAAATTTACTTCTTAAGTAAGAAGTGAAATGCACAATTTATGAATAACAATGAAATAATACTCTATTGGAAATTCTATATAGCCAGTTAAATTTTTTATAATGCATTCATTAATTTTGCTGAACTCTTATATCCATAGCCATCTTACAGCTGCAAAAGAAGAGTGTAATTTCTATTTGAATGGTGGCTGATATTTTCCTTTATGTTAATGAGTAAGAAGAAAGTTAAACCATGAAGAAGTGTTAGAACTTGACAGATTAATCAGTGATTCAAACAACTCCTTTCTGAATCACATAATAGTTTCTATGTACTGGAAGCATATTTCTTCAATTTTTTTGGTGTTATTCATGAAGATGGACATCATTTCTGAGGATGAGATGAGGATGTTAGGGCTATAAACATGACACCTTTTAAGTTTAATGTACATTTTCTCCATCACTTTCTCAAGGCTAGAGTACAGTGAACAAAACAAGAATCTAAACCCTCATTTGTAGCATTCTCAGATTTTCATGTTATAAATACTCCCATTGTGGCCTATTTCAAGCAACCTATGTGACATCACCAAACTCAGAGTGGGAAAGGATGCTCAGTAGTACACCATTCAGATGCAGTAGATGTGAATCAGCTCAAGAGCACAGATCATAGTAAAATACTAAGAGCTGGTGAATTTTAAGTATTTATTATTTTTAACATAATATATTTAACTGAAGGTTTATATAATTTAATATTTTTGTTCAACAGTTCATTTTTTATTTTGAGATAATTTTAGACTCACAGAAGAGTTGCAAAAGCAGTACAGAGAACTCCCCTATATTCTTCACACAATTTTCCCTTATGTTGACATCTTATATAATTATAAAACATGTATCAAAACTGAAAAATTAACCTTGCTACAATATTATTGACTAAAGTATAAGGCTTATTTGGATTTAACCAATTTTTCCACAAAAGTCCTTTCTCTGTTCTAGGATCTAATCCAGGATCCCATATTGCATTTAGTTGGTCATTTATTTGGTAGAATGTCGCTCAATCTTGGCTTATTTTTTGTTTTCTCTTATAATTTAATTTTTAACGATGGCTGTGTTTAACAATTGTTTCATAGATTTCCTAAATATTGAACAATCAGCTTTCATGAGCCACAAGAAGCCCAAGCCAGCTCCAGCACACCACTACCTAGGAGGCTCAAAGCAAAATTGACAATTCATCTGTTTTTTCCATCAATTCCACTAATATTTATTGAGCGCCCTCTAGGGGCTACTGCTGGGGATGTGGAGATAAGGGAAACAGGCACTCCTTGCCACTGAGAAAAGTTCAGGTTAGGGGACATGACTGAGCAGTAGCAAATGGTACCCCTAGAGCAATCAGGGCTATGATGGGGGTGAAGTAGAATGTGCTGGAGTGCTCAGAGGTGGGAGGGGCCAACCCTGCCTGGGGAGGTCAAGGAAAGCTTCACAGAAGAATTAAAGGATGAGCAAGAGCTCTGCAGGTGATACACAAGGAAATAAGATGATCGTGTGAGCTGAGTCTTGATGCATCAGTGAGAATGAGCCAGTCAGTTAAGGGAGCAGAAGGAAAGCAGTCAACATCTTTCTTTCATTCTATAAGTATTTATTAGGCATCAATTCTGCACCAGGCTCTGGAGATGCCTAAACATGTAATGAATAAGGGCACTCAAGTGTGACAAGGGTTGTAATGGTGAAGACAGTGCCTGGGCTGTCTTGAAGTTGAGGTGGTGTGTGCACACATGAAGGTGGCACCATGAAGGCGCATGAACTGGCCAGACACCTCCTCCCTGGGACTGCAAGAAGGACCTCAGAGGACGCTCTCAGGCTTCTAGCACCATTTCACCTAATGCAACCAACAGCTTTTGCCAGAGGATTACTAATGCTAGAACCTTTTTATGCAGGTACCATATGTTCATAGCACCCTCTTTCCAGCCCCTCACACCTAAAACCACATATACAGACCCCTGGGAGCTACACTTAGCAACTGACTCCTGCCTTGGGCAGATGGCATATAAATGCTCTCAGGGTGAGGTAGTGCTGACCAACACAAGGCAAGGGCCTTTGACCTGAGGCCAAGAATTCCCAGAAAAGTTCTTATGTCCCTTTCTCAACTCCCTTAGAGATACACCTCAGCCACTCTCTACATCATTATACTGCTTTATTTTCTTCATAGCATTTATTACTATCTGAAATTATTTGTCTTTTCTTTCTTTTGCCTGTTTCCTGCCACCAGAATCTCAGCTCCTCAAACATAGAATCCTTGTCTGTCTTGTCATCAGTATAACCCCAGCTCAGGGCCTGGACCATGGTGTATTCAAGAAATAACTGTGGAATGGACAAGTGAACAAATGAATGTGTGGGTGGATGCTATTATTCAGATTTGAGGGCTGCATTCCTAATTCTCTGTGGCCCAAACTCTGTCGATTTTAAATTTGTTGCCTGTCTTTGGTGCTATGAACTAAAACGTTGCCTGGCATACCAGTAAACAAAAGATGTTGCAGCCATCTTGCCACCACATTACAGCTGCCCCGACAGCTATAACACAGCCCTAAGGGAACTCAGGATAGAAACAGAATGCCTGCCATCTAGCAGTCAACTGCTGCAGCCACCCCTGACAGAGCACCCTGAAGAGACTCAAGATGAAAAAGCACAGGATACTGGCCCCAGATAGTTGAGGAGCATATCAAAGGTACGATTTCAGTGAGTCCAGACTCTTGCATCTTCCCATACATAGAAAAGCACCAAATTCCTTAATTTGAGATATCTGGTTTTCTCTTATTAATAGTAATCTTTTGATGTTCCAATTACCTGGTCTTTTGTTGCAAAAACGCCTATATATCCTGGCTCCCCCACTTGCCTCTTAGCAACAGTTTCTCAGTGTTATCTGAGATGTTGTATCTGGAGTTGAAGTCCTCAGAATGTCTGCCGAATAAAACATAACTCTCAACTTTTAGGTTGTGCCTTTCTTTTTTTCCCAGTCAACAGTGCCTTGACTGAATTTGAACTTTATGGAGGAAGGAAACTGACATGCATGAAATTGAGTGATCCTCTTGTAACTGTTGTGAGAGTGTGAAAGATAACCACAACTAATATTTGTTGTGCTTACTAAGTGCCAGTTCCCATTCCAAGCACTTCATATATATTCAATAAATATTTGCCATGTCTCTACCAGTTACCACACACTGTTTAGGCATTAGGGATAGAGCAGTGAATAAAAGACAAAACGATCTTTGCTTTCAGGGAGCTCAAACATTAGCTCATTTAATCTGAAAACAACCTTAAGGTGCAGGCCTTGTGATCATTTCCATTTTTCAGATGAGGAAACCTAGGTACAAGGCTAGATCACACAGCAGGGCCAGGCAGTCTGGGCCCAGAGCCTGTGTTCTTAACCAGTAGGCTCCCCTGCCTCCTGAGGAGCTATTATATGGGGAAGTGCTTGGCAAACTTTGAATGACCTTGACAAATTTGAGTCCCTATTATTCTTGATGGGAGCATGGTGTGGGGAAGGGGCAGGAAACAGACCGGGCCAGGGAGCTCAGAGGATTCATGCAGCAGAGTGGTCATGGAGGTGCCTTTGGTACTCCTTAGGCCAGGAAAGCACTAGCTGTGTCTCTGGAGTCCCGGCCTTTTGCCGGGGGCTGTCTGACTTAGCCAAAGCACATGGAGTGAGACTGCATGAAGGAGCCTGCAAGGCCTCCTCACTAGTGTGTACTTAGCTCTTTATGGATTTTTTTTTTTTTTTTTGGCTAGAGTTCTGTCCTGGTTCCCCTTCTACAGATTTGTTGCCCTTATGGGGGCCTTGCCCCCAACCCCTTGCATGGTCCTCCCATTCATCCTCCCAGCCCAAGAGGACAAAGGAAAGTTTGGCTAACCCCCACTGGGCTTTTCTGGTTTTCTGTTTCCATTGGAACAAAGAACTGCTCACCAAGTGCCCTC
Organism: Cervus canadensis; assembly: GCF_019320065.1. Lineage (NCBI taxonomy): Eukaryota > Metazoa > Chordata > Mammalia > Artiodactyla > Cervidae > Cervus > Cervus canadensis. Next base: position 37,276,530 of record NC_057419.1, read on the forward strand.
TGATCTTTGGAATGAGAAAGGAAAATAGTTTATCACATGGAGTACCCCACACACATCGTCCCCATGGCTCACTGGTCTCAGCCTTTCAGGACACCCAGATTCCTGGCAGGGCTAGGCAAGGATGGTGACTCCCTTCTCCCCAGCCTTCATGAAGCCAGCGGGAGAGTGATGACTTCCATCTGGGTTGGCCTGCTTTCCACTCCTTGGGCTCCACCTGTGTCCTAGAAGGAGCAGAAGGAAGAATGAAGCATCCTCCCTCCTGCTTCTCCCACAGCTCCAGCCACACAGATGAGCCTCCTAGACCTTGGTCAGCAGATTTGCAAGTGATTCCTGTAGAAGGATGAGAGGTTCCTTGGGAGCTTGGGAAAATTCCTTAATCCCTCCAAGACTTAGTGTACTCTTCTGAAAAATGGGTCGAGGAATGCCTGCTTCATATTGTTATTGCAAGGATTAAAATTTTAAGAAATGTTTGCAAAATACTAGGCCCCAACTAGACTAGGTGGAAGAATTTAGTTTAGTCTAGGAGAGGAGATGCCATTGCTCCAGTGATGGGCCCACCTGAGTGGTAGGTGTGATAGAAGCTTTTGCTCTGGAAAGTGGAGTAGGACATCCTCCCAACTACTGGTCTCTGCCAGACTTCTCCCCTGCACTAGGCCTTCAGGTCAGAGCCAGGTACCCTTCATGGGGCACTGCTGTCTTGACTGAATGTGGCTGATGGGCAGTCACCCCTCCCCCATCATTATGTGACCAGCTTTACCACGGTTTCTTTATAGATGTTGATTGAAAATAAGAGGGCGCATTGGAAGAGATCAAGAAAGCAAAAGAGAATGGCTGGGGTGAGGACCTCTGCCCTCATGTCCAAGGGGCCTGAGTCACAAACCCAGCTGGCCAGGCCCTCGCTTTACTCCTTTAGAGATCATCATACCAGATCCCTCGTTTTATCAAAAAGCAAACTAAGGATCATGGAGCAGAAGGGTCTTGCCCAAGGTCACCTTGGCTAGACCTGTGAACTTCTATGGACCAGTGTGTTCTCTGCTTCCCCTATACAACCTGCTCCTGTGAATCCCGGGTCACATGGTCCACAGATGGCCCAGGGCAACCTCACTGATCCCCTCAGTTTACTTGTTTATTCAGTAAGTACTCATTTGACTGCCTGCTATTCAACAGGCACCTAAATTAGAAGGTGATGTCTGATTTGGGGGAAAATTAAACAATAAAGGGATTCAGGGGGCCAGCAGAGTTGAGGATTCTTTTTTATAAGAGGGTGATGAAATAATTTATTGAGAAGGTGACATGTGAACAGAGATCTGAATGAAGTGAGGGAGTACACCCCACAGATATCTGGAGGAAAAGAATTCCAGGCCGAGAGAACAGCAAATGCCAAGATCTTGAAGCTGTGGGGGAATAGTAAGGAGGCCAGTGTGGCTAGAGCAGAGTGAGTAAGGGGTGGGCGGGATGGTGGTAAGACATGAGATCAGACAGCTCGTGGGGGGACAGATCACACAGGGCCTTGTGGGTCATTGTAAGGACTTTGGCTTTTAGTCTGAAGTAGACACCCATTAGAGAGTTTTGAGCCGAGGCGAGACATGACCTGACATGTTTTATCAGGATCACGCTGACTGCTGTGTCAAGAGTCGATGTAGAGGATCCAATAACTTTATCTACCAGGGAGACCTAGTAGGAGGCTGTGCTAATATCTAGGTGATAGATGATGGTGGCACACAGTGGTAACAAGTGATTCAATTCTGGATACTATGAAGGTGGAAGTAACATGATAAGCTAAAAGAACAGAGATGGGAATGGAGAGAGAGAGAAGTCAAGAATAACTTTGGGGTTTGTGTCCTGAGCAATTGGAAAGTTGGGGATGCCCTAATTGAGATGGGCAAAACTGTAGGAGCAGCAGGTTTGTGGGGAACAGTATGGAGTTTGGCTTTGAACGTGGTAAGTTTCAGTTGCCTGTAAGATACCCATGTGGATGCCTGTGAAAGCCAGCCCAGGAGCTGCGCATCCTCCCTCCTTTCCTCACTCGTACATTCTCTAGTTCAGCAAGCATGAAGCGAGCAAGCCCAGGCACTGGGGATGCAGCTCCCGGGCTGGCCTCCCTGTCTTCAATCTCTTTCCCCACCCCCAACCCCATCAGGCTCCAGTGGGGGCCTTCCAAAGCCAAAGTCAGATTGGTCATGCCCCTGCTCCAAGCACTCACCTGGTTCCCCACCACCTCTGGAGTAAAGGCCAAGATCTGCAGCACAGCCCAGGAGGCCCTAAATGATTCACCTTATTCCTGCCACTCCCAGTCCGCCTACTCCTTACATGCCTGTCACAGAGCTACTTAGCAGGGCCTGAGCAGGCCAGCCAGAGCCATAATGCCAAGGATCTGCTCAGGGGCTACCCTGGGCTAAGAAAGGACTGCCCCCACCTCAGCTTGCTTTACTTGATTTTCCCACTGGGAACTGGCCAAGCTACCTCCTCTCACCTGAAGCCTGCCTTTCTCAGATTTTACACACACAGAGGGAACATCATTCATGGAGCTCTGAGCCTTTACACATTTGACAGTTGCTGTTTGCTCTCCCGTCTGTCTTTTAACTGGACTAGCTGCTCCTCAATGGCAGGGATTCTTTATTTATTCATCTCTGTAACCTCAGGATAGCCCTTGAATGAATGAGTTAATGAATTAGTGGTTTGATATGCTACAATAGAGATTCTAAGGGATCAGAGACAGAAGAATTCATTTGGCTAAAGGAGGGAGGTCAGAGAAAGTGTCACAGACATGCTAGTTAAGCTGGGTTTGGAAGATAAGGAAAGATTTTGCCAGGCCAAAAGTATTAGAGATGCACAACTAAATTTTACTTCTCACATTGGTCACAAACTGGCAGCCAGGAGGCCTAATATGGCTTGAAGATACTTTTAGTCTAATCTTTTTAATTGACCATGTGAGGAGACATGCATTGTGCTGGGTCACACCACAACTCTCAGCTCTGTTACCTGCCAAGGGTGGTGTGGGGAGTATGGCTCTGCATGCAGACGAGTCTGCCTTCCCTGCTCAGGGATCCCCAATGCCTGCTCACTGGCAAAAATTCCTACCACTAAGGAGAGGACAAATTTGGCTCATTCAGACTAACCCCCCACAACATGGAAGCCACATGACCATGCCAGGCTTGGCTGGTCAGTTAGCAGCCATGGGGGTGAAGACTCAAATGCTCACCAACTACAGGACCACTGTCTCCACCTCAAATCCTCCTAAGTGTGTGAGAACTCTTGTCATAATGGTAGGAGAGGATGCAGAGCTGGGGCATTGTACAGGAAGCCACTGCAGAGCCCAGGCCAAGGTTTGGCTGCCCTGACCCCCTAGTATTCAAAAGATAGAGAACAACAACCACAGAGTCCCCTCAGTAGCTCCCATCTCAGAAGGAGATTGCATTTCAGCAAGAAGCCTCACTGTGTGATGATGACAAGGCCCCCGGCTGAAGATGAGGCATGGGTATGGTTCTGTAACCAAGAGCCCCGCCTTATCCTCTTTACCTTCTAGGTAGAGAGAGCTGGCTTTCTAGGGCACCTGGGGTAGCTAGGTGTGCCAACAATGCCACAACTTTGCTGTCAGACACAGGGTCCGGGGACTGTGTGAAAATTAGGGTGAGAACAGTTGGCTCTACGCCTATCTAGCTGACACTGGGGCTCTCCCGCCTTCCCTATGTTTTCTGGTTTCAACCTGCAAGCTACAAATCCACACACAACAGCTACAGCTAGGTTTCCCAGTCATGTCAGAAACACATACGTAACACACTGTACAGCCACAGTCACACCACACGCCATAACACATCCCCCTGTGTGCATGGTCTTTGGTCCTGGCTGCAGCCAAGCCCCAGCCAGCGGCCTCTCCAGCCCTTCAATGGCTGTGCCATCTTACACTTCCTCAAGAAGGTGTTCCCACCCCTTCTCACCCCTTTGCACATGAGACAGTCTTATCTGTCTCATCCAATGCCTTCCTGATGTGAGTTGGGTGCAGTCATGCAAAAGAAACCAACACTAAAAGATAATTTAAAACTGTTTCTCTAGGACTTTGATATGTGTTCCATAAAGTTTCTTTGGTAGCAGATGCAAACTATTATATATAGAATGGATAAACAAGGTCCTACTATATAGCACAGGGAACTATATTCAATATCCTGTGATAAATCATAATGGAAAAGAATAAGAAAAAGAATAGATATATATGTGTAACTGAATCACACTGCTGTACACTAGAAAGTAACACAGCATTGTAAATCAACTATATGTCAATAAAATAAATTTTAAAAGAAGTTTCTTTGGAAAGTTTACTTACTCCATTTTACTTGCCTTTGAAAAACAGTACTAGGGATTCACCTTCCCTGAGTTCAGAAGCTCCCAAGCAGGAAAGGGCAGAAACAGGGAAGCAAAACCACACAGTCAATCCTCTTTATCCCAGGAAGCTCCCTAGGGTTGTCCCAGACACATGAAGCAGTTTAGTCAGAAACACTTTGTCTTCTCTCCTTTGCCTCCCTCATCTTCCCTGTCCTCATCCCAGATGCCTATAACTACTACATACAGGGTGGTTTCACCATGTGTGCCCCCTAACTGAATAGCCCCTTTAGACCTTCCACACTGAGTTTGGGGGCAGCCGGGCTATACATACCCCCAAGTCACTGCAGCCATTTGGCACCATGGGCCATCAGAAGTTCCATTTTTACTCAGTAACTGTGCCCAGTGATGGACACATATATACCCACACCAGCCCCTTGCCCAGCTTCCAGTACCTTTCACCCAGATGCTGCGCAAATGTATGGGACTCAGCTGCTGTCCAGGTTGGGCGAGTGCCTCCCAGCAGCCGCTCTGTTGGTCTGGCATCTCCAGGTAAGCTGAGCCTTGTCAGCCTTTGGCCAGGTAGGTTTTCAGCTCATGCAGCCCTTGGGACCAGCTAAAGCAAACAAGCCCAGTGGTGAGAATGCCATCCTTAACCTTCTTTGCCCACTCTGTGCTTCTCTGTGGAGTCTCAGTGTAGACCAGGCCACTGAGAGCCAGGCAGAGATCGAGAGCCTGGCTTGCTAGCACACACTCCGCATTCAGCACTTTGTCCTGGAAAGGGTCCTGCCAGGCAACCTAGGCTAAATTCATACTTTGTGCCTGCAACCAAAGCTCCCTGTGTATGTATGCCCAGCTGGTTGCCAATGGGCATGCTGTGCTTGGTCCTTTCTAGATTGTAAATGGGTCCCACTTGTGCTGGGTTATGTGAAGACAGTCACTTTCAATGGAATAACATCTCCCCCTACAGCTGACTGTCAAAATCAGAATACTAAGGGCACACACCATTGTTCTTTGGTGGCCTGTTTTGGGAAGGCAGAGCGAGTCAGGCCTGACTGCTGCGTGTTAGATGACATTGGAAACCACTTAAGCAAAGCACTTGCGATTTTCATTTCAAAGCAGGTCAAACAGAGAATCCTGGCCTTGCCAGAGTTGAAAGGTGCATAAACACCACCTCATTCAAGGGTCACAAATGTAAATGCCATTAGACTCCAAGCAGCTAATGAAAGTGAAAGAGGAGGGGAGGTGTAAGAAAATGGAGGAGGGGTGGGTAACTGGAGCCCACTTGCCTTACAAATAGGCAATTAAAATAATTTTAATGTGCCAACCAGCAAAGCAGTTCTGCAGGCCCTCAGGGCCAAAGAGCCATAAGTTTGGGAGTGCTGTTGGGGACAGGAAGCCCAGAGAGAGGAAAGGACTTATTCAAGGTCACCGAACTAGTCAGTGACAGAAGCCTTGAACAGCTATTTAACAAAATGAGTCTTCACCTCATTTGTTACTTCATTCCTTCAGCAAACAAGTCCTGATCCCCATGAGATCTTAGGCATCCTCCTGTGCTGTCAGGGTCCAAGAATTGAACCAGACATGTTCTCTATCTTCAAGACAGTCTCAGTCCAGTAGGGAAGGGTCAAGAACTAAGCTTGGAAATTAAGGCTGACAGCAGAGAGCATGGGGCCTTATATGTCCAGCTGAGGCATTTGGATTTTATGCTGGATGCAGCAGAGGAGCCTTGGGAAAGTCTGAACAGGTCTCAGAAAACTGTCCTGTAGGAAGACTCACCCATCAGTGGTAACAAGACGGACTGGGCCTGGCCAGTAGGGTGGGAAGTGTAATTGGAAGCACAGAAAATGGCTGAAGAAACCAACAGTCTAGGCCTAAGGTAGAGAGTAACTAAGAAGAGAAGAGAAAGAATGAATGTGTAAGACACTGCAAATAAACAGAATGGGGCTTCCTGTGTGTGTGTGTGTGTGTGTGTGTGTGTGTGTGTGTGTGTGTGTGTATGGGCCTAGGGTGAAGGAAATGGGTTGGCAAAAGGCAGGACCAGGGAAGAATCAAGATGACTCCAAAATGGGGTGACTGGCTGGAATGCCAACAGACAGGAAGAAATCCCGGGGGACCTGGGTTGGGGGAAAGTGGGTAGGTGCGGATGTCCAAATGTTTCTTTATGACAGAAGCCTCAAGACCAATAGGAGGAATCTGGGGTTGTCTGTTTTATGTTATTATAGCCTCTCCTTCCCAGTATGGAAAATTGAGCCAGGGCCTCTTGACCTCTCGACTCTTCCATATGCCCGGAAGTGACCCTTGGAGAAATCCCACTCGGTGCCTCTGGTTGAAATGGTCCAACGATTAAACAAATACTAATCAAATAAATAACTAAAATACATTCTCCACCCCCACCTCTTTCTGTCCCCCACTCCAAAACAGCTCTGTGGGAAAGTCAATTTGGGAGTTTCCCACATGTGTCTATGACCGCAGCGCCACAGCAGTGATCTGAGTCAGCTACAACTTTCAAAATTCTGTATTTTCTCCTTGCATCAAAGGCAGTCTGCTGGCTGGAAGAGCCCTGGTGATGTTGTAAAATAATTCCCCGTGTCACCTCAGGGGCTACCTGGGACTACTGCGCTAGCTTCCAAAGGCATGGGATACCAGGTCGAGTGAAGCCTGCCAGGCATGTGACTGAACCGCATGACCCACTTACCCCAAACCCACTACAAGGATGTTCATTTGCCTTCTGCTCCCTCTCAAGTTGCCCTTTCCTTTTCCCTCTGGAAGAGGGTGCAGTATCAGTGAGCAAGCCAGAAACACTGTGGGGTTCCAAAAATAGACGAAGACTTCCAGTCCAAGTTTTGGCCACAGAAAGGAAACTGGAAAAGCTGCAAATGAAACTGAAGCTGAAGGATACATGGAGCTCTGGAAAAAGAGTAGAGGTTTTGGAGTCCAACTTCAGTTTAAATCTCATCTTGGCCTCCTTCCAGATGCACGGTCTGGTCAGTTTTTTTCATGCATAAAACTATAATTATGATATTTCCCTTTCAGAGTTACTATGAGGATTAAACATGATAATGCACCCATAGGTCCTGGAACATAGTAAATGCTCAATACAAATTAATTTCATCTTTCACATCTCCAGCTTTTGAAGATAAGTTCATGTTGATGTATGGCAAAAACCACCACAATCTTGTAAAATAATTAGCCTCCAATTAAAAGAAAGAAATTAATTTAAAAGAAAAAAATACGGACCAAGTGTTGTACCAAAATACTACCTGGTGAGAGGGGTCAGTGGGGAAGAGAGCTGAGGAGGAGGGAAAAGGAGCCAATATCTCGTCTTACCAAGTGGAGATTCAAAAGATGCAGATGATAATTAATGGGACAAAAAACATAAAAAGTGTTAGTATATTGCATAAATTACTAGATGGTGATAGAACCATATAATGGTGACAAATTCTCAGCTAGCTTAGCAGGAAGTCAACAGATAATATCCCCAAATTGGTAAATGAAGGAATAAAAGAAGTGTTTATTTAGAGAAATGAGGGTAGATACAGGAAGAAAAGAAATAAAGTTGGCTGCCCTTCCAGAAAGGGGACTTTGGTGGGATTCTGGCAGGGCCCTGTTATTTCTTTACATGGGCATGTTCCACTTTGATTACAAAAACTCAACCAGGAATAAGATGGAAAGTCTGGAGCAATAACCATGCCCACCACCTTAAAGAATGGCCCATAGCATTGCAGCTGCCATATAGTCCAGCTTTAGCCCCCTTCCCTGCATGTTGTGCATACCCCTCATGTGAGGGAGACCAAAGCCTTCCCAGAGACATTAAAAAATAGAGACATTACTTTGCTGACAAAGGTCCATATAGTCAAAGCTATGGTTCTTCCAGTAGTCATATATGGATGTGAGAGTTGGACTATAAAGAAAGCTGAGTGCCGAAGAATTGATGCTTTTGAACTGTGGTGTTGGAGAAGACTCTTGAGAGTCCCTTGGACTTCCAGGAGATCCAACCAGTCAATCCTAAAGGAAATCAACCCTGAATATTCATTGGAAGGACTGATGCTGAAGCTGAAGCTCCAATACTTTGATCACCTGATGCGAAGGGCTGACTCATTGGAAAAGACCCTGATGCTGGGAAAGATTGAAGGCAGGAGAAGAAGGGGACGATAGAGGATGAGATGGTTGGATGGCATCACTGATTCGATGGACATGAGTTTGAGCAAGTTCCAGGAGTTGGTGAAGGGCAGGGAAGCCTGACGTCGGACATGACTGAGGGACTGAACTGAAAGGCTTCCCAGGTGGCGCTAGTGGTAAAGAATCCATCTGCCAGTGTAGGAGACATAGGAGACATGGGTTTGATCCCTGGGTTGGGAAGATCCCCTGGAGGAGGGCATGGCAACCCACTCCAGTAGTCTTACCTGGAGAATCCCATGGGCAGAGGGCTACTGTCCACAGGGTCACAAAGAGTTAGACATGACTGAACAACTAACACTTCACTTCTTCAAAGTGGGGCAGAAACTTGATTAGGCCAATTGCTCAAATAAGCTCACTTACAAAGGTGCAGCGATGGCAGTCAGAGCAGCATGAGGCACAGGCCAACTTGAGGAGCCTTTTACAGAACATATTCTCTACTGGGATGGGCCTACCTGTGGAACTGGGACCCCTGGGTCCCCAATTCGATGTTGAGTTCACACTAGCTGACCATAGGTAAAGTCCCAAAGTGCCAGGATATGGCACATATGGCTATGCAAGCAACTCAACCCTCCTATAGCCCTGCCTGCAAGGAGTAAGATCTATGCCAACCTCCAGCCCAGAAGGGGCCCACCACTCTCCATCCCACTGCCTGAAACTTCTGCCTGGAAGCTGTCTTGAGACTCTTTCCTTAAAAATTCATTCATCCAGAATCAATTGACACCCAATAGGAATGCAAAGATCACTTCAAGGGAGAGTAAATTAAACCTTTATTCACGTTCAGGCAGAGGGATAATTAGAAAAGTGCTGGGGGAAAATTTTACCTGTGTGACAGTTTTGCCCAGGACCAGGCCAGGACCAGAATACCCTGAAATACACATATGAGCACATGCACATACACACAACCAGGGAATACACACCCACACAGAGATACCTCCTATGATCTCTGATAAACCCTCTTCCCTTTGTAAACTCTGCCATGGCAGTTCTGGATAGTTCTTTTCTCCTTCTACTTTTTTCTTTAACAGTTTTATTGAGATACAATTCACAATTCAAACTATTAAAGTAGACAATTCGATGGCTTTTAGTATATTCTCAGAGTTGTGTGTCCATCACTACAGTCCATTTTAGATCATTTTCATTATCCTGAAAGAAACCCATACCCATTAATTCCCTATTCCCGCTCCCCGCACAGTCCCTTGTTGTTCAGTCACCAAGTTGCATCCGACTCTTCACAACCCCATGGACTACAGCATGCCATGCTTCCCTGTCCTTCACCATCTCCTGGAGTTTGCCCAAGTTCATGTCTATTGAATTGGTGATGCCATCCAACCACCTCATCCTCTGTCGCCTTTGTCTCCTTCTGCCGTCAATCTTTCCCAGCATTTTATATACAAGTTCCTTATCATGTATATGATTTACAGACATATTCTCTCATTCCGTGGGTTGTCTCTTCACTGTCCTGATGGTGTCCTTTGAAATGAAAGTTTTTCAATTTCAATAAAGTTCAATTTATTTTTTTTTCTTTTGTGTCTTGTCCCTTTGGTGTCACATATAAGAAACCACTGCCTAATCCAAGGTCATGAAGATTTACACCTATATTTTCTTCTAAGATTTTTACAGTTTTAGCTCTTACATTTAGGTCTTTGATCCATTTTGAGTTAATTTCTGTATATGGTCTGAAGTTAAGGGTCCATCTTCATTTGTCTTTGCATGAGGATTCTCATTCCTTATTTCCAAGGAAAGCACCTTAACTGAGAACTGGGTCTAGGCAAAAAAATCATGACTCATAATAATCACAAAAGTCATTGGTTATGTCTCTACTAGGTACTCACATATGCTTAGTCATGTCTGACTCTTTGTGACCCCATGGACTATACAGTTTATGGAATTCTCCAGGCCAGAATACTGGAATGGGTAGCCTTTCCCTTCTCCAGGGGATCTTCCCAACCCAGGGATCTAACTCAGGTCTCTCACATTGCAGGAAGATTCTTTACCAGCTGAGCCACAAGGGAAGCCTGCTCACATATGCTACCTCTTATTTTTATAGCAACTCTTCAAGGTAGACCTTTGTACTATTCTCATCTTATAGTTGATCAAAGTGAGAGAGATGAACTTGTTCTACTTTGCACAACTGGCAACAGGCAGAGTCAAGATTTGTGTAAGGTCTGTCTGTCTCCAAAGCCTAGACTCAAAGTGTTGCACCAAGCTGCAGAAATAAGCATTGTAATAGTGCTTGAGAGATGCTGGTTGAATGATTCGTTAAGCCCAGTTGTTGACAAAAGCTGATGTTGCATAGAAAGTGATCCGAGGGTAAGCTAAAAGGCATCAGGACTAGGAGCAACTTAGCAAAAAAATGAGCAGTAACTTCAGCATTAAATACGGATGCACCAAAAGCTTCTGGCCTGATATAGGGGTGCCATTCCACTCTTCCATGACTGAGTAAAATGTTTAGCTTGGAATCTCTTTCTTCTAGTCACACACAGAGTGAGGTTAAAGATTTACAGTAGTCTGTTGGGCCTGGAAATCCATGAGGATTACCTGATAAGTGGTTTTGAGCAGAGTCCTGGCACCACATGAGGGCCCCATAGCTGGGATTAGGTATAAAGCCCTCAAGGGCAGGGGCTGGCAGGGCCAAGGGAGGGATCTGACCAAGACTGTAAAGGAAAACACTGTAATAAAGGGCCTGAGATGCATGGACATCTGAGAATTGGTTAGTAAAGAAAAGCTCAAAGCAAAGTATCAGTCAGTTCAGTCACTCAGTCATGTCCAACTCTTTGCGACTCCGTGAATCACAGCACGCCAGGCCTTCCTGTCCATCACCAACTCCCGGAGTTTATTCAAACTCATGTCCATTGAGTCGGTGATGCCACCCAGCCATCTCATCCTCTGTCGTCCCCTTCTCCTCCTGCCCCCAATCCCTCCCAGCATCAGGATCTTTTCCAATGAGTCAACTCTTCGCATGAGGTGGCCAAAGTATGGGAGTTTCAGTTTCAGCATCAGTCCTTCCAATGAACACCCAGGACTGATCTCCTTTAGGATGGACTGGTTGGATCTCCTTGCAGTAAAGCAAAGTATAAAAGATGTCTAATGATTTCTTATCTATTTTCTAATAATAATAATAATAGCAGCTTTTTATGTGCTAGGTACTGTGCTAAGTAGTTTACATGTATTAACTCATCTAATCCTCATGGAAACCTCATAATAGAGATACTGTCTTTATCTCTATTTTACATATGAGAAAACTGAGGAAAAGAGAGGTTAGGCATCTTGCCCATGGTCACATAGAGAGTAAGCAGCAAAGGTGGAATGTGAATTTAGGCCACCTGGCTCCAGAGTCTGTGCACTTATGCTATTAGGCTATATAAATACAAGTGGAATGTAAACAAGGGAGGTGGGAGAAAAAGGCATGGTTGCCTCCTTCTAAAAAGTTACATTATGATTTCAGAAATTTCCTACTATCCTCCTAGTGACCTCTGGAGTGCTCTGAAAATTTTTGAAAGGTTTACCAATAAAAAGTGGTACCACAATTAGGGCTGTGGTTTTACCTCATTGGAAAAGAGCAAGAAAGAGAGATCAATTAGTCCAAAAGTTTCCAAGGTCACCTAGCATGGGCACACATATTCTGGGAGGACAAACACTAATTAAGGTTTGTAAAAGAACTTACTGTGTATAAGACAATGTTCTGAGAACTTCCATGAACTTTTGAATTTAATCATCACAATAATCATTTGAAGTAGGTATTGTTATTATCCTCTATTTCACAGATATGAAGATTAAGCGCAACTTTTTTTAAGGTTACACAAATTATAAGTGGCAAAGTAGATTTAAACCTAGGAAGTCCATCCCTCCATCTGGGATACCTAACAGCTATGCTAAACTGATCTTGCCAAAGCCTATGAGGGAGGCTGCTACAAAAGGAGCCAGACTATAACATTATCCTGTTGTCCTCAATCCCTTTCTTGTTTTCCAACTTGTTTTAAGCCTACTTTTAAAAGTTTCTTGTGTTGATTTCAGCAGGTTAGCAATTTTCATAAGCATCAACATATCCTGGCCTCAACCCATCCCAATAGCACTGTTACACAGCTGTACTACTCTTTTCTATTGGTTTATCATACAGAAAAAGCAATGGCCTATAATTTTCCAGAAGAAAAAGTGCATCTCAAGTGTCTACATTATTTTCCTGACCCTGCCTCTATAATAGAGTAGAAAGACAACAGGCTTTAGGGTAGACAGATCTGGTTTCAAATCCTGTTTTCTATACTTCCCGGCTGAGAGGTCACTTTGCCTCAGTCCACTCCTCTAGTATCACACTCCTTCAGCTCCCAACTCCACCTTCTTCCTCCTCTAGTGTCACACACATACTGAGTTCCTGCACTGTTCCAGGCACTTGGAGGCAGGTGACAGAGGAGAAGGAATAAGACAGGAAAACAAATTTAGGGTGTGATAAGAAGTCCAGTGTGACTGAAGTATAGAGGAGGTAAGGAGGACTGAGACCAGAGCAAGAGTCTTGAATGCCTCAGACAAAGGGGTTAAAGTATATTTGAGAGGTAATGGAGCCTTTGAGGGTCTTCATACAAGGGATGACACAATCACAATGGACATTTACTGAGTACTTATTCCAGGTTAGGCATGATTCTTTACTAAATCCTCATGACAGGCTTGTGAGTAGGTATACTATTTTTCATGTTTTGCAGATGTGAAAACAAAGACTCAGAAAGATGGACTCACTTGCCCAAGATCTCACATAACATATAAATGACGGGCCTGGGACTAAATCTATATAGCTGGATCCCAGAGCCACATGAGGCTCTGTTCTTTTGAGGTAACTCAATCAAGCAGGCTTGTACACAGTAGACTGGAGGAAAGAGCGGAATACAGAGACCGCTTAGGAGGCCATTGCAGTCATCCAGGCTCTTGAGAGTTCCTTGGACAGCAAGAGATCAATCTAGTCAATCTTAAAGGAAATCAATCCTGGATATTCATTGGAAGGACTGATGATGAAGCTGAAGCTCCAATACTTTGGCCACCTGATGCGAAGAGCTGACTCACTAGAAAAGATGCTGATGCTGGGAAAGATTGAAGGCAGGAGGAGAAGGGGATGACATAGGATGAGATGGTTGGATGGCATCACCGACTCGATGGACATGAGTTTGAGCAGGCTTGGGGAGATGGTGAAGGGCAGGGAAGCCCAGCGTGTGTAGTCCATGGGGTTGCAAACAGTCTGGCACGACTGAGTGACTGAACAACAACAGTCATCCAAGAGAGGAGGCCAGTGAAATGGAGTCAGTAGCACAGATGCTGAGAATACAGTGTTCTAGAACCAGGCAAATGAATTAATGTGGGAGGTAGGGGGTTTTAGTCTAGCCCAGAAATGTCAGGGGCAGAAGGTTTGTCCCCCCATGTTCTTAAAAAATAAGGAAAATTGTCAATGGTTTAAAACAGGACAGTTTAACATCTGGATTTCGGTCTTCTCTTAATGAACCAGAGGATTTGGCAGCACTAGGCTGGTACTCCCATGGGGCACCAGTGGGCTGGGATCCAGCAGAAGCTTCTCTCTTGAGATAGAGAAGCATGCCCCAAGGCCCTCTGGGACCTGCTTCTCCACCTTACCTGGCTGGCCAACAGAAAGCCTGAAGCCCCTAAGCTCTGAACTCTGTTAGGCTGCAAACCCAGAGGCTGGGAAGAATAAAGATTGTGGAGGAGGAGTTAGTTTGGGAGAGGAGAGAAACATTGTCTCTGTAAATAAAGAAAACTCATGGCCAAGAGGAGATAAAGCAGCTACAGGAAGTGGGGGCAGGGAATGGGCCTTGAGATGACAACTGGCATGACAAGAATGGACAAAGGTCAAGGGGTTATCAAGGGGTCCAGGCTTTTTAAAGAAGCGATTGAAGGCATTTATTGATGGAGAGGGGGAAAAGTCAGGGAAGAAACAGAGAAAAAGGCAGGAGTGGGGATGGCTATGTCTAAATCCAAAGGTTCTGGCAAAAACTAAGAGGCCATCCTGCAGATGTGCTGGGAACCTGTGGGAGGAGGGAGGTTGTACTCAGAACAGAGAATTAAAGAGTGAGATATCTTGATAAAAATGTATCCATGAATGATGAAAAGGGTAAATTAGAGGAGTTCAGAAGGATAGGAAACAGAGAAGCCTGTGCACTGCCATGGGTATGGTCTCAAAGCAATCATTTTGCAGTGTGCCTGAACTTCCTTTGCAAAAGGCAAATGGAGGAGTATCCCCAGGGAACAGAGAGGTTGGTATCTGCCCCTCTAGCCCTGTGGCACTGCAGCCAGGGTTTGAGGTTGCCAGATTTAGGCACAAAGGGGCAGTGGCTGCCCAGAATCAAGACACACATGGGCTGGACAAAGGGGAAGAGAAGTAAAAGCTGCTATGGCTACCTCTTCTCTCTGGAGTCCTGCACTTCTTTAAATCTCACCATTCCCTTGATAAAGTGGTCAGTTTGAGTAGGCCAAGGAAAGACACAATTGGAGAGAGGTGTTAATTTAGATGAAGATATCTTTCTTAGTAGCACAGACTTACTGCACTTTCCATTGAGGTAAGAGTTTCCCAGTCTGACTGGTGTTCAGAATTCTATGCCTCAAAAGGAGAAAGCAAGGCAGAGAGAGAAGGGAAACAATCTCTCCCAAATGATCAGCATGGAAGGGGTCACGAAGGCAGTTAAATATCATAGCACTGTCACAATCTGCTTTTGTACATTTTTGGACCCAGCCTGTATGTTTCTAGAGACCAAATGAGGGGCTATTTTGGGCTCTTACCAACATTTAGCCAAGACAGATTTTCCAGGAAAAGATTACAATGAAATTTCCAAACCATAGTTGTATCAGCAGCAGAGCAGGCCCCACATAAGTAGTTCCTAGGGATATAGATTATTTTTGCTGCTACAGGGATCAGAATGCTTTACACATATTAATAACTACAGTTGCTTTCCCTTCCATTTAATGCCTGATTCTATAGGACAGCTGCTCTGCAAAACAACAGCATTTAGATGATAAACTTCAGATTATTTATTGGGTTTATTTTTGAAATGTCTTACATTATAACCCCATTTCACTTTTTGTATGCTTTCTTTCCTTCTAAATAAAATCTTGGGTTTGAGCTAATTGAGTTCTAGTAGAGGTAATATGTGGAGAAGGAGCCCCCACCAATTTTTTCCCACTGGAAATATGTTAGGTAGGGATGTGGGACTTCCAGAATGGCTCTGTGGGAAGCTGGTGTGACTCCCCAGTGAAACAACCATTTCACTGGTGAAAATTATTTTTAAAAACAACCATTTAAGGTCTCTGGAGATTTGCCCTCAGGGCATACTGCAAGTAGAGAAACATTTATTCAAGAAAATTTACTAAATCTTGGTAAGAACAGTGAATCTGTGGCATTTGAGTCATGATGTGCTCCAATTCCTTGCCCCACCCCCATCAGCTCCATGTTACAGAAGCACTGCTCTCAGCAAGTGTGGCCAAGAAAACAGGGCTCCCATTCCTCTCAGCTTCCAGTCTAGGGGCTAAAGTTTCACCTCAAGAGCATCTCTTGTTTCCCCTAGCCAGTATTTCAGGAGCTCTCTTCTGGGTGGTCAAGAGGACTGGACTGCCCTCTCCCACCCAGCCTTAACTCAAAGGGTAGAAGAAGTTTTACCTCAGACACAGCAGGCCAAGAATATTGGGCCCTCAGGCATCCCACCTCAGTTCACTCATAGGATAGAGAAACCTAGGAGAGGCAAGCTAAGACCAGAGGCTACCATCTTCTCCCCAGCACCCATTCATACAGCAGGGATTAATTCTCCAGGGGAGGAGGGCACAGTCTGCACTCACAGCCTCAGTGAAGTGGTTCAGAGTTTCTACCCAGGGTTGCCGACAGAACATAAAGACAGAGAGCTCCATAGCACAGTTCTACTTTAATGGGACTATTTAGAACAGAGCATGGAGTTTATGGAGATTTCAGTGGCAAAAAGTTAAGAGGGGGCTGGTAGTTTGATGAAACTAGTATTAATAATAGCAAGAAAAATGGCAGGCCAGCCAAAAGGTTACCAGGAGAAAAGACAGCCAAGAAGACCTCTCTCATGGGATTATCCTCATCCTCGTGGATTTGGAAGGTTGTACACATGCAGCTGCTTCAGAAGCAATCAGAGAAGGACATTGAACAAACTTGAAAACAACCCCCAAGCCACACAGCTATAAAGCAGCAAAGGGCACAAGTCTCACTGGCTCAATGCACTCATGCACAATCTCTGACCAGGCACTGCTTGAGCAAGAAGTCAGACTTAAAATCAAATCATAACCATCCCTAGTGGTCTGGAAGACTGTGCCCTCTCAGTCTTCCAGAGAGCAATGGAAAAAGTAATTCTAAGCTACTAGGAAGCTGAATGTGGGGCATAACTGTAAACTCCTTGAACTGTCAAAGCAATCTCCAAGCCATATACACACAATCAACTATAAAGATAGATCAATAGAGATTTTTCCATTTTAAGAACAATGAAAAGAATAAGGAAGAGGGTGAGGGGAAGTTGGAGGACGAGAAGAAAAAAATGAATAGAGCCTAAGAGAAATGTAGGATACCACTAAGTGCACCAACATATATATAACGGGAGTACCAGGAAGAAAGGTGACAGAGAAATGAACAGACAAAATATTCAAGGACATATTGGCTGAAAACAATCCAAATTTGATGAAAAATATTTATATACACATTCAAGAAGCTCAATGAACTCCAAGTGGGATAAAGACAAATAGATCCTTACCCAGACACATCACAGTTGTTGATATGTTGAAAGGCAAAGAGAACATCTTGAACACAGAAAGAGAAAAAAACTTACCACACACAAGGAAACTCCAGTAAGGGTAACATCTAACTTCTCACCAGAAACAATGTCAGACAGAAGGAGGTGGGATGCCATATTCAAAGTGCTGAAAAACCTTTAAAAATTTAAATCCAACATAACTATCTTTCCAAAAATGAAGGCAAAAAAAGACTAAAAAAGTCCAATGCTACCATATCTACCTTACAAAATAACAAACGTAGTTATTCAAACTGAAAGGAAGTGATACCAGACAGCAATTTGAATTCACACAAATAACCAAAGAGTTCCAGTAAGGAAATAATGTTGATAATGATAAAAGACAATATAATTACATATTCCTTTTTCTTTCTTTTCTTTACTAATTTAAAAGATAATTTCATATATATCTATAAAATAGTATTGCTTGTCTTATGACATATAGAAATGTAATCTATTTGACAATAACAGAACAAAGGAAGTGGTTGAGAATAACGCTTGCTGGAGGAAGGAAATGACACCAGATATTAATTCAAATCCACAGGAAGAAATGAAGAGAAGCAACAATGGTAATTTAAAAAGTTAGCACTTTTAAAATTCTGTACATATATTTGTGTTCTCCTTGGGCTTCCCTTGTAGCTCAGTTGGTAAAGAATCTGCCTGCAGTGCAGGAGACTCAGGTTCGATCCCTGGGTTGGGAAGATCCCCAAGGAAATGGCAACCTACTCCAGTATCCTTGCCTGGAACATCTCATGGACAGAGGAGCCTGGTGGGCTGCAGTCCATGGGGTCGTAAAGAGTTAGGCATGACTGAGCGATTAACACTTACTTTCTTCTATGAGCTTCTTTAAGAGACATAAGATTATATAAAGCAATAATTGTAACCATATATGGTGGGATTTGTAACATATATGCACATAACATGCACAACAATAATAGCACAAAAAAGGGGAAGTCATATAAAAAGAATTTTCTGTGTCTACTGAAATTAACTTAGTAGTAAGAAAATATAGTTTAAAAATCATTAAAGAAATTAAAATGCTACACTAAGAAATATTTACTGCAAAAGAAGGCTGTAAAAGAGGAACAGGGGAACAAAAAGCAAAAATGGCTTAAGGAACCTCAGAAAACTAAACTGATAGTAATCAGAAGGAAGGAAATAATAAAGACTGGAGAGGAGACACATGAAGTAGAGAATAGAAAAGCAATAAGAGAAAAATCAACATATTCAGAAGCTGGTTACTTGAAAAAAATCAACAAAATCGACAAATCTTTAGCTAAATTGATGGAGAGAAAATTAGAAA
Organism: Cervus canadensis; assembly: GCF_019320065.1. Classification (NCBI taxonomy): domain Eukaryota; kingdom Metazoa; phylum Chordata; class Mammalia; order Artiodactyla; family Cervidae; genus Cervus; species Cervus canadensis. Next base: position 37,295,115 of record NC_057419.1, read on the forward strand.
AGACCACTACTGCTGCCCTAATAGAAATAAAAAGGAAAAATAAGAGAATACTATGAATAATTGTATGACAACAAATTAAATAACCTAAATGAAATGAACAAATTCTAGGAAAAAAAGTTTTAGGACTTCCCTGGTGGCTCAGTAGTCCACCTGCCAATGCAAGAGACATGGGTGTGATCCCTGGTCCAGGAAGATCCCACATGCCATGGAGCAACTAAGCCCGTGCACCATAACTACTGAAATCTTCATGCCCTATAACCTGTGCTCCACAACAAGAGAAGCCACCACAATAAGAAGCCCGCACAACTAGAGAGTAACACCCATTCTGGGCAACTAGAGAAAAGCTTGTGCAGCAATGAAGACCCAGCACAGCCAAAACTGAGCGACTTCACTTTCAAGAAGAAATAGAAAATCTGAAAAGACTTATAACAAGAGATTGAATTAATAATTTTAAAACTTCCTACAAAAAAGTCCAAGCCCAAATAGCTTCATTGATGAATTCTACAAAACATTTAAAGAAAAATCAAGACCTTCACAAATTCTTCCAAAAAACAGAGGAGAAAAAAACATTTTCAAACTCATTTGTGAGGCCATCATTATCTCAATATCAAAGTCAGATAAAAGCATCATAAGAAAAGAAAACTACAAAATCCATTTGAATATAGATTCAAAAGTCAACAAAATATTAGCAGACCCAATCCATTAACATATAAAAAGAATGATATGCCATGAACATGTGGGATTTACCCAAGAATTTAAAGTTGCTTTAGCATCTTAAAATTAATTGAAATCATTAAAGGAGAAAAACAACATAACTATTTCAATAGATTCAGAAGCATTTGACAAAATCTAACACCCTATTGTGACTTTGAAAAATCACTCAATATGAGCTGGAGGAACCAACCATTCTGACGTCAGGCTATACTACAAAGCTACAGTCATTAAAACAGTATAGTATTGGCACAAAAACAAAAATACAGACCAATGGAACAAGACAGAAAGCCAAGAGATTAAACCCATGTACCTATGGGCACCTTATCTTTGACAAAGGAGGCAAGAATATACATTGGAGAAAAGATAGCCTCTTCAATAAGTGGTGCTGGGAAAACTGGATAGTTACCTGCAAAAGAAGGAAACTAGAACACTTTCTAACACCACACACAAAAATAAACTCAAAATGGAGTAAAGATTCAAATGTAAGGCCAGAAATTATAAAGTTCTGAGAGGAAAACATAGGCGGTATACTCTGACATACATCACAGCAAGATCCTCTTTGATGCACTTCCTAGAGTAATAGAAATAAAAACAAAAGTAAATAAATGGGACTTAATTAAATTTAAAACCTTTTGCGCAGCAAAAGAAATAATCAACAAGATTAAAAGACAACCCTTAGAATGGGAGAAAATAATTGCAAATGAAACAACTGACAAAGGATTAATTTCTAAAATATACAAGCAGCTCATGCAACTCAATACCAGAAAACAAACAACCCAATCAAAAAATGGGCAGAAGATCTAAACAGACATTTCTCCAAAGAAGACACACAGATGGTCAACAAACACATGAAAAGATGCTCAACATCACTCATTATTAGAGAAATGCAAATCAAAACTACAATGAGGTATCACCTCATTGTCAGAATGGTCATCCTTAACAAAATCTCAAACAATAAATGCTGGAGAGGGTGTGGAGAAAAGGGAACCCTCTTGCACTGTCAGTAGGAATGTAAACTGTTACAGCCACTATGAAGAACAGTATGGAGATTCCTTAAAAAACTAGGAATACAACTACCACATGACCTAACAATCCTACTACTATATACCCTGAGAAAACCACAATTGAAAGAGACAGATGTACCCCAATGTTCATTGCAGCACTGTTTACAATAGCTAGGACATGGAAGCAACCTAGATGTCAATTGACAGATGAATGAATACAGAAATGTTGGTACACATATACAACGGAATATTACTCAGCTATAAAAAGAATGCATTTGAGTCAGTGCTAATTCTGTGGATGAACCTAGAGACTATTATACAAAGTGAAGTAAGTCAGAAAGAGAAAGACAAATGTTGTATATTAACACATACATATGGAATCTAGAAAAATGGTCTGATGAACCTATTTGCAGGGCAGCAGTGGAGACAAAGACATAGAGAACAGACTTGTGGACACAGTGGAGGAAGGAAAGAGTGGGACAAATTGAGAGAATAGCATGGAAACATATACATTACCATATGTAAAATAAACAGCAAGTGAGCATCTGCTGTGTGACAAAGGGAGCTCAACCCAGTGTTCTGTGACAACTTAGAGGGGTGGATCAGGTGAGAGATAGGAAGGGTTTTTGGAGTGAGGGGATAAATGTAAACCTGTGGCTGATTCATGTTGATGTGTGGCAGAGGCCAACACAATATTGTAGGGCTACTGTCCTCTAATTGTATTTTGTTCTATACTTCTACATACTGTACAGTTATAAACTTTGATTACTAGTTATTCAAGAACAGTTATGTTTTATGAGTATTATTCAATTGTTATCACCAATAGAATGATACTCAGATGTGTTCTTTTTACATAACTTTATAAGTAATTTAAAAATGCAAAAAAAATCACTCAATATACTAGGAATCGAAGGAAACTTCCTAATCCAGATTAGGGGTTTCTATAAAAATACCACAAGTAATATCATAACTAATGTTTCACCAAAAGTGAAAGCTTTTCCCCTAATATGAGGAAAGATGTTTGCTCTCACCACTTCTATCTATTCAACATTGTAAGGGGAGGTTCTAGTCAGGAGAAAGAAAGAAAAAAAAAGAAAGGAAGTAAGGAAGAGAGGGAAGAAGGAAGGAAGGAGGGAGGGAAGGGAGAGAGAGAAGAGGGAAGGAAAGAATAAAAGAAATGAAAGAAACAAAGGGAGGGAGGAAAGAAAAAAAGGAAAGAAACAAAAGGCATTCAGATTGGAAAGAGAAAAGTGAAACTATCTCTATTTGCAGATGACATGATTTCATATGTAGAAAATCCTAAAGAAACTACTAAAAAGCTATTTGAATTAGTACATTCAAGAAGGTTGTAGGATACAAGATCAAAATACATTTATCTTCTTTCTTCAGATGACCAATATCACACCAGGGACCACCACCTTAAATTTCTAGGCATAGAGAGAGACATACTGCATTGATATTTCCATATCAGCACATATAGAAATAACTCATTATCTTTTAACCCTGCCTGGAGAGCATTATACTATAAGCAGGTTGTTGTTGTTCAGTCGCTAAGTCTTGTCCGACTCTGTGAACCCATGGACTACAGTATGCCAGGCTCCTCTGTCCTCTGCTGTCTCCTGGAATTTGCTCAAATTCATGTCCATTGAGTCAACTGTCTCATCCTCTGCTGCCCCCCTCTCCTTGTGCCTTCAATCTCTCCCAGCATCAGAGTCCTTTCCAATGAGGTGGCTCTTCACATCAAGTGGCCAAAGCTTCAGCTTCAGCATCAGTCCTTCCAATGGATACTCAGGGTCAATTTCCTTCGGGATTGACTGGTTTGATCTCCTTGCTGTCCAAGGGACTCTCAAGAGTCTTCTCTAGCACTATGATTCAAAAGCATCAATTCTTTAGTGCTCAGCCTTCTTTATGGTCCAACTCTCACATCTATACATGACTACTGGAAAAAACATGCATTGACGCTCTCCTGTCATCAAAGTGATGTCTCTACTTTAAAACAGTGTCCAGGTTTGTCATAGCTTTCCTTCCAGGGAGCAAGAGTCTTCTAATTTCAAGGCTGCAGTCATTGTTCACTGTGATTTTGGAGCCCCCAAAATAAAATCTGTCATGGCTTCCACTTCTTCCCCTTCTATTTGCAATGAAGTGGTGGGACCAGATGCCATGATCTTAGTTTTTTGAATGTTGAGTTTTGAGTCAGTTTTTTTCACTCTCCTCTTTCACCCTCATCAAGAGACTCTTTAGTTCCTCTTCGCTTTCGGCCATTAGGGTGGTATCATCCTCCTATCTGAGGTTGTTGATATTTCTACTGGCAATCTTGATTTCAGCTTGTGATTCATTCAGCCCAGCATTTTGCATGATGTTCTTTGCATAGAAGTTAAATAAGCAGGGTGACAATATACAGCTCTGACATACTCCTTTCCCAATTTTGAACCAGTCAGTTGTTCCATATCTGGTTCTAACTGTTGCTTGTTGACCTGAGTACAGGTTTCTCTGGAGACAGGTAAGGTGGTCTGGTATTCCCATCTCTTTAAGAATTTTCCACAGTTTGTTGTGATCCACACAGTCAAAGGCTTTAGCATAGTCAATGAAGCAGAAGTCGACGTTTTTCTGGAATTCCCTTGCTTTCTCCAAGATCCAACGAATGTTGGCAATTTGATATCTGGTTCCTCTGCCTTTTCTAAACCCAGATTGAACATCTGGAAGTTCTTGGTTCATGTACTGCTGAAGCCTAGCTTGAAGGATTTTGAACATAACCTTGTTAGCATGTGAACTGAGCACAATTGTATGGTAGTTTGAATATTCTTCGTCATTGCCCTTCCTTTGGGACTGGAATGAAAACCGACCTTTTCCATGTACCATATTTTATTTATGGCACCTTGAATGAAAGACATTCAAGTAATTTCCTAGTGTTTACTATTACAAACAATATTGCAATGAATATTTTAAGCATATGTTTATTTCTAATCTGCGTATTCTTAGAAATGAAATTGTTACTTCAAAAGTTATATACATTTGTAATTTTGATAGCTATTGCAAAATAGTTCTCCAAACAAAGGAGCTATACCAAGTGACATGCCTACTAACAGCACAATGGAGCACTGGTTCCCATTCCACACCCCCCTCCCCGCAGAAATCCCGTCAACACAGAGCTATCAAAGCTCTTGATATTGGCTACTCTGATGTAATTTGATATTTCACTGTTTAAATTTGCCCATGAGAAAGGTTAAGCATCTTTACAGATATTTCATTTTTTCTCTTTTTCTTTGAACTTTGCTCCTCTTTCCATTTCTCGGCTCTTTGGCCTCTGATTTATGGGAATTCTTAATTCATTAAGTAAATTAGCTTTTTGTTGTTATACATATGCTAGTCCACATTTATTAGGTTCCAAAAGCCCCTCCTCCCCTGCTTATTTTTTTTTTATCATTTTTGACATTATTTGTGGTTTATTTTGATTTGTAGAAATTTTTAAGTTACATGTTGTCAAATGATTACTATTTTTTTTCTTTAAGTTTGATGGGCTTTATGTATTTCCTAGAAAACCTGCTTTCACAACAAGATTATAAAAGTAAATTCTTCTATGGATACTTATTTTCACGTTTTTACTTTTTAAAATTTCAATCTTTGAACCATCTGGAATTTATTTTGATGCAAATTGGGATTTCACTTTATTTTTTTCAAATGGGTAACTAGTTGATCTATCACTATTTATTAAATAACCATCTCATAGGGCTCTGAAATGTCACTTACTTCACCTACTAAATCTCCTCATGCGTTGTGGTCTGTTTTGGGACTCTTTTTTAAAAAATTTATTTTTAATTGAAGGATAATTGCTTTACAGTGCTTTGTTGGTTTCTGCCATACATCAACATGAATCAGCAATAGGTATACATGTGTCCTCTCCCTCTTGAACCTCCCTCCCACCTCCCATCCCATGCTACCTCTCTGGATTGTCAAAGAGCACAGGGTTTGAGTTCCCTGAGTCATAGAGCAAATTCCCACTGGCTATCTATTTCACATATGATAATGTATATGTTTCAATGCTACTCTCTCAATTCATCCTATCCTCTTTTTGTTTTGGGACTCTTATTTTCCATTATTCTGAAGGTTCATTCATGTACCAGAACCAAACTGTTTTTCAGTAGATTTCAATATCTAGTACTGCTACTAATACTTGATTTCAGAGAAAAAAATCTGCTCTCAGACTTGTACAACAGACGTAAAATTGACCATGTGAATCATAAGGCAACCTATTCAGGAAGAGAAAGGGCAACCTGTTAATCACTTGGAACTTTCTGACAGCCAGCCTGGCTCACATTTTTAACATTCACTTACTGAATAAAAGGTCTTCACTGAAGCACACACTGAAGCTTTAGGACCTAGGAGGGCTGAAGAAGCCAGCTAGTCTACCTCTTCCTCTGACAAACGTTCTCATTTCCAGAGAGGCTGTGACTTCTTTGAGTTCCCACACTGCCACATTGACCTTCGGATCATGGAGGTACAGGCACAAGTCTGCCTCTGACCAGGAATCAGGGCACATGGGCTCATACTGTGGTCTGATGAAATATTCAGAATGCTTAAAAATGTACCTGGCCAGGACGTCCCTGTTGGTCCAGTGGTTAAGAATCCACCTGCCAACACAGGGGATGTGGATTCGATCCCTGCTCTTGGAAGATTCCACATGCTGCAGGGCAACTAAGTCCATGCACCACAACTATTGAGCCTGCACTCTAGAGCTTGTGTGGGGTCACAAAGAGTCATACATGACAGAGCAACTTCACTAGAACTCATGTGTCACAACTACTGAAGCCTGCACGTCTAGAGCCCATGTTCTGCAACAAGAGACACCACCACAATGAAAAATCTGCACACTGCAACTAGAGAGTAGACCCCACTTGCTACAACTACCGAAAGCCCATGTGCAACAATGAAGACCCTGTATGGCCAAAAATAAATAAATCAAATTCACTACTGAGGCCTAGAAGAATTATATTATATACCTTATATATATTGCAAATATGATTTTTACCCAGATCTCTTGATTTTGAATCCCTGCAGAACAATATATAAATATGATAAATCTTGACACTATAGAAATACAGAAGTTGAGGCTTAAAAAATGGGCAGGAGAGGTGGACGTTTGAGTAGTAATGTTAGTGTCTTTAACACAAAAAGTAAAAAGAGAGCAGCAGTCAGTGGAATAGGCAATAGAAATTTCAGTATAACATTTAAAGTCAGGAGGTAATCATTATTAAGAGGGGGAGGGATAAATTGGGAGATCAGGATTGACATGTACAAAACACCATATATAATATAGATAATAAGGACCTACTCCTACACAATACTCTGTAATGGCTTATATGGAAAAAGAATCTAAAAAAGAGTAGATATATGTATATGTATAACTGATTCACTTTGCTGTTTACCTGAAACCAACACAACATTGTAAATCAACTATATGCCAATAAAATTCCAAAAAGAAAAATGTACCTAGCCAGCAATGGCTACTACTAGCTTTAGGAAGTGGATGAGTAAACCAATACCTAGATTGCTGCTGTTAGAGGCAGAACTGGAATTGACCAGTAGAGATAGCCCTGACTCAGTTGATAGAAGATGAATCAACAAAAATCTGCTGTATACACTAGCATGAGCCATCTGAAAAAGAAATTCAGAAAACACTTCCATATATAAGCACATCAAAAAGAGTAAAATACTTGGGAATAACCTTAACAAAAGAAGTAAACTTTCATACTCCGAAAACTACAAAACACTGTTAAAATAAATCAAAGAAGATATAAATTAATGAGAAGACAGTCTATGTTCATATACCAGAAGGCATAATATTGTTACATGTAATACTCCCCAAATTAACCTGTAGAATCATTGCAATTCCTATGAAAATCATAGCTGTCTTTTTTTCTTTTTCTTTTTGTATAAATTGACATGGTGATCCTATAGTACATACAGGAGTGAAAAGGACCTAGGATAGCCAAAACATTCTTGAAAAAGAGCAGTAAAGTTGAAGGAGTCATACTTCCCAATAGCAAAACTTATTACAAAGCTACAATAATTAACATACTGTGGTAATAGCACAAGACTAGATATAGATCAATTGAACAGAACTAATCGATTATACATAAAATCAAAATTTCTGGCCAATTGATTTTGGACAAAAATGCCAAGATAATTCCATGGGAAAACAGTGTTTTTTTCAACAACTGGTGCTAGGACAACTAGATAGCTACAGGCAAAAAAATGAAGCTCAACAGCTGTCTGATATTATATACAAAAAATTAACTTAAGATTATAGACTAAATGTAAAAGTTAGAAATTTAAAACTCTTAAAACACAGAAGTATACCTTCAGGATATTGGGTTAAGCTATTTTTTTTCTTACATAAGACACTAAAAACCACAAGTGAAAGAAGAGAAGAATGACAAGTTGAACTTCATCAAAATTGAAAACTTTTGTACTTTGAGGAACACCATCAACAAAATGTAAAAGCAACCTATATGTAAATATTCATAGCAGCATTATTTACAATATCCAAAAAGTGGGGACAATCCAACTGTCAATCAACTGGTAAATGCATTAATGAAATGTAGTATATCTCTACAATAAAACATTAAACTTGGCAATAATGCAAAATGAAGTGGCATGACAACTTCAAGCATGACAGTATGAGAACCTCTGTAAACACACTCCCCAGCAAAAATAGTGAAATTTCTTTTAAAAAATCATTGATTCCCAGTTTCCAGTCTGGCATCTAACTCTTTCCTAACAAGTAAAAAGAAAATCCAACTGAAAATCAGTTTATTCAAACTGAAAATCAACTCTTTTATCCACCAGAGAACTGAGGTCACAGAGAAAATTTCTGCCCCTCAAATTAGATATACAGACAAGCAGAGACAGAGAATCACAATTTGTGGGAGCATAAACCAGTACTGGGGTAGGAAAATCTGAACTGTACAGTACCCCCAAGACTCCCAGTGGATTCTTTAAACTAAAGACAGTACCAAGCCCTATATATGCTATGTGTTTTCCTACACATCCATACCTATGATAAAGCTAATTTATAATTAGCTGCAGTAAGAGATTAATAACAATGACTAATAATAAAATAGAACAATTATAACAATATTCTGTAATGAAAGTTATGTGAATGTGGTCTCTCTCACTCTCTCAAAACATCTTATTGTACAAATTTAATGCCTTTTCCATCTTAACTAAGCACTCATCATGCACTGTGGCTATAACTTTTGCAGTTTGAGGTACAACAGCAAAACTAGCACAAATTTCTTTATCCTTCATCACAATTTCATGGATAGGAGATTCGTTCTTACTGTAGATCCTAGCAACCTTGCAAATGATTTTTTTTTCCTTATTAAGTTGAGAAGAGAACATGAACCTTTTCACTTAACAAAAGTACTTTATGACTCTTCTTTGGCATATCCAAATTGCCAGCATCACTACTCTTGCACTTTGGGGCCACTAATAAGTAAAATAAGGGTTGGGTTACTTGAACACAAACACTGTGATACTGTATCAGTAGATCTGATAACCAAGATGGCTGCTAAGTGACTAACGGGCAGGATACACTGGACTAAAGGATGATTCACGTCCTGGGTGAGACTGAGGATGCCATTGTGAGATTTCACCATGCTACTCAGAGTGGTGTACAATTTAAAACTTATGAACTGTTTATTTCTGGAATTTTCCACTTAATATTTTTATGCCACGGTTTACTGTGGGTGAATGAAACCACAGAAGGAAAAACCGCAGATGGGGGGAACAATTATAATTGATGAACTGTTGGAGGTCCAGTGTGGACAAGTCTGCATGTTAAAAATTCCAGGGGAACCCAGTCATACAAAGGGCCTCTCACTTTTAATAGTTTTACCTCTAGGAGTTCTACCATCTTCTCATAGTGAAGATCAGAAAAAAAAATCCCCTTGTGGTTTCAGCAGGGCAAGGAGAAATGGAAACATTTTGAAATATGCTAAACCACTCTATACTTCTTAATAAAGCCTTTTCTCAGGGGAAGCTGTTTTGCGTGCATGCATGCTATGTTGCTTCAGTTGTGTCTGATTCTTTGCCACCATATGGACTGTAGCCTGCAGGCTCCTCTGTCCATGGGATTCTCCAGGCAAGAATACTGGAGTGGGTTGCCATGCCCTCCTCCAGGGGATCTTCCTGACCCAGAGATTGAACCCACTTCTCTTAAGTCTCTTGCACTGGCAGGCAGGTTCTTTACCACTAGCTCCAAGTTAGGCTTCAACAGTAAGTGAACTGAGAACTTCCAGATATTCAAGCTGGATTTAGAAAAGGCAGAGAAACCAGAGATCAAATTGCCAACATCCGTTGGATCATAAAAAAAGCAGAGACTTCCAGAAACACTCCTGCTTCACTGACTATGCTAAAGCCTTTGACTATGCAAATCACAACAAATAGTGGAAAATTCTTAAAGAGATGGGAATACCAGACCACCTTACCTGCCTCCTGCGAAACCTATATGCAGGTAAAGAAGCAACAGAACCGCACATGGAATAATGGACTGGTTCAAAACTGGGAAAGGAGTATGTCAAGGCTGTATATTGCCATCCTGCTTATTTAACTTATATGCAGAATACATCATGCGAAATGCTGGGCTGGATGAATCACAAGCTGGAATCAAGATTGCCAGGAGAAATATCAATAACCTCAGATATGCAGATGACACCACCCTTTTGGCAGAAAGTGAAGAGGAACTAAAGAGCTTCTTGATGAAGGTGAAAGAGGAGAGTGAAAAAGTTGGCTTAAAGCTCAACATTCAAAAACTAAGATCATGGCATCCGGTCCTATCACTTCATGACAAATAGATGGGGAAACAATGGAAACAGTGACAGACTGTCACTATTTTCTTGGGCTCCAAAATCACTGCAGATGGTGACTGCAGTCACAAAATTAAAAGACGCTTGCTCCTTGGAAGCAAAGCTATGACAAACCTAAACAGTGTGTTAAAAAGCAGAGACATCACTTTGCCAACAAAGGTGCGTATAGTAATAGCTATGGTTTTTCCAGTAGTCATGTATGGATGTGAGAGTTGTTTCATAAAGAAGGCTGAGCACTGAAGAATTGATGCTTTTGAACTGTGGTGTTAGAGAAGACTCTTGAGAGTCCCTTGGACTGCAAGGAGATCAAACTAGCCAATCCTAAAGGAAATCAGTCCTGAATATTCATTGGAAGGATTGATGATGAAGCTGAAGCTCCAATATTTTGGTCACCTGATGCAGAGAGTCAACTCATTGGAAAAGACCCTGATGCTGGGAAAGATTGAAGGCAGGAGTAGAAGGGGACAACAGAGGACAAGAAGGTTGGATGGTATCACTGACTCAATGGACATGAGTTTATGCAGGGTCTGGGAGATGGTGCAGGATTGGGAAGCCTGGCATGCTGCAGTCCATGGGGTTGCAAAGAGTCAGACATGATGAACAACTGAACAACCACATGGGAAGACCAGAGTCGAATCTTCTGGGATTTTATTAGAGCCTAATGAACCTAGAGGAAAGGAAATATCCAACTTCAGCTCCATAATGATTAAGGGGTCAATTCTTCAAGAAGTTCACAGTCCAGGAGAACAAGCTCACTAAAAAGCTGATACCTAATCACAGGACTATTTAACACTCCCCCTCCTCCCACCCCTTATCACTACTTTACTAAAGACCTATTTACCACAATTCCTTTTACCTGGTACACCATATCCACCTTACAACAAAAAAATTGCAGGACATACTAAAAGGTGGAAAACACTGACCAAAGAGAAGAAGCACTGACTGAAGAGAAAAAGCAAGCATCAGAACCAGACTCAGATATGGCAGAGATGTTGGACTTATCACACTGAATTTAAAAGGACTACAACTAGTATGTTAAAATGTTCTAAGGAAAAAACTAGACAACATGCAAGAACAGATAGGTTACATAAGTAGAGAGGTGGAAAGTCTAAGGAAGAACTAAGCAGAAATGCTAGAGACCAAGAACTCTGTAACAAAAATGAAGAATACTTTTGCTAGGCTCATTAGTAGACTGGATAGAGTGAGAAAAGAATCTTTGACCTTGAGGATATATCAATAGAAACTCCTAAAACTGAATATCAAAGAGAAAAAAGACTGAAAAAAAATCAAAATATAATATCCAAGAATTGTGGGACAACTACAAAAGGTGTAACATACATGTAATGGGAATACCAGAAGGAGAAGAAAGATAGAAAGGAATAGAAGCAATATTTGAAGGAATAATGTCTGAGAGTTTCTTCCAAATAAATGTCAGACACAAAACCACAGATCCAGGAAGCTAAAACCACAGATCCAGGAAGCTAAGCAAATGCCAAGCAGGATAAATTATCCCCCAAACCTACACCTAGTTATATCATATTTAAATTGTAGGAAATCAAAGATAAAGAAAATAATCTTGAAAAAAAACAGAGGGAAAAAAACACCTTACCTGTAGAGGAGCAAAGATAACAATTATATTGACTTCTCAAAGACCATGCAAGGAAGAAAGGAGTGGAGTGAAATATTTAAAATGTTGGGAGAAAAAAAATTGAACTAGAATTCTGTACCTATGAAATTATCATTCAAAATGGAGAAGGACTTTCTCAGAAAAACAAAACTTGAGAGAATTTGTTGCCAGTAGATCTGCCTTGCAAGAAATGTTAAAAGAAGTTATTCAGGAAGAAGGAAAATGATATAGATCAGAAACTTAGATCTACATAAAGGAAGATAAGCATTATAGAATAAATAAGTGAAGGTAAAATAAAATTTATATTTTTCTTATTCTTAATTAACAAAAGTTTGTTCAAAATAACAATAACAACAATGTATTCAATTACATATACATGTGGGTGTCCTGCTTAGTTGTTCAGTTGAGTCCTATCTTTGCAACCCTAAGGACTGTAGCCCACCAGGCTTTTCTGTCCATGGGATTCTCCAGGCAAGAATACTGGAGTAGGTTGTCATTTCCTCCTGCAGGGGATCTTCCTGACCCAGGGATCAAATCCATGTCTCCTGCATCTCCTTGCATTGGCAGGTGGATTCCTTACCACTGAGCCACCTGAGAAGCCCATTCAATTATGCATAAATATTAATGTATAAATGAAATGAATAACAGAAATGAAATGGGGACAGAAGAGAGGAATTAGAAATATTTGTTGTTATAAGGTACTTGCATTACCCATGAAGTAGTACAGTGTTATTTGAAAGTGGACTTGGGTCAGTCATTAATGTCTATTACAAACTCTAAAAAGTAAAAAAAAAGGTTTGATATTGCATGATATGCTAATAGAGAAAATGGAATCATATAAAATATTCAACTGAAACCACAAAAGGCTAGAAAAAAGAAGACAAAAATAGAAACAAGAAACAAGGACAGCAAGTAGAAAACAGTAACAAATATACTATCTATTTCTCCAGCTCTATCAATAATCACATTTAACATCAATGGTGTAAATACACCAATTAAAAGATAGAGATTGTCAGAACAGATCAAAAAACAAGACCCAACCATATGTGAGGGAAAAACTGATAAAACAGCAGGGGAAAATAGATGAATCCACCATTATGGTTGGAGACTCCAACATCCCTCTATTAGAAATGGACAGATCCCCAGTAGGCAGAAAGTAAGGACATAGTTGAACTCAACAGCACAATCAATCAACTGAATAAAGTTGGAATCTATAGACTACAGACTACTTCATCCAATTGCAGTAGATTACACAATCTTCTGAAGCTCACATGGAACATTTGCCAAGATAGACTTCACTCTGGACCATAAAACACATGTTAAGTTTAAAAGAGTAAAAATCATATAATGTCTTCTGTCAGACCAGAATGAAACTAGAAATCAGTAACAGAAGTTTCTGCAAATTACATCTAATAAATGATACATATACACATACATATATACACAGTGGTTTAACCATACAGCTGTCCATCTAAATAAAAAGTGTTTTTTTAAATTAATAAATAAAATAAATAATCTATGCTTCTACCTTAGGAAACTAGAAAAAGAAGAGCAAATTAAATACAAAGCAGAAGAAAATGAATGATAAAAAAAACATTAGAGCAGAAATCAACAAAACTGAAAATAACAAGTCAATGGATAAAAGTAATAAAACCAAAAGTGACTCTCTGAAAAGATCAGTAAAACCAACAAATCTCTAGCCAAGCTAATTAAGAAAAAAATAGAATGAAGACACAAATTACTAATATCAGAAAGGAGAGGTGACATCACTACAGATCCTATGGGCATCAAAAAGATAATAAATATATACTATTAACAACTTTATTTCCACAAATTTGATAACCTAGATGAAACAGACCAATTTCTTGAAAGATACAACCTGCCAAAACTCACACAAGCAGAAATAGATAATCTGAATAGGCCTATATTGGTTAAAGAAATTGAATCAATAATTAATAGCCTTCCAAAACAGAAAGCACCAGACCCAAATAGATGGGTTCACTGGTGAGTTCTTTCAAACATTTAAGGAAGACATTATATCAATTTTCTACAATCTGTTCCAGAAGATAGGAAAGAAAATACTTAACTCATTCTATGAGGCCAGCACTACCCTAATACTAAAACCAAACAAAGATATTATAAGAAAAGCAAACTACAGACCAATATTTCTCATGAACATAGATGCAAAAATTCTCAACAAAATATTAGCAAATTGAATACAACAATGTATAAAATGAATTACATATTACAGCCAACAGTAATTATCTCAGTTATGCAAGGCTGGTGCAACATTTAAAAATCAATTAATGTAATCCATCACATGAATAGGTCAAAGAAAAACTATATGGTCATATCAATAGATGCAGAAAAGCATTTGACAAAACCCAACACCCGTTCATGATATACACTTACATCAAACTAGGTATAGAGGGGAATATCCTCAACTTGATAAAGAACATCTACAAAAAGCTAATATCATACTTAATGGTGAGAAATTCTAAGTTTTCCCAATAAGATCAGGAACAAGGTAAAGATATACCTTCTCATCAATCTTCTTCATCACCATACTAGAAGTTTTAGTTAACAAAGTAAGATGAGAAAAGGAAATAAAAGGTATACAGATTGGGCAGGGAATAAATAATATAAATAAATCAATATTTTATTCTCTGTACACAAATTACATGATTGTCTATGTAGTAAATCTAAAAGACTTGACAATCTCTGGAAATTAATAAATAATTATAGCAAGGTTACAGAATACAAGGTTAACATACAAAGGTCAATTGCTGTCCTATATAGTGAATTGTGAACAAGTGAAATTTGAAATTAAAAACACAATACCTTTTATATTAACACTCTTCAAAATGAAATAATTAGGTATAAATCTAATAACAGATGTATAATATTTTTAGGAGGAAAACTACAAAACTCCGATGAATGAAATAGAAGAACTAAATAAATGGAGAGACAGTCCATGTTCATAGATAGGAAGGCTCAATATTGTCAAGATGTTAGTTCTTCCCAATTTGATGTATAGATTCAATGCAATCCCAATCAAAATTCCAGAAGGTTAATTTGTGAATATCAACAAACTCAGTCTTAGTTTATACAGAGAGGCAAAAGACTCAGAATAGCCAATACAATACTGAAGGGAAAGAACAAAGTTGAAACACTGATATTACCCTATTTGAAGATTTATTACAAAGCTATGATAATCAAGACAGTGTAGTATTTGTGACAGAACAGACAAACAGGTCAATGGAAGAGATTAAAGATCCCAGAAATAGACCCATATAAATATGGCTAGTTGATCTTTGGCACAGGAACAAAGGCAATAAAATGGAGTAAAGATAGTCTTTTCAACAAATGGTGCTGGAACAACTGACATTCACATGCATAAAAATGAATCTAGATACAGACCTTACACCTTCACAAAAATTAACTCAAAATGAGTCACAGATCTAAATGTAAAACACAGAAGTATCAAACTACTAGCAAGTAACATAGGTGAAAATCTAGATGACTGTGGGTATGGTGATGACTTGTAGATAGAACACTGAAGGCACAATTCATAAAACAAATCATTAATAAGTTGGATTTCATTAAAATTAAAAACCTCTACTCTGCAAATGACAATGTAAATAGAATGAGAAGACAAGCCATTGACTGGGAGAAAATAGTTGTAAAAGAACCGCTATCTAAAATATACAAAGAGGTCTTAAAACTCAACAAGTAAACAAACAAATAAATTAAAAAATGGGTCCTAGACCTTAAGAAATATCTTACCAAAGAAGATACACAGATGGCAAACAAGCATATGAACAGATGCTCCACATCATATATCCTAAAGAAAATGCAAGTTAAAATGAGTTAATACATGCCCATAGTTCAGTCACTCAGTCGTGTTCGACTCTTTGCAACCCCATGAACCGCAGCACGCCAGGCCTCCCTGTCCATCACCAACTCCCAGAGTCCACCCAAACCCATGACCATTGAGTCAGTGATGCCATCCAACCATCTCATCCTCTGTCATCCCCTTCTCCTCCTGCCCTCAATCTTTCCCAGGGTCTTTTCAAATGAGTCAGCTCTTCGCATCAGGTGGCCAAAGTATTGGAGTTTCAGCTTCAACATCAGTCCTTCCAATGAACACCCAGGACTGATATCCTTTAGGATGGACTGGTTGGATCTCCTTGCAGTCCAAGGACTGTCAGAGTCTTCTCCAACACCACAGTTCAGAAGCATCAATTCTTCGGCGCTCAGCTTTCTTTATAGTCCAACTCTCACATCCATACATGACTACTGGAAAAACCATAGCCTTGACTAGACAGACCTTCGTTGACAAAGTAATGTCTCTGCTTTTTAATATGCCCACAAGAATGGCCAAAATTCAGAACACTGACAACACCAAATATTGACATGGACATGGAGCAACAGGAACTCTCATTCACTGATGGTGGAAATGCAACATCATAGAGCCACCTTTGAAAGACAGTTTGCTGGTTTCTTACAAAACTAAACATGCTCTTACCATACAACCAAATAATCATGCTTCTTGCTATTTACCCAAAGAGGTTGAAAACTTATGTTCACACAAAACTTGCACATGGATATTTATAGCAGCTTTATTCATAACTGCCAAAACTTGGAAGCAACTAAGATGTTCTTTAGTAGGTGAATAGGCAACTACAGTGAGGTACCAACCAGACAAGGAAATATTTCAAACACTACAAAAAAATGAATACTAAAACTTACAAAGACATGAAGGAACCTTAAATGCATATTACAGAATCAAAGAAGCCAATCTGAAATGGCTACATATCATATAATTCCAACTATATCATGTTCTGGAGAAGGCAAAACTATGGAGACAGTAAAAGGATCAGTGGCTGCCAAGAGGTTGGGTGTAGTGGTTAGAGAAAGGATAAATAGGCAGAGAAACAGGATTTTTCAGGCAGTGAAAATAATCTGTATGATGCTACAATGATGGATCCATGTCATTATACATTTGTCCAAACCCATAGGATATACAGCAATAATGAATCCTAATGTAAACTATGGACTGGGTAATTCTGATGTGTTAATATAGGTTCAGATATGCAGATGACACCACCCTTATGGCAGAAAGTGAAGAGGAATTAAAAAGCCTCTTGATGAAAGTGAAAGAGGAGAGTGAAAAAGTTGGCTTAAAGCTCAACATTCAGAAAACTAAGATCATGGCATCTGGTCCCATCATTTCATGGGAAATAGATGGGGAAACAGGGGAAACAGTGTCAGATTTTATTTTTTCGGGCTCCAAAATCACTGCAGATGGTGACTGCAGCCATGAAATTAAAAGACGCTCACTCCTTGGAAGGAAAGTTATGACCAACCTAGATAGCATATTAAAAAGCAGAGACATTACTTTGCCAACAAAGGTCCGTCTGGTCAAGGCTATGGTTTTCCCAGCGGTCATGTATGGATGTGAGAGATGGACTGTGAAGAAAGCTGAGTGCCGAAAAATTGATGCTTTTGAACTATGGTGTTGGAGAAGACTCCTGAGAGTCCCTTGGACTGCAAGGAGATCCAACCAGTCCATCCTAAAGGATATCAGTCCTGGGTGTTCACTGGAAGGACTGATGCTGAAGCTGAAACTCCAGTACGTTGGCCACATCATGTGAAGAGTTGACTCACTGGAAAAGACCGACCCTGATGCTGGGAGGGATTGGGGGCAGGAGGAGAAGGGGATGACAGAAGATGAGATGGCTGGATGGCATCACCGACTCGATGGACATGAGTCTGAGTAAACTCTGGGAGTTGGTGATGGACAGGGAGGCCTGGCGTGCTGCAATTCATGGGGTCGCAAAGAGACGGACACGACTGAGCGACTGAACTGAACTGAATATAGGTTTATCAATTGTAACAAATGTATAGCTCTGGTGGGGGCTGTTGATAATCAGGAAGGCTATGCATGTGTGGGTGCAGAGGGTATATTGGAAACCTCTGTATCTTCCTCCCAATTTTTCCATGACTTTAAAACTGCTCTAAAAATAAAGTCTACTAAACAAAAATTAAAGTCCCTGGACATGATCTTCAAGGTATACAGCAAATGAAAAACATTTAATCAAGAAAATCTGCTAAATTTCTGTAAGAAGAGTGAGACCTTGGGGGTACTTGAAACAAGATTCACTCCCTCTCTCCTCCCTCCCCACACATCAAGATAGAAACTCTACTCCATACTGTTGTAGCCAGAAACACAGGGCTCCTTCTTCTTCAGCTCCTGGTTGAAGGGCTGTTTTCCTGGGAAGAGCAAGACACCCACATATCTTATCCTGCACCCAGATAACTGTTGATCAGGCTTATTTCCAGGTCAGTGAGTCTGAGAGGAGGGGATTCCCTTCTTCCCCTTATGGGATAGAGGTTCTAACTAAGAAGCACCACTGAGAATACTAGGGCTGTGATCATTCTTTGATCTGGCTGGTGGGACAGAGGTACCATGTCAAGAGAGGCAAGCCAAGGAGATTTGGAACTGCTGCCTTTCCCTCCACTGAGCACTCAGCTCCTAAAGTGGGGATGTCATTCAGAAATGTGCCATTGTCTCTGACTGCAGCACCAGTACTTTGGCTCAGAGACTGCCCTAGGGGAGAAGCAGGCCACAGAACAGAGACCTCTGAATCCCTCCCAAAGGAATACTTTATTTGCAACAGTGTGGAGAAGTTCAAGCCCAAGTGCACTTTCAAAATGAGTGGTTATTGTTGTTCAGTCGCTAAGTCATCTCTGACTCTTTGCGACCCCATGGACTGTAGCATGCCAAGCTTCCCTGTCCTTCACTATCTCTTGGAGTTTGCTCAAACTCATGTCCATTATTGAGTCAGTGATGCCATCCAACCTTCTCGTCTTCTGTTGCCCCCTTTTCCTCCTGCCCTTAATCCTTCCCAGCATCAGAGTCTTTTCCAATGACTGGCTCTTTGCATCAGGTGGCCAAAGTATTGGTGCTTCAGGTTCAAAAAGAGTGAAGGCTGTGTTAAAGGGCAATTGTTAGGAGAAGAATAGATTCACTGGAGATATATGCTAAGCTATAGACAGGCTAGCTTACTAGAGAGAAACAAGGAAGGAGACAGTTGAGAAAAGCCCTCCTGGATCATAACAAATCATAAACTCTGATCTAGGAAAGTATCACTTCAAAGGAGCCCAGATTTGATTAGATCAATCTGTGGAGCAATTTATGCCCTAGGGAATTTTTGAAACAACAGAACAATCAGCTGACAATTAGTAGAGTTTAACAGCTGGAAGTGGTCAGTAGAAGAGACAAAGGGAACCCAGCCAAAACCCATAATGTCTTTGGGCATCCTAGGGCTATGCCTCCTGAGGAAAATCATAGCTTGGAGTATAGGGGGATTAGACATCACTAAAGTAATCTAGTCAGTGACTTTCAAACAATTAAACAAGCAAGTATCTTAAATAAGCCCTGGAGTGGGGGTGGGGAGACTGGTACCCAGAATTGCTATAACATGCTATCTAAAATGCTACAGTTTACAGCAAAAAGTATGAAACATGTAAAGAAACAGGAAAGAAGGATCCATACACCAGGAAAAATTAAGCAACAGAAACTACTTGTAACAATGAGCAGATGTCAGATTTAATAGGCAAAGACTTCAAAGGAGCTATTATAAATATGCTCAAAGAATTGAACAAAATTATGAATGAAGAAGTAAAAAAATCTGACAGCAATATCATAGTAAAGTGTATCAATAAAGAGACAGAAATTATTGAAAAGAACCAAATGGAAATTCTGGAGTTAAAAAGTACAATAACTCAAATGGAAAAAAAGAGAGATCTGGTTTGCTCTATCAAAGTACTGAAACCTAGCAGGACACTATGGAGTTCCTGGGCACGAAATCCTTTCTGTCCTCCATTTCTTGTTTGTAGGGAACAGATTCTAGTCCCCATGACCTTCCCTGAGTTCCAATGGGCAGTTCAGAACAGCTGCTAATCAAGGCAGGAGCAGCCAAGAAACCACCTGAGGCAAGATTAAAGGAAACAGAGAAACTTATCAAGGAAGATCACCTGAGACTAGATTAGAGGAGTGCAGGCCCTGCATACACTATAACCTTGTCAGCAAATCCACTCTTGAACTATTGCTGTAAAACTCCTCATCAGATCCTCCAGGGTTGGTACATATAGTTTTTGAGGGGCAGGAATCTGCTGTATCCCTCTTTGCCTGGCAAAGCAATAAAGTTATTCTTTTCTACTTTACCCGAAACTCTGAGATTCAATTTAGCACTGGTACACAGAGGCTGAATTTTAGGCATCCGTACCAAAAACTGGATGGCCTTTAAAAAAACAAATTTGTCTCATATTTCTGTAGGCTAGAAGTTTAAAATCATGGTATTGGCAGGGTCATGCTCCCCCTGAAGCCTCCAGGTGTCCTTAACTTTTCCAGTTTCTGGTAGTTCTAGGCATTCTTTGACATGTGGCAGCATTACTCCAATCTCTGCCTCCATTTTCACATGGCTGTCTTCCCTCTTTGTATCTGTGTCCAAATATCTCTCTTCTTACAAGGATACTGATGGTGAAAACTCAGCCTCTGTGCACCATTGCCAAATTGAATCTCAGAGAGTTTCAGATGAAGTACAAAAGAACAGCTCTATTGCTTTGCCAGGCAAAGGGGGACACAACAGGCTCCTGCCCTGAAAAACTACATGTCCCAATCTGGGAAGATTTGATGAGTTTTATAGCAGTGGTTCAAGGGCAGAGTTGTTGATAAGGATTATAGTATGCACAGGACCTGCCCTCCTTTAATCTAGCCTCAGGTGGCCTCTTTCTGAGTTTCTTGAGGTTATCTTCTATGATCTTCTCTAGAATAAAGAATGTTAACATCTTCCTTTGTTGGAGGTTTTAGTTCTATAAGCTCAGTCTGACTCTTTGTGACCCCATGGACTATACCGTCCATGGAATTCTCCAGGCAAAAATACTGGAGTGGGTAGCCATTTCACTTCTCCAGGAGATCTTCCCAACCCAGGGATCAAACCTGGGTCTCCCACTCTGCAGGCAGATTCTTTACCAGCTGAGCTATCAGGGAGCCTCTTGATGAAAGTGAAAGAGGAGAGTGAAAAAGTTGGCTTAAAACTCAACATTCAGAAAATTAAGATCATGGCATACAGTCCCATCACTTCATGCCAAATAGATGGGGAAACAATGGAAACAGAGAGAGACTTTATTTTGGGGGGCTCCAAGATGACTGCAGATGGTGACTTCAGCCATGAAATTAAAACTTGCTTGCTCCTTGGAAAAAAATCTATGACCAACCTAGACAGCATATTGAAAAGCAGAGACATTACTTTGCCAACAAAGGTCTGTCTACTCAAAGCTATGGTTTTTCCAGTAGTCATGTATGGATGTGAGAGTTGTACTATAAAGAAAGCTGAGTGCTGAAGAACTGATGCTTGTGAACTGTGTTGGAGAAGACTCTTGAGAGTCCCTTGGACAACAAAGAGATCAAACCAGTCAATCCTAAGGGAAATCAGTCCTGAATATTCACTGGAAGGACTGATGATGAAGCTGAAACTCCAATACTTTGGCCACTTGATGCGAAGAACTGACTCATTGGAAAAGACCCTGATGCTGGGAAAGATTGAAGGTGGAAGGAGAAGGGGACGACAGAGGATGAGATGGTTGGATTGCATCACCGACTCGATGATGACATGAGTTTGGGCAAGCTCCAGGAGTTGGTGATGGACAGGGAAGCCTAGCGTGCTGCAGTCCATGGGGTCGTAAAGCATCGGACAGTACTGAGCACTGAACTGAACTGTAGTTCTATAAACTGCTCAAAGATATTATGTATATACCTTGAGGTGGAACCAGGATCCTGCCCCAAGGCTGTACTGTTGTTTCTAGGCTGCTCCTCCCTTGTCTCTGCATCCCCTCCTTTCTCTGACTAGCAACTGTTTGAAAGGCTTCCATGTCCAGGAGCCCCTCAGGGTCCTAGTTCAGTTTCAATACCAGTCATATTGGATGAATAATTCCATCCCAAATAAATCACATTCTGAGGTACTGGGGGTTAGGACTCCAATATATCTTTGTAAGGGACATAATTCAACACATAACAACAGGTAACTATAGTTATACAATTATAAAATAATAAAAATGCTCATTTATTCTCGTTTTTTAACTGGTTTTAAAATCAATTATATAAAACAATATGTATATGATGTATTATTTGGGCTGTAACATGTAGACAAGGGCTTCCCAGGTGGCACTGGTGGTAAAGAACCTGCCTGCCAAAGCAGGAGACATAAGAGCCAGCGGTTTGATCCCTGGGTTGGGAAGATCCCCTGGAGGAGGGCATGGCAACCCACTGCAGTATTCCTGCCTGGAAAATCCCATGGACAGAGGAATCTGGTGGGCTACAGTCCATTGGGTCACAAAGAACTGGACATGACTGAAACGACTTAGCAGCAGTTAGATGTAGACAAGTAAAATATTTACCAATAAGACCAGAGAGGAAGTGGGTGGACTCAAGGCTATATCAGACTAAGGAAAAGACTCAAGATAGAAACTCAGATCCGCAGGAACAAATGAATAAAATTAAAAATGTATTAATTTTAGGGTTATAAATAAATTTTAGCAAGGGGACGAATTTGTAAATATGGACTCCATGAATTATAAGAATCAACTGCATATATGAGTTACATTTCTATATGCCACTGGAACTAAGTTAGTATAAATCTGAAGCTGTTTTTATATGGTAAGCCTGAGAGCAACAATAACTCAAAAATATAGTGTCAAAATCATTTAAAAATTAAAATGCTACATTAGAAAATATGTACTTAGTATGAAAGAATGCAATATAGGAGGAATAAAGACATGAAGCAAAAAACCAAAAATTAAAATGGCAAATGTAAACACAACTATATTGATAATATATTAAATGTAAATGAATTAAACAATCCAATCAAAAGGTAGAAATTGTCAAACTGGATTAAAAAACAGTATAACAGTGTAACCATATGCTATCACATTTTAAATTTAAAGATGCAAATAGGTTAAAAGTGAAAGGATAGAAATATATATCACATAAACAGTAACTTCAAGAAAGCTAGAATGGCTATATTACTATCAGACAAAACAGACTTTAAAAGAAAAAAAAGTTACTAGAGATAAGGAGTGGCATTTTATAACAATGAAAGGATCTATCCAGAAGATAAGTAACAACTATAAACATATACACAACTAACAACAGAAACAAAATACAAGAAGCAAAAATTAACAAAAAATGAAGGGAGACAATTCAACAATAACATTGGAGACTTCAATACTCCACTTTTAATAATGGATAGAACTAGGCAGAATATCAACTTTACACCCTAAGCAATAGAAGAATAAGAGGAAACTAAACTCAAAACTAGCAGAAGGAAGGAAAAGTAAAGGTAAGAGCAGAGATAAATGAAGTAGACAATAGAAACAAAATAGAATTAGTTGCATCAAAAGCTGGTTCTTTGAAAAGATCAACAAAATTGACAAACTTCAGCCAGACTGACTAAGAGAAAAGAGAGAAGACTCAAATTACTAAAATCAGATATGAAAAAGGAGACATTACCACCAAACTTGTAGAAGTAAAAAGAATTATAAGAGAATACTATGAACAAATTGTACATAGTATTCTCTTGCACAGTTGTTACGAATTAGATAACCTAGATGTAATGGACAAATTCTCAGAAACACACAAACTACCAAAACTGACTGAAGAAGAAATTTAAATATCTGAATAGACTTACAACAAGTAAAGACATTTAAACAATAGTCAAAAAATCTCCCAATAAAGAAAAGTCCAGGGCTTCCCTTGTGGCTCAAATGGTAAAGAAAAATCCAGACCAGATTGTTACACTGGTGAATTCCACTAAACATCTAAGGAAGAACTAACATCAATCCTTCTCAAACTCATCAAAAAGTTAAAGAGGAGAGGGAGGGCACTTCCTAACTCACTCTATGAGGCCTGATTTCAAAGTCAAACACATCACAAGAAAACTACTGACCAAAATCCCTTATATAAATGCAAAAAATCTTCAAAAAAATACTAGCAAACCAAGTTTAGCAGTATACAGAGAGGACTGTGTACCAGGACCAAGTGAGATTTATTCCAGTAATGTGAGGGTGGCTCCATATATGAAAATTCCTATCATTATAAAACACCACATTAATACAGAATAAACGAAAGAGGGAACATGATTATCTCAAATAATGCAGAAAAAATTCTATGCATTTTCATGGTAAAAAAAACACTCAACAAATGAAGAATAAAAGGGAACTTTCAAAACAATATGGGGCATATGTGAAAAACTCACAGATAACATTGTATTCAGTGGTGAAAGACTAAAAGCTTTCTTCCCTAGATCAAGAACAAAACAACGAAGTTCTCTCTTGCCACTTCTATTCAAAGTCATACTGGAAGTTCTAGCCAGAGCATTCAGGTGAAAAAGAAAAAGAAAAATTCATTGACATAGGAAAGGAAGAAGTAAAACTAATTTTTTCTCAGATGGCATGATTTTACGCATACAAACTCCTTCAAAAAACACCAAAAAAGCTATTAGAGCTTAACAAATGAATTCAGCAAAGTTGCAGGATACAAGGCCAGCAAAGCGAAATCAGTTGTATTTCTATACATTGACAATGAACAATCCAAAAATAAAATTTAAAAAAATTTCATTTATAAAAATGAATAGCTTCAAATAGAGTAAAGTACTTAGGCATAAATTTAACCAAGGGATTTTCCTGGTGGCCCAGTGGTTAAGAATTCACCTGCTAGAACACTCTTAGACATAAATTGAGGCAAGATCCTCTATGACCCACCTCCTACAGTAATGGAAATAAGCAGAAATAAACAAGTGGGACCTAATTAAACTTAAAAGCTTTTGCACACAAAGGAAAATATAAACAAGATGAAAAGACAACCCTCAGAATGGGAGAAAATAATTGCAAATGAAGCAACTGACAAAGGATTAATCTCCAAAATATACAAGCAGTTCATGCAGCTTAATATCAGAAAAACAAACAACCCAATCAAAAAATAGGCAGAAGACTTAAACAGACATTTCTCCAAAGAAGACACACAGATGGCCAATAAACACATGAAACAATGCTCAACATCACTTATTATTAGAGAAAAGCAAATCAAAACTACAATGAGGTATCACCTCACACTGATCAGAATGGCCATCATTTTAAAAATCTACAAACAATAAATGCTGGGGAGGGTGTGGAGAAAAGGGAGCCCTTTTGCATTGTTGGTAGGAATATAAATTGATATAGCAACTATGGAGATCACTATGGAGATTCCTTTAAAAACTAGGAATAAAACTATCACATGACCCAGCAGTCCCACTACTGGGAATATACCCTGAGAAAAGCATAACTTAGAAAGACACAGGTATCCCAATGTTCATTGCAGGACTATTTACAATACCCGGGACATGGAAGCAACCTAGATGTCCGCTGACAGGTGAATGGATAAAGAAGTTGTGATACATGTGTACAATGGAATATTATTCAGTCCAAAAAAGGAAAGAATTTGAGTAAGTTCTAGTGAGGTGGATGAACCTAGAGCCTGTTATACAGAGTGAATTAAGTCAGAAAGAGAAAAATAAATACTTTATATTAACACATACATATGGAATCTAGAGAGATTTCTAGGAGGCTCAGTGGTAAAGAATCTGCCTGCAATGCAGGAAATGCAAGAGACTTGGGTTTGACCCCTGGGTTGGGAAGATCCCCTGGAGGAGGAAATGGCAACCTACTTCAGTATTCTTGCCTGGAAAATCCCATGGATAGAGGAGCCTGGTGGCCTATACAGTCCATGGGGGCGCATAGAGTCGGACATGACTGAGCAACTGAACAGACACAACACACATGGAATCTAGAAAACATGGTACTGATTAACCTATTTGCAGGGCAGGAATAGAGACACAGACATAGAGAATGGACTTGTTGACACAGCAGGAGAAGGAAAGGGTGAGACAAATTGGGAGAGTAGCATTGAAATATATATATATTATCTTATATAAAATTAATAGCTAGTGGGAAGTTGCTGCATAACACAGGGAACTCAACTCAGTGCTCTATGACAACTTAGAGGAGTGGGATGGGGTGGGGAGTGAGAAGGATGTTCAAGAGGGAGGGGACATATGAACACTTAGGGCTGATTCACATTGTTGTAAGACAGAAACCAACACAATATTGCAAAGCAATTATCCTCCAATTAAAAGTTAAAAAAAAAGAAAACAAAACAAAAGAATCTGCCTGCCAATGCAGGGGACAGGGGTTCAATCCCTGGTTCAGGAAGATTTCACATGCCACAGGGCGACTAAGCCCATTTGCACAACTACTGAGCCCCCACTCTAGACCCTGCAAGCCACAACTACTGAAGCCCACACACCATAGAGCTTGTGCTCCACAACAAAGAGAACCCACCACAAGGAAAAGCCCATGCACCACAACTAGAGAGTAGGCCCCACTTGCCACAACTACAGAAAGCTCACATACCACAACAAAGACCCAGCACAACCAAAAATAAATAAGTAAATAGGTAAATAAATAAATAAAATTTAAAAAATTTAACCAAAGAGGTGCAAGACTTATACACTGAGAATTATAAAATGCTGAAGAAAGAAATCAGAGAAGCACAAATAAATGAAAATACATTGTGTGTTCATGGATTGAAAGCCTTAAGATATCAATACTACCCAATGTGACCTACAAATTCAACACAATCCCTATTAAAATTTCAACAGCTTTTTCTCTTTTGCATAAATAGAAGAGCTAATTCTAAAACTCATAAAGACTTCCAGGGGACCCCAAATAGCCAAATCACTCTTGAAAACCAACAGCAAAGTTGGAGGGCTCACTTCCAGATTTCTAATCATATTAGAAAGCTACACTAATCCAACACCATACTATACTGGCATGAAGACAGACATATAGTCAAATGGAATACAATTGAGAGTGCAATAATAAACCCAAACATACATGGACAACTGATTTTAAAAAGAGTGTCACCACCACTCAATGGGATAAATATAGTCTTTTCAACAAATGGTGCTGGAACAACTGTATAGCCACAAGCAAAAGAATAAAGTTGAACTCCTACTTCATACCACAATACAAAAATTAATTCAAAATGGATTAAAGACCAAAATATGAGAGCTAAAATTATAAAGTTATTACAAGAAAACATAGAGGTAAATCTCCATGATTACGGATTTAGCAATGGATTCTTAGATATGACAGTAAAAGGATAAGCAACAAAAGAAATAATAAACTGGACTTGATAAAAATTTTTTGTGTATCAAAAGTAACCAAAAGAGAGTGAAAGGACAACTCACAGAATGGGGAAAATATCTGCAAGCTATATATCTGATTAGGGTCTAGTATCCAGAATATACAAAGAATAATTACAACTCAGCAATAAAAAGACAAGTCACCCAATTTTAAATGGGCAAAGGATTTGAATACATAGTTCTCCAAAAAATATATATAAATGGCCAACAAACAAATGAAAAGATGCTTAACATCATAACTCATTAGGGATATGCAAATCAAAAGTACAATGCCCACAGTTCAGTTCAGTTCAGTCCCTCAGTTGTCTCTGACTTTTTTCAACCCCATGGACTGCAGCATGCCAGGCTTTCCTGTCCATCACCAACTCCCGGAGTTTACTCAAACTCATGTCCATTGAGTCGGTGATGCCATCCAACCATCTCATCCTCTGTCGTCTCCTTCTCCTCCTGCCCTCAATCTTTACCAGCATCAGGGTCTTTTCCAATGAGCCAGTTCTTTGCATCACGTGGCCAAAGTATTGGAGTTTCAGCTTCAACATCAGTCCTTCCAATGAATACTCAAGACTGATTTCCTTTGGGATGGACTGGTTGGATCTCCTTGCAGTCCAAGGGACTCTCAAGAGTCTTCTCCAAGAGGGTGTGGAGAAAAGGGAACCCTCTTACACTGTTGGTGGGAATGCAAACTAGTACAGCCGCTATGGAGAACAGTGTGGAGATTTCTTAAAAAACTGGAAATAGAACTGCCATATGACCCAGCAATCCCACTTCTGGCATACACACCGAGGAAACCAGATCTGAAAGAGACACGTGCACCCCAATGTTCATCACAGCACTGTTATAATAGCCAGGACATGGAAGCAACCTAGATGCCCATCAGCAGATGAATGGATAAGGAAGCTGTGGTACATATACACCATGGAATATTACTCAGCCATTAAAAAGAATTCATTTGAATCAGTTCTAATGAGATGGAAGAAACTGGAGCCCATTATACAGAGTGAAGTAAGCCAGAAAGATAAAGACCATTACAGTATACTAACGCATATATATGGAATTTAGAAAGATGGTAATGATAACCCTGTATGCAAAACAGAAAAAGAGACACAGATGTACAGAACAGACTTTTGGACTCTGTGGGAGAAGGCGAGGGTGGGATGTTTTGAGAGATCAGCATCGAAACATGTATATTATCTAGGGTGAAACAGATCACCAGCCCAGGTGGGATGCATGAGACAAGTGCTGGGGCCTGGTGCACTGGGAAGACCCAGAGGAATCGGGTGGAGAGGGAGGTGGGAGGGGGGATCGGGATGGGGAATACATGTAAATCCATGGCTGATTCATGTCAATGTATGACAAAAACCACTACAATATTGTAAAGTAATTAGCCTCCAACTAATAAAAATAAGTGAAAAAAAAGTCTAACAAGTAAAAAAAAAAAAAGTCTTCTCCAACACCACAGTTCAAAAGCATCAATTCTTTGGACCTCACCTTTCTTTATACTCCAACTCTCACATGCATACACGACTACTGGAAAAACCATAGCCTTGATTAGACTGACCTTTTTTGGCAAAGTAATGTCTCTGCTTTTTAATATGCTGTATAGGTTGGTCATAGTTTTTCTTCCAAGGAGTAAGCATTTTTTAATTTCATGGCTGCAGTCACCATCTGCAATGATTTTGGAGCCCAAGAAAATAGTCTGCCACTGTTTCCATTGTTTCCCCATCTATTCGCCATGAAGTGATGGGATGGATGCCATGATCTTAGTTTTCTGAATGTTGAAATTTAAGCCAACTTTTTCACTCTCCTCTTGCACTGTCATCAAGAGGCTCTTTATTTCTTCACTTTCTGCCATAAGGGTGCTGTCATCTGCATATGTGAGGTTATTGATATTTCTCCCGGAAATCTTGATTCCAGCCTGTGCTTCATCCAGTCCAGCGTTTCTCATGATATATTCTGCATATAAGTTAAATAAGCAGAGTGACAATATACACCTTTGACATACTCCTTTTCCTATTTGGAACCAGTCTGTTGTTCCATGTCCAGTTCTAACGGTTGCTTCCTGACCTGCATACAGATTTCTTAAGAGGCAGGTCAGGTGGTCTGGTATTCCCATCTCTTTCAGAATGTTCCACAGTTTGTGGTGATCCACACAGTCAAAGGCTTTGGCATAGTCAATAAAGCAGAAATAGATGCTGTTCTGTAACTCTCTTGCTTTTTCGATGATCCAGTGGTTGTTGGCAATTTGATCTCTGGTTCCTCTGCCTTCTCTAAAACCAGCTTGAACATCTGGAAGTTCAAGGTTCATGTAGTGTTGAAGCCTGGCTTGGAGAATTTTGAGCATTACTTTACTAGTGTATGAGATGAGTGCAATTGTACAGTAGTTTGAGCATTCTTCCAGTCCTATGGCCACTGCTGAGTTTTCCAAATTTGCTGGCATATTGAGTGCAGCATTTTCATAATATCATCTTTTTTTTCCTTTATTAATTTATTTACTTTTTCAGTGGGTTTTTCATACATTGATATGAATCAGCCATAGATTTACACGTATTCCCCATCCCGATCCCCACTCCCACCTCCCTCTCCACCCGATTCCTCTGGGTCTTCCCAGTGCACCAGGCCCGAGCACTTGTCTCATGCATCCCACCTGGGCTGGTGATCTGTTTCACCATAGATAATATACATGCTGTTCTCATAATATCATCTTTTAGGATTTGAAATAGCTCAACTGGAATTCCATTACCTCCACTAGCTTTGTATTGATGCTTCCTAAGGCCCACTTAACTTCACATTCCAGGATGTCTGGCTCTAGGTGAGTGATCATACCATTGTGATTATCTGGGTCATTAAGATCTTTTTTGTATGATTCTTCTGTGTATTCTTGCCACCTATTCTTAATATCTTCTGCTTCTGTTAGGTCCATAGCATTTCTGACCTTTATTGAGCCCATCTTTGCATGAAATGTTCCCTTAATATCTCTCATTTTCTTGAAGAGATCTCTAGTCTTTCCCATTCTATTGTTTTCCTCTATTTCTTTGCACTGATCACTGAGGAAGGCTTTCTTATCTCTCCTTGCTATTCCTTGGAACTCTGCATTTAAATGGGTATATCTTTCCTTTTCTCCTTTGCTTTTCACTTTTCTTCTTTTCACAGGTATTTGTAAGGCCTCCTCAGATAGCCATTTTGCTTTTTTGCATTTCTTTTTCTTGGTGATGGTCTTGATCCCTGTCTCCTGTACAATGTCACGGACCTCCGTCCATAGTTCATCAGACACTCTGTCTATGAGATCTAGTCCCTTACATCTATTTCTATTTCTCACTTCCACTGTAACAATGCCCACAGGGATGGTTATAATCAAAACAAAACTCAGTAGCATGTATTGAAAAGGAGACAGAGAAATGGTACAGCCACTTTGGAAAACAGTTTGGCAGTTCCTTGAAAGATTAGTTACCACATAACCCAGAAATTCCACTCCTAGTTCCAAAGAGAATTGACAACATATATCCATACAAAAACTTGCCAATTCAAAGGTCTTCATATGATGAATGGATAAACAAAATATGGTATATCCATACAACTGAATATATTTCAGCAAAAATAAAGGAATGAAATACTAATACATCCAACATTATGGATGAATCTCAAAAACGTTATGCTAAGTGAAAGAAGCCATTTACAAAAGAAGACATATTATATACTATTATTCATTTGAAATATCCTGAACAGGCAACTCCAGAGAGGTAGAAGGCAGAGTAAATCATTGCCTGGTACTGGCGAGGGGAGGGGTAGGGGAGAGTGAGGGATTGGGAGTGATGGCTAAAGGGTACGATATTTATTTATTTATTTTTTTACTTTTATTTTTTATTTTTTATTAGTTGGAGGCTAATTACTTCACAACATTTCAGTGAGTTTTGTCATACATTGATATGAATCAGCCATAGAGTTACACGTATTCCCCATCCCGATCCCCACTCCCACCTCCCTCTCCACCCGATTCCTCTGGGTCTTCCCAGTGCACCAGGCCCGAGCACTTGTCTCATGCATCCCACCTGGCTGGTGATCTGTTTCACCATAGATAATATACATGCTGTTCTTTCGAAACATCCCACCCTCACCTTCTCCCACAGAGTTCAAAGTCTGTTCTGTACATCTGTGTCTCTTTTTCTGTTTTGCATATAGGGTTATCGACGATATTTATTTTAAGGGTAATGAAAGTATTCTAAAAATGATTGTGGTGATGGTTACACAACTCTTTAAATATAGTAAGAACCTTTGAACTGTACACTTTAAGTGGGAGAATTTTATGGTATATAAATTACATCTCAATAAAACTGCTAAAAATAATTAAGACCAGGCTACATTTTTGGTAGAAATATATTCCACAAATATACTAGCCCTGACTCTTGTACAGGCAACAAATATTTGTGGATTAAAATTGCTTAGGGTAAATGGCTCCTCTCTGGGGGCTACCCTTGGCCAACTTCCTAGTCTTGAGGAGGTGAACAGAGCTGTGGCTGCATAGCTATAGAACTGTGGGCAGGTGAAAACCCAGAGGCTCCATTTACACCTTCTTCATGATCCTTTGGCACCTTCTAGACCCCTCCATTCTGGAATTGAAGCCTTCAGTTTTCTTTTCCATCACTGATCAATTTATTCCCCATGGAGGCACACTCTGGCCTAGTGCTTGCCTAACTCTTGCATTTACCCTTTTTTTTCCCCATTGTACGGTCCCTAGATTTCAATATTTGTAATTAGTTTTATGACTCTTAGCCTTTAGACTCTGCAGCTGAGAGAAGTTAGGAGACCTGGGCTCAAAGTTCACTTTCCTAGCTGTGTGCCCTTGGCAGGTCACTTAAACTCAGCTTCCGCGAAGTGAAAACAACAACTCCTACTTTATAAAGTTGTTTTGAAGACTCAATGAGATACTATATTCAAAAGCGTCTGCTGAATTGAATCCAACATCCTGTCTCATGTCAAGTGAAACTATTCAGTTTACCACTTAATAGCAGCTAACTTCCTTTAGACAGAAATTAGGAAACAGGGAAAAAGGCAGAGAGCAGAGAAAGGGCTGGATTATCTTCCCAGGCACATGCCTATGGATAACACAACCAGGAATGTTGCTATCTAACTCCTCACTCTGTAGTTTGGGGACAGCCCAGTGAGCAACCTCATAAAACATGATGGTCTCTCCCCCTGTCCCCAGTCGGCCCCACTGCTGCCCAGCAATGGCCTATCTCAGACATATAAATGATGGATGAAGTGAGCCAGCAACTGTTATTCCCTGTGTGGCTTTCTCCCAACCCAGGACCCTTATTGTTTCTAGCAATGTGATGAGCTGGGAAGGAAAACTTTTATGAGAAAACTATTACCAGACCATCAGGATTGGCCACTACTTCCGGCTTGGGCTAGCCAAGGGTCCAGCTAAATCCATTTGGCTACCTGGGGGCTCAGATGAAGGTGTGATGGGAAAGGGGTGTTCAACTCCTCAGCTCTACAGACTCTGGGATTAACAGTGATTTGCAGTTCTCTGAGCTCTCTGAGGATATCCTCAGGGAGCTTTCTGGCCCGAAGCCTGCTGCTGGGGCCTGGAATGCAGCCTACCCTCACTCCCCACCCACGGCACATAAACATTCATGATCCACTATAGAAATCCTAGTGCCTATTCAAGATCAGCTTGAATGTCACCTCAAGCAGGAAGTTTTCTCTGGAGCCCCTTCCCCCACCACTGCCAGATGTGAGCCTCTCTCTTCTCCATCTCTTCATTGTTCCTCTCCTAAGGCATTTATCATGTTCTGTCGTGTGTAATGGTTATTTATGTGTTTGTCTTATTCCTCCTTCTTTATTATAGTCAGGGATAGGGGCCAGTTCACCTCTGTACCCCTCACAGTGTCTGCCATGGAGTAAGAGTTCATTCATTTAGTCAACAAATATTTACCTACCACCAATGTTAGGTACTTGCTGAATACTCAGGAATTAGACACCCTGGGCCTGTTGGAACACTGCTACCACCTCATGTTCCCCTTAGCTGAGAAGTGTCCCCAAGGTACTCTTTTCCCACTTAACCCTGGGTGTGGTATGCAGGGGGGTGGTCTCTCAAAGGAGGGGAAATAACTTACCCTCCTCCTTTCCTCCAGGGAGCTATAAAAGATGCAGCTGCCAGGAGCATGTGCTTGTTCCGAAGTGACTGTGTGCAGCTCAGCCCAGCACTACTCCACCCCAGCCCATACCAGGCCCCCTTGGAGGGCTGTATCCTTGGGGCAACAAATGAGATATAGAGTCCCAGATAGAGCTCCTTCCTAATTCCAATATTTCCATCCTTTCCCACCAGCCCCATGCACCCCTCTCCAAGGGTTACTGAACATTTGCCCCACACATGGTCGGAGGAGACTGCATACAATGAATTACATGCCCAGAGAGTTTCTGCTTTCTGGAAACTCTAGTCTAAGAAAATGTAAATTTCCTCTTCTATGGCTTGATCTGGTGATTTAGGAGGGCAGCGGAGACCATTCTTTTGCTCCTTATCCCCACCAGAGGCCTTTAGAGGTGAGCTATGGCTCCCGACTGAGCCAGGAGGAAAGCAGCACTATCTTCTGGGTTCAAGGACCCTAACTCATCCAAGCAACATGGAAAGAATTAAGCATTTACTCTTGAGAATATTATCTTTGAATGGAGTATGGAGCAGTGCCCAGAGCACTGGATTAGGAGTCAGGGCTGGATTCACATCTCAGCTTAACTATTTATTAACTATGAGCAGATTATCTCTCCTTTCTGAGCTTCAGTTTCCTCATCTGTAAAATAGGATTAATAATCCACTCAAAATCCTGCAGCACTCCAGTCATCAGCCAGGAACCTGCCAAGAATGTAATTTAAGGCATGAGAAAACAAAGAAGAGTGATTCCACTTCTTTTATACAGTTCTTTTAAAAATTGCCATCTAGAAAAGTTTGTCATAGAAATGTCCTGTAATGACAGGAACCTTAGAGAGATCTTGTCCAACAATCTCATTATAATGATGGAAAAACTGAGGTTCAGAGAGAGTAAAGCCTGCCTCAGGTCACCCAAACAAAACAGTACCTGATGAATGTCCCTCTAACAAGCACAATAAAAACTAGCTTTTGCGAAGAACCAACTTCTGAGGGGCTATTGGCCCCAGTACCCAAAAGCCAAAGCCACAGCTTCTGAGAGTTTTCTAACCTAAGAAGAGCTGGTCACCGATAGACCTATGTTCTTTGCCCCAGTTTAGGCTATGAAGAAAGATTAAAGGTGACCAACAAGAAGAAATTTGGCGACAATGGAAATGTTCATTATCTTGATCATCATGATGAGTTTATGTGTGCATACATATATCAAAACTCATCAGTCTTTAAATATGTGTAATTTACTGGCAGTCAAATGTACCTCAGTAACAAGAAGAATTTAGCAGGGCCTGAATAATGCTAATGAAGCTACAAAGTAGCTTTGTTGTTCAAGATCAGCATTCCTTCCACTTTGTTTCATGGAGGCACCACAGGCAGCTTTCTTGGAAGTTGTCATATCTGGGCCCCCTGGGGGCCTGTGGCTCCTCTCTGCTGCTCGGTGGTTGCAGAGTATGGGACCCACCCAGCATGGTCCTCAGGCTGTATCCTGTTCTTTGGCTCACCCCTGGGTGACATGGCAGCCAGTCAGGGATAGCCGCAGAACTAACTTTTCTGAATTCTTTCTCCCTAAAGATTCTCGGGAAACCTGCAGCTTGAATTAAATAAAAAGTCAAAAAATTTAGGAGTCAATGCATGCATACACGCATGCACACTCAGTCATGTCTGACTCTTTGAGACCCCATGGACTGTATAGCCCACCAGGCTCTTCTGTCTATGGAATTTTCCAGGCATGAATACTGGAACAGTTTAGCATCTTCTTCTCCAGGGGATATTCCCTACACAGGGATCGAACCCACATCTCTTGTGTCTCCTTCATTGACAGACGAGTTCTTTACCAGCTGAGTGATGAAACTAGTTAAGTCATTTGAAAGAATCACCTATAGCTATCTCACTTCCACTCCATGTCATCTTCCCTCACAGCTCCCTGAGGGGACATATATGTGGTACCTAAGATTAGCTTCCAAGCTGCAGAATTGGCTTTTTATTTCTTTGTTTCCCCAGTTCAACAAATAATTTTTGAGAATTTACCTATGTGCAAGATTGGGCCTTTTGGAAAACGAAGATGCTTAAGCCACTTCTCTGATCGCCACGTGCACTCTCAGCCTGGGACACAGTGGGCAAAATGTGATGCATGCCATGAAGGCTCTGTGAGGGCTGGAGCATTGCAAAAAGGGAGTGTGCTTGCTTTCACCCAGGGCCATGTGGGAGCTTTCATAGGATGGTACCATAGAGCTGAGTCCTAAAAGATAAGTCATTGTCCCTTAACAATATGAAATGGCATTTGGAGGGTGTTTTACAAATTCCCTGGTGGCTCAGATGGTAAAGAATCCACCTGCAATGAAGAAGACCTGGGTTCTATTCCTTCACTGTTAAACTTCTTAAGATCTCTTTTTTTCTTCACCATCTTGACCTCAGACACGCCATCATTTCTCAGACACTTCAATGCACTGTTGTCTGAATCCTTCCCTACACCTCCACTGAACAGTTTTCTAGAAGGGTGGCAAATAGATTTCAGCTTGTTGGCAACTCTGACTGATTGACAGTAACTGCTTGGGGTACTGTGTTGAGAAGGATTCTGAGGCTGTATCTAGGTTCAGCAGGAAAATATGCCCAAACCAGTTTGTCATGTAACCCATGGGTAGGCAGGGTGAGGGCTGGAGGGATGTAGTGATACATGTCTTATATTTTCTAGTCCTGCCTTAGGACACTTAGGGGCTACCCAGGGGCACCCCTGGACACTTAAGGGCTTCCTAGGTGGCACTAGTGGTATAGAATCTGCCTGCCAATGGAGGATACTAAGAGATGCAGGTTTGATTCCTGGGTTGGGGAGATCCCCTGGAGGAGGGCATGGCAACCCATTCTAGTATTCTTGCTTGGACAGAGGAGCCTGGTGGGTGACAGTCCATGGGGTCACAAAGAGTTGGACATGACTAAGTGACTAACATTTTCTTTCACTTACATTTTCCAAAGAGGTTTTCATATAATTCTGTCTCATCATACAACCATTTTAAAAGGTAGGTGGGCTGTAGCATCACGCCCATTTTAGAGACAAGGAAACTGAAC
Organism: Cervus canadensis; assembly: GCF_019320065.1. Taxonomy (NCBI): domain Eukaryota; kingdom Metazoa; phylum Chordata; class Mammalia; order Artiodactyla; family Cervidae; genus Cervus; species Cervus canadensis. Next base: position 37,331,831 of record NC_057419.1, read on the forward strand.
CTCATGGGGGATGAGCCTGGGAGGTATGACATTCAACCCAGGGCTACAGATCTAACCTTTCTTACTACTCCATGAAGCTGCTTAATAGGCAGAGGCAGGAACAGCAATAAGGCTAGAAAGCCATGGGTCTTTGGGCCATGACGGGTATTTTGGTCAGCAGGAAAATAAGGATTATGTAAGGAAGCAGTGGATGACAAGACTGGGAATGAAGCTTGGGACCCACTTGTTGATAGCTTTCAATGCCAGGCTAAGGGTCTGTGTATTTATCACCTATGTTTTATAAGAATAATGGTAGATGTTAACTAGACTTATTGTGGTGATCATTTTGCAACATATACAAACGCTGAATCATTAGGTTGTACCTCTAACATTGGTTGTACATATAACCAATACAATGTTATATGTCAATTATATCTCAATTATAAAAAGAAAAGGAAAATATAAAAACAATGTATATATAACTGAAATGGCAATCCACTCCAGTATTCTTGTCTGGAGAATGTCATGAACAGTATGAAAAGGCAAAAAGATATGACACTGGAATATGAGCCCCCCAGGTCAGAAGATGTCCAGTATGTTACTGGGGAGAGCAGAGGGGAATTACTAATAGCTCTAGAAAGAATGAGGTGGCTGGACCAAAGTTCAAATGATGCCCAGTTGTGGATGTGTCTAGTGGTGAAAGTCTGATGGTATAAAGAACAATACTGCACAGGAACATGGAATGTCAGGTTGATGAATCAAGGTAAATTGGACATGGTCAAGCAGGAGATGGCAAGAATGAACATTGACATTTTAGGAATTGGTGAACTAAAATGGATGGAAATGGGTGAACTTAATTCATATGACCATCATATAACCCGAGATATGCAGATGACAGAACTAAAGAGCCTCTTGATGAGGTTGAAAGAGGAGAGTGAAAAAGTTGGTTTAAAACTCAACATTCAAAAAACTAAGATCATGGCATCTGGTCCCACACTTCACGGCAAATAGAAGGGGAAGAAGTAGAAGTCATGACAGATTTTATTTTCTTGGGCTCAAAAAACACTGCAGACAATGACTACAGCCATGAAATTAAAAGACACTTGCTCCTTGGAAGGAAAGCTTTGACAAACCTAGACAGTGTATTAAAAAGCAGAGACATCACTTTGCCAACAAATGTCCATATAGTCAAAGCTACAGTTTTTCTGGTAGTCATGTATGGATGTGAGAGTCGGACCATAAAGAAAGTTGAGCTCCAAAGAATTGATGCTTCCGAACTGTGGTGCTGGAGAAGACTCTTGAGAGTCCTTTGGACAGCAAGGAGATCAAACCAGTCAATCCTAAAGAAGATCAACCCTGAATATTCATTGGAAGGACTGATGCTGAACCTGAAGCTCCAATACTTTGGCCACATGATGCAAAGAGCTGACTCATTGGGAAAGACCCTGATACTGGGAAAGATTGAAAGTAAAAGGAGAAGGGGGCGGCAGAGGATGAGATGGTTATATAGCATCAGCGACTTAATGGACACAATTTGAACAAACTCCAGGAGATAGAAGAGGACAGATGAGCCTGGCATGCTACTGTCATGGGGTCACAAAGAGTCAGACACAACTTAACACCAACAAGAATGACTTAGCTGTACAGTTATACTGTACAAGTTTGCTGTACAACAGTATAAATCAACTATACTTCAATAAAATAAATTTAAAAAAAGAATTGGGTTAGAATTAGTTCTTGGAATGGAAGTGGGGACCAAGTCAATGATGTATGTAAGAAGCTTCCTTCGCTTTGCTTTTAGGCCCCCAACAAAATAAACAAATGACATTAGGGTGACCCCAGTCCCAGCCATGAGTAGATTTCCAGAGAAGGCACAAGGAGACGTTCATCCAGGTTAAATAACAAAAGCCATTTCCTTTGGAGCAGCTTGCTTTCCAGCTCCCATGGAGGGGGCAGTAAGGTCAGGGAGCAGAAGGCAGTGAGAGAGAGCAGGAAGATAAACGGAGGGCCAGGAAGGGAAGACAGGCTCCAGGCTACATCCTGACAGCCTGCGGGGCCCAGCCTGAGGCTTTCCAGAGGTGTTCTCGCCAGTTTCCCACTAGAACAAATTCAACTTTAATCAACTGTTTTCCCCCTCCAGCTCATTGTTGTTGCAGGCAAAAGAGAAAGCCCTTGTGTTGAGACCTTTTGCTAGTTTTCCCAACAGCAGCGGCAGCAGCATGCATGGGGCAGAATAGGGCAGGCCCCCATGGAGACAGTGCAAAGCTCATGTGAGTCAGGGAATCTGGGGCAAATTACTGAACTTCTCTGAGCCTCAGTTTCCTCAAGTATTAAAGAATACCTGATGGACTGGCAGGAGAATTCAAAGAGCTCAATCAGATGAAAGCCCGGTGCAGTGCCTGGCTTCTGGGAGGGACTCAATAGATGCTAGCTTCCTCAGTTCCTTCCCCTTGTGCCTAGAATGACTGCCAGGGGATGCCCATGACACAGTGGAACAAGATGTCATCTCGTGAGCAAAAGCATCCAAGTCGAGTGTAGATTTCTTTAGGCCAAACAACGTTTAAGAATGTGTCCCAAGTCATGTTTTAGGAGGATAAGCACTAGTGGGATCATGTATATTAAAAAAGGAAAAGATTAGAAAAATCCTCCTTCCGGAGAGTCTAGGCAGGGGTTGGGAGGTAAACTATTAAGTGGAAGAGATTCAACCAAAGCAGAGTAATCTGAGGTTTAATCACCACCACTTCCTCCCTGAATTTCAGCAAAGAAAGCATTAGAGGAAGCTAATGAGAAAACAAAACACAGTCAATGGCCTAGTTATCCATGCACATAGAGGAGACTATTAGTAGATCTAATAGATGTAATTGATTAGTAAATCTATTCTAGGTTTGCCAGCCACCAGAGATCCAGAAATAGGAAGGCTCCCAGAACCAAATGCTGGTGAATCCTGTCACACAGTCCTGGTAACTGTCTGCTCATAATGCTCTTTTTAGAAAGGCAGGTCACTCTAAGGCAGTGTGTCCCAATCTCCAGTCATCTGTGGGTTACCTTCCTGATTTTTATCATTAGCTACATACCACCTGAACTATTACTTAACACATATTTTCCTTTAAATTTCTCACTCTTTCACTCAAAGAAACTGTGTATCAGTCATGTAAATTGGAAAACCACTACAGTGTGTGCTAAATTAAAGGAAACCATGAAAACACATTGCTATTAAAATAAAAATATTTATTCATGTCCCATCTTAAAGCATGAACTGTACCCCTACTCCCAGAGCAAGACAGGCCCACTTTGGGAAGCTGACTCTAAAGAATAAGATAATTGCCTTGAGGATGAAGCCTGCTCCAAGATACTCCCAGCAGCTGAGCTTCTGCTCAAACAGAAAACCATGCTGGAGTGGGAAGGCTCTGATGAACAGCTGATTTGGAACATGGTGCCTTGGGTCTTGCCCTGGAATCTCCTTTCAGATTATGGAAAGTTAGATGGTACCTAACCCTTAGGGATAGGCAGAGAGCTAGGCCAGAAGGCCAGCAGGTGAGGGAGCAGCTGCAGTGCCCTGGCTCTTGCTGGTTCAGACTGCATCCCTATCAGATCCAAAACCTGCACTCAGGAAACTTGTTTATTTAATAGGTTGCTAATTGTATTTTTTGTCTTTTTATACAGTTCATGAGATTCTCACGACAAGTATACTGGGGTGGTTTTGCCATTCCCTACTCCAGTGGATCTTGTTTTGTCAGAACTCTCCACTATGACCCATCCATCATGGGTGGCCCTACACAGCATGGCTCATAGCTTCATTGAATTATGCAAGCCCTTTGCCATGACAAGGCAGTGATCCCTGAAGGGGATCACAAATGGCATCACTGATGCAATGGACATGAACTTGGGCAAACTTCGGGAGATGGTGAGGGACAGGGAAGCCTGGTGTGCTGCAGTCCATGGGGTTGCAAAGAGTTGGACACAACTGGTTGACTGAACAGCCACAACAATTGTATTTTTACAATGATTTCCTTCTTCCTCTCCTGTAATATTTTATAAATTTCCTGTTGAGAATGCCAGATGTGGCTCTGGTCCTCAGGTGGGCTAGGACCAGCTCCCCCACCCTGAGGCCACCTGGCATACTATGAACAGCAGAGTCAGTGAGAGGATTCCAGGAGGAAGATAAAACTGAAGAAATGCATCCCTTCTCCACCTGGAAACACTCTTACTATAGATCTTGCCTGCTAAGAACTTGGAGGGATTTCTTTTTTGTTCTTACTTCTGTTTTTATGAGGGTCACCAGGTCTTTACATTCATTCAGAGATCAAATAGCAAAGGAAGCTCATGGACAACATCTTTAGTGACAAATTTGGGCATTTTGATAGCTACCCTCTATAGATCTGTTTTTTTCTATTCTTCATCTTATGCTAATGGGGATTAAGCGGGTTTCAAGAAAGGCACAGAACTACTTGACTGACAAACACAAACAGCTTTTTGCATGGAGGGAGGGAGAGATTTATCTACTCTTTTAACCAGAAAACGGGTTCAAAGAAATCTGCCACTTCCTACCTTTTCTCTTCTTCTCCAATCCCTGAGTCTCTTCCTCTCCAGGATGGCTGGCTGGCTGTCACGGTAGGTGGGACTATATGGGCCAGAGATCATAGAAAACAGAGAATCAGAGACATCTAGAGTTGGGGAAGTCTAGGTCTACAACCATGGTCAGAGTTGAGGAAGACTGCAGGACTCACTGGCTGCAGGCTTGCAGTCGTCAAAGTGTATGGAGAGTACAGTGGTAACTGACTGTACAACAAAGACTTCTTTAAGTTAAGGTAATTCTAACCTACAAAACAATGGGCATGTTCAACTTCCAATTGTGCCTGGAAATCAAAGCTAAATACACAGTCTCATAGGGAAGATACACTGGAGGAGGAAATGGCTACCCACTCCAGTATTCTTGCCTGGAGAATCCCATGGACAGAGGAGCCTGATAGGTCCACAGTCCATGTGGTTGCAAGAGTCAGACACGACTTAGTGACTAAACCACCATAGGCAAGCCAAAAACTTACCTGTCCAACACATGAAAAGATGCCCAACATGACTAGTCATTAGGGAAATGAAATTCCAAATCACAACGAGGTACCACTTTACACCCATTAGGGTGGCTATTATTTTTTTAAGGTAAAAAATATTAAGTGTTGGTGAAGGTGTGGAGAAACTGGAACTCTTGCAGTGCATCACTGGTGGGAATGTGAAGTGATATAGCCGCTGTTGAGAACTGTTTGGGGAGTCCTCAAAAATACCCTAAAGAATTGAAAACAGGGACTCAAAAACAGATATTTGCACACCCATGTTCAAAGCAGCATTATTCACAACAGGCAAGAGGTGGAAGCAATTCAAGTACTCAGCAAGGGATAAACACAATGTGGTATACACACTCTATGGAATATTATTCAGTCTTTAAAAGGAAGGAAATTCTGACACATGCTACAATAATGCTATTATGGCAGTGCAAAAGTAATCATGGTTTTGCATGGTTGAACTTTGCTGTTTGATACTGGAATACATTCTTAAAAAATATGGCTATGTTATACATCATTTTAATGCACATTCTCACTTTATGTTTTTTTGCTAATGACTTATTACTTGCTGTTTATATCTATCTTAGACTAGGGAAATGATGTTAGACAAAAAGCAAATTCAAGCAATTTTCTTTTTTATTTATTTGTAATTGGAGTATAATTGCTTTACAATATTGTGTTGGTTTCTGCCATACACCAACATGAATCAGCCATAAGTATACATATGTCCCCTCCCTCTTGAACTTCCCTCCCACCTCCCATCACATCCCACCCTTCTAGGTTGTCACAGAGCACTGGTTTGAGGTCCCTGAGTCATACAGCGAATTCCCACTGGCTATCTATTTTACACATGGTAGTGTACATGTTTCCATGCTATTCTCTCCATTTGTCCCACTCTCTCCTTCCCCTCTGTGTCCATAAGTCTGTTTTCTATGTCTACATCTCCATTACTGCCCTGCAAATGGCTTCATCAGTACTATCTTTCTAAATTCCACATATATGTGTTATTATATGATATTTGTTTTCTTTCTCTGAGTTACTTCACTCTGTATAATAGTCTCTAGGTTTATCCACCTCATTAGAACTGACTCAAATGTGTTCCTTTTTATGGTTGAGTAATATTCCATTGTATAACCATACCACAGCTTCTTAACCCATTCATCTCTGAATGGACCTCTAGGTTGATTCCATGTTCAAGCTATTGTAAATAGTGCTGCAATGAACATTGGGGTACATGTCTTTTTCAATTATGATTTTCTCAGGGAATATGCCCAGTAGTTGGGATTGTTGGGTCATATGGTAGTTTTATTCCTAATTTTTTAAGGAATCTCCGTACTGTCCTCCATAGTGGCTGTATCAATCTACTTGAGTGATTTTCTTATTAGAGTTAAAAATGGATCACAAAGCAGCAGAGACAACTCACAACATCAACAACACATTTGGCCCAGGAACTGCTAACGAATATACAGTGCAGTGGTGGTTCAAGAAGTTTTGCAAAGGAAATGAGAGTCTTGAAGATGAGGAATGCAGTTGCCAGCCATCAGAAGTTGACAATGACCAACTGAGAGGATCATCAAAGCTGATCCTCTTACAACTACATGAAAAGCCAATGAACTCAACATCAACCATTATATGCTCATTCGGCATTTGAAGTAAATTGGAAAGGTGAAAAAACTTGATAAGTGGGTGCCTTGTGAGCTGACCACAAGTCAAAAAAAATCTTCATTTTGAAGTGTTGTCTTCTCTTATTCTATGCAAAAATGAGCCATTTCTCAATTGGATTATGACATGAGATGAAAAGTGGATTTTATATGACAACCAGTGACAACCAGGTCAGTGGTTGGACAGAGAAGAAGCTCCAGAGCACTTCCCAAAGCCAAACTTGCACTAAAAAAAGGTAATGGTCACTGTTTGGTGACCAGTCTGGTCTGCTGCCAGTCTGATCCACTACAGCTTTCTGAATTTCGGCAAAACCATTACATCTGAGAAGTATGCTCATCAAATCAATGAGATACATCGAAAACTACAACACCTACAGCCAGCATTGGTCAACAGAAAGGGCCCACTTCTTCTCCACAATGCCTGACCACATGTCACACAACCAATGCTTCAAAAGTTGAACAAACTGGGCTATGAAGTTTTGCCTCATCTGCCATATTCATCTGACCTCTAGCCATCCAACTCCCACTTCTTCAAGCATCTTGAAAACTTTTTGTAGGGAAAATGCTTCCACAACCAGCATAATACAGAAAATGCTTTCCAAGAGTTCGTCAAATGCCAAAACATAATTTTATGCTATAGGAATGAGCAAACATTTCTCGTTGGCAAAAATGTGTTGACTGTAATTGCTCCTATTTTGATTAATAAAGATGTATTTGAGCCTAGTTATAATGATTTAAAATTCATGGTCTGAAATTGTAATTACATTTGCACCAAACTAAATACAACATGGATAAACCTTGAAGACATTATGCTACTTATTAAGAAATGTCAGACAAAGAGAAATTAAGGAATCAATCCCATTCACCATTGTAACAAAAGGAACTAAATATCTAGGAATAAACTTACCTAAGGAGACAAAAGAACTATACACAGAAAATTATAAGACACTAATGAAAGAAGTCAAAGATGACATAAACAGATGGAAGATATTCCATGTTCCTGGGTAGGAAGAATCAATATAGTGAAAATGACTATACTACCAAATGCAATCCACAGGTTCAATGCAATCCCTATCAAATTACCAATGGTATTTTTCACAAAACTAGAACAAAAAATTTCACAGTTCACATGGAAATACAAAAGACCTGAATAGCCAAAGCAGTCTTGAGAAAGAAGAATGGAGCTGGAGGAATCAAGCTTCCTGACTTCAGATTATACTACAAAGATACAGTCATCCAGACAGTATGGTACTGGCACAAACACAGAAATATAGACCAATGGAACAAGATAGAAAGCCCAGAAATAAACCCATGCACCTATGGGTACTTTATTTTTGACAAAGGAGGTAAGAATATACCATGGGGCAAAGACAGCCTCTTCAATAAAGGTGCTGGGAAAACTGGACAGCTACATGTAAAAGAATGAAGTTAGAACACTTCCTAATACCATACACAAAGATAAACTCAAAATGGATTAAAGACCTAAATGTAAGGCCAGAAATGATAAAACTCTTAGAGGAAAACACAGGCAGAACACTCAATGACATAAATTGAAGCAAGATCCTCTATGACACACCTCCTAGAGTAACAGAAATAAAAAGAAAAGTAAACAAGTGGGACCTGATTAAACTTAAAAGCTTTTGCACAGCAAAGGAAACTCTAAGCAAGGTGAAAAGACAACCCTCAGAATGGGAGAAAATAATAGCAAATGAAACAACTGACAAAGAATTAATTTCCAAAATATACGAGAAGCTCATACAACTCAACACCAGAAAAACAAACAACCCAATCAAAAAGTAGCTGCTGCTGCTGCTAAGTCACTTCAGTCATGTCTGACTCTGTGCGACCCCATAGACGGCAGCCCACCAGGCTCCCCCCGTCCCTGGGACTCTCCAGGCAAGAACACTGGAGTGGGTTGCCATTTCCTTCTCCAGTGCATGAAAGTGAAAAGTGAAAGTGAAGTCGCTCAGTCGTGCCCGACTCTTAGCGACCCCATGGACTGCAGCCTACCAGGCTCTTCCATTCATGGGATTTTCCAGGCAAGAGGAAAAGGCCTAAACAGATATTTTTCCAAAGAAGACATATAAATGGCTAACAAACACACAAACACATGAAAAGAAGCTCAACATCGCTCATTATTAGAGAAATGCACATCAAAACTACAAAGAGATATCATCTCACACTAGTCAGAATCAAAAAGTCTACAAACAATAAATGCTGGAGAGGGTGTGGAGAAAAGGGAATGCTCTCACACTGTTGGTGGGAATGTAAATTGATATAGCCACTAGGGAAGATGGTATGGAGATTCCTTTAAAAAAAAAAAAAACTAGGAATAAAACCACCACGTGACCCAGCAATCCCACTCCTAGGCATATACCCTGAGGAAACCAAAATTGAAAAAGACACATGTATCCCATTGTTCAATATAGCACTATTTACGATAGCTAGAACATGGAAACATCCTAGATGTCCATCGACAGATGAATGGATAAAGAAACTGTGGTACATATACACAATGGAATATTACTCAGCCATAAAAAGGAATGCATTTGAGAGTGTTCTAATGAGGTGGCTGAGTCGAGAACCTATTATACAAAGTAAGTCAGAAAGAGAAAGATAAATATTGTATTCTAATGCATATATACAAAATCTAGAAAAATGGTACTGAAGAATTTATTTACAGGGCAGCAGTGGAGAAACTGACATAGAGAATAGACTTATGGACATGGGGAGAGGGGAGGAGAGGGTGAGATATATGGGAAGAGTAACATGGAAACTTACATTACCATATGTAAAGTGGATAGCTAACAGGAATTTGCTGTATGACTCAGGAAGCTCAAACAGGCGCTCTCTATCAACCTAGAGGGGTGGGATGGGGAGGGAGATGGGAGGGAGGTTCAAAAGGGAGGGGATATGTGTATACCTATGGCTGATTCATGTTGAGGTTTGACAGAAAACAACAAAATTTTGTAAAGCAATTATCCTTCAATAAAGAAATAAATAAATAAAGTTAAACAGGAAAAAAAAGTCAGACATGAAAGGACACGTGTTGTATGGTTCCATTTATATGAGGTACATAGAAGAGTTAAATTCATCGAGTCAGAAAGTACAATAGTGGTTTATAAGGGGTTGAGGGGAGGAGGAAATGAAGTGTTACTGTTTAGTGGGTAGAGTTTCAGTTTTGGAAGATAAAATTTTTCTGGAAACGGATACACAAACACAGAATGTATTCAATGCCACTGAACTGTACACTTAAAAGCACTTAAAATGGTAAATTTTATGTTATGTATGTTTTATCACGCACACAAAAAGAATGTGCCTGCCTAGTAATAAAGGCAGATGAAGAGAAGGGACATGGAATAATCCACCCCCTTAAGGCTCTTTTTCTTATAGCAAAGCTTTGTGTCAGCTTTACATCTAAAATCTGAGCAAATTAGTTTACACAGGCTGTCAGTGCAGGAAAGACCTGGACATGTGACCACAAAAAACTGATTAGTATACCAAATATTGATCATCCAAATATATTTAGACCCATAGAATTGGAAATTGGCAACTTGCATATATAATTTCACACCACATTGGTGTCTGTGAGATGTCAAACACACAACTACAACTGAAAACATTGTAAAGGATGAATTGTTGAAGTCTTTGAATACCAAGACTTTGGACTCAACTCGAATGCTACCATCAAAATGAGCATTAACCCCTCCCCCCACCATGCTACAGGCTGCTGCTCAATGACCGGATATGCCAAAAAACAATAGGATGTGACTGATGCCAACTCCACAGAAAAGGCCAAATGGCTTAGTGCGGGAATGACAGAGCTATGCAAGTCAGGTCACATGGATGGGAAGAGCTTATAAGCCACAAGAAGGACCCACCATGTTGCAGGTAGGAGCAGAGCTGTGGCACAGATGCTTACCCAGGCCCTTAGGAAGCTGTAAAGCATGTGCCACTGCTGGGCACTTAGAGTGGCAGGAATTCCTGGGGGCAGAAGGACACAAGGATGTATCCCTGTAGTAGCCACCCAGTTTTTGATGCAAACTCCAGCTGGAACTGGAGCAAAAAGTCCAGTTCTCCTCCACTTTTTAAACCCCTCCCCCAATTCTCTACCCTCAGGCTCACTAACTCCTCTTCTTTTGTTTCCAGTCCCACTGCACCAGCAGGCAAATACCATGGCAACCTGCCCTGAACAGGGAGCTGGGAATGCTGTGTACTGCTGGTCTGGCTGGGCATTGGGACTGGCCACTGCTGCTGCAGCTCCTTAGCCTCTCCTTCTTGCCTGCCTCTTCCTCTGGAAACTAGCCTTTGCCTCTTGCCTGGGCCAGCTGGGCAGACAGCAGGCATCTGGCATACATCCCTGGCTGGACAAACTAGTGGCTACACCTACTGGCCAAAGGATCCCAGGTGGAAAAAAATACGCTGATGGATGGAGGAGATGTCTGCAGAAATTCAAGAAATGGATAATCCAGATCCACCACTTGGAATGCAAAAGCGCATGCTCAGGTGGGCATGCTCTCTGCTCTCTGCCCCTGTGGATGGCCTGAACTTCCTGGCCGCCTGAGGTCTCCTGTGGCTGCACGGTAGGCAAGTGGTGTGATCTGGACAGGCCAAAGGTCACACAGCAGGACATGGGGAAGTGTGCTGACCCCTCCCCAATCCCCAGGTCTGCTATGTGGCATCCTGGAAAAACAGAAATAAACAGTCCCCCATCCCTGGTCTCTGCTCCCTGTGTGTGGCTTGGCGTGCGGAAGTAAGAGGAGGTATTTTGATTTTCCAATGAGCTTGTGCACTCAGGCTGTGGGATCTTGGCCTTCTTGCTTGCAGGCAGGGCTGAATGACTCTTGTTTTTCCCAAGTAGCAGTGGGGGTGGAGAGTACACCAAGTCTGAAGGCAATCTGGAGATCTGATGCAAGTGTGGCAGTGATTATCTGAGTAAATGACAAGGAGCAGTCACCTTTGGGCTGGGGTGAGAAAACTCATTATTGCCTGGTGCAGTGACCTGGAGTTTTATATCCCTAAATGTGAGCCAAGAAAGTCTGGGACAAAGCAACTCACTCCTCCACCCTAATACCTCCAGCCAGGGAAATTCAGAGGTGTTAAACTACTGGGTGGCACCCAGACTGTGCAGGTTCCTAGAGCCTTTTGGGTTCATCCTGGCCCAAATCCCTGATTTATAACTTTCTCTCCCTTTGTCATCTAACATACTCTGCTAAATCTTCTCAGATCTCCTCTCCTCCTGGAAACCTACCCCAAAGCCTTTCTCAGCTAAGCCCAGCCAAGGGTCCTCTCTCTCAGCACCCTGAAAGATCTCTGTCACGGGGGCTCTGACAAAGCAGTGCTAACATTTTATTTGAAAAAGTGAAGGTGTTTTTTAAACTTATATTTAATATAATCAAGATTTCATATGGGACTTCCCTGGAGATTCAGTGGTTAAGACTTCACCTTCCGATGCAGGGGGTATGGGTTCAATCCCTGGTGGGGCACCTGAGATCCCACAGGCCTTAGGGCCAAAAAACCAAGACATAAAACAACAGCAATATTGTAACAAACTCAATAGACTTTAAAAATTGTCCAAGTCAACAAATCTTCAAAAAGAAATTTCATAAACAAGAGGATGTTTTAACATCAAAAAGTTGAAATGACAATTTTGGAATTTAAAAAACTGAACACATTTGACTTTATGAAAAATTACATCATCATTTTTCTCATTTTTAGCCCAGAAGAGTGGAAATTTTATGAAAGATGAGCACCAAGTTGCATTTGGGAACTGAACTACAGGCCTAGACACCAAGTAAATAAAAGCTTGTCTTGGAAGACAGGTGAACACTTCCCCCACATTTGGATGGCACTCTGAAGGTGGCACTAGTGGTAAAGAGTCCATCTGCCAATGCAGGAGACATAAGAGACGTGGGTTCAATCCCTGAGTCAGGAAGATCCCCTGGAGGAGGGCATAGCAACCCACTCCAGCATTCTTGCCTGGAGAATCCCATGGATAGAGGAGCCTGGTGGGCTAAAGTCCATAGAGGTCTCAAAGAGTTGGACATCTCAAAGAGTTGAACTCTCAGAGTTCATCTTAAGATTGAAGCAACTTAGCACAGTACACAAAACAAACACTGAAGTTTGCAGAGCTACCTATACATTCTCACTATCCCCTGCCTTGGAGGTATCATTATTCCCACTTTACCCAAGAGGAAACTGAGGCTCAGAAAAATGAAATCACTTACCCAAAGCCACACAAGGAGGTAAAATCCTAAATCCATGATCTCCTAGGCCTCAACACAGTGCAACTTAACAAGCATTTATTGAGGACAGACCCACACAAGTAGGTAAAATCCTAAATCCATGATCTCCTAGGCCTCAACACAGTGCAACTTAACAAGCATTTATTGAGGACAGACCCACCCAAGTAGGTAAAATCCTAAATCCATGATCTCCTAGGCCTCAACACAGTGCAACTTAACAAGCATTTATTGAGGACAGACTTCTACTGAGGACAGTATTGTTCTGTCAGATGCAAAAATGAAGACAGCATGTCCCACGTCCTCACAGAGCTCATGGGGAAGCAAGGAAACTACAGATAACTGGGATTACATCACCACCTCTCCAGGTTGTTATGACAAGGAATGACATGACTTATGAAGGCTCTTAGCATGAGGCCAGGAATCTAGTAGGCATTCAATAAATATTAGTTTCCTCAGTTCCTTTTCATCTTCAAAGCATCAGGGAAGGATGTGGAAAACAGCCCCACTGCCAACAAGCAAGCGCCCATGCCTCCCAGCCCCACTGCAGTCTTCTTCAGAGCACAGGAAAAGTGCTAGGGAGTTGTGTCCCTTAACATTTAGTACAGTTCATCCCAGTCCTTTTGGCCTGTTTCTGAGAGCAAAGGATAAGTGTATCTGAAGGATGAGGTTGGGAAGGGAGGCCCACGGCCAAAGAAAGCTTCTTGGAGGACCAAGAGTCAAGGACCAGCTTGGGTGAGAAGAGGAAGAGATCTAGTGAGTGGCAAGGGGCAGGAATCCCTCACTCCTGGTATGTGAGAAGGCTGAGCAATGGGACAAGAGAGAGCAGATAAAGGGGCCATCACTTAATTTTGTCAGAATGGAAGGGAAGGAGGAGTTGGAGCAGAAAACAAGGGGAGTGAGGGATGTTGGGTGCCTAGGTGAAGGGTCTGAGGCTGAGGATGGAGGTTTGCTGAGTCCTCAAGTCTCTAGTCAGAGAAGGCAATGGCACCCCACTCCAGTACTCTTTTGCCTGGAAAATCCCATGGACGGAGGAGTCTGGTAGGCTGCAGTCCATGGGGTTGCTAAGAGTCGGACATGACTGAAGCGACTTAGCAGCAGCAGCAGCAGCAGCAGCAGCAGCAGCAGCAGCAGCAGCAGCAGCAGCAAGTCTCTAGAAAGTTTTCCTGTCGAGACCAGCTACCATATGGGAAAATTCTTGGCAACCTTTCCACTGACAATGCAAATAGAAAAGAAAGGCCCTGTTCTGGGCCTGATCACATGTGCAGTTTCCATGGAGTCTCACAACTCTGGAGCAAGAGGGACAGTACTAGCCCCATTTTACCCATGAAGAAACTGAGGCTCAGAGAGATCAGGAATCTTGCCCAATTCACAGAGCTAGCAAGTGATAGAGTGGGGGTGAATGTTTTAAAACCCACACTCTTCTACAAAATTCACACTCTGCTCCAATCAAATTATTTTACTTTACCCCATTATCCAGTTAGCAGAAAAGCTATAAGAGACATTTGAGTAAGACTTGAGAAACGAAAATAACGTGAAGATTATTTGAACAGCCCAGATGTGAAACAATATGGGCTCCAACCAAGGTGGCAGTAGTAGAGCTGGAAAGGATAAGACAGATGTGAATGTGAAGCCAGATGACAACTCCATCTCAGTCTCTTTTGTGAGCTCATCATTTTCTACCCAAGTCTCGGCATTCACCAAGGCCTGGTCCTAGGCTTAACACTCTGTACTGCATCCACATAGTCCACATAGCTGAATAGCCTGCTGCTTACTTGCTCCCTACTCTTGGATGGTTCAATGGCAATTCAAAATTAACATGCCCCAAACTGAAGGTGTGATCATTCCTCACAAAACCCCATTTTCTGGGTTCTCCAGAATACAACCCTCTATCTATGTGGATGTGCAAGACAGATCACTGGGAGCCTTTCTAGACATCTCCTTCTCTATCTCTTTAATCCTCGATCTCAGTCTGTCACCAGATTCTATTGATTTTTCTTCCTCAGTAGCTCTTGAATCATTCTGTGGCCCCCAAGTTATCACCTAAGTCTAAACCACCACTCTAGATCTCTCTACTGGACTGTGGCAATTACCCCTGGACTGGTCTCCTCCAAAGCAATCACAACACTGAAGCTACAGTGATCAGAGGGATCAGTTCATAATGTGAACATGTCATCCCCTGCTTGGAAACGTTCAAGGGCAAGACTAAAAGAGGCCTGCAGGCCTTGCCTGTGTGAGGGCTTCAGGTCTCCCTCACATGTGTGCCTCTCATTCCTCCAGCCACCTGAATACACTATGTTCCCTTCCATCACAGAGTCTTTGCATATGCTCTTTCTTCTGTCTGTTCCTTCCCTTATTTGCCTAATTAACTCCTATTCATCCTTCATATTCCATCTCATCTCCCTCAGAGAAGCCTTCTCTGACTTCCCTGTCAAATACCCTATTATATAGGCTCCCCTAGCATGTATACATTTGTCTGTAATTATTTGGCTATTATCTGCCTCCTCCATGGGACTGTGAGCTCCCTGAGGAGAGACTGGATCAGTTTCTAGCACATGTTATATCCTCAGTAATTCCTGAGGAAAATACTGAATGTGTGAACAAATAAATGAGTGAATGACTCCACAGAAGAGGCAGCAGAGAACCCCAGAGTGAGGCTACTTGAGTTTGAATCCCAGCTCTGCCACTAATCTAAAAGCTGTATGACTTTGTTCCAGTTATTTGTCTCTCTGTGCCCCAGTTTCCATATCTGGAAAACTGAGACAATAAAAAAACAGTTGTTATAAGAGTTATGCAGTCTGTGGGGTCACAAAGAGTCAAACACGACTTAATGACTAAAACAACAACAACAATGAGAACTAAATAAGCAAATATTTCTAAAGCACTTAAGTAGTGCTGGGCACATAAGGTATATAAGTATATAAGGTGTTCATGTAAATAAATAAATAAATTCTCTCTCCTGTCCCATTGGTCCAATGGCAAGCAAGAACACATTTGTTTTCCAGAGAGTTCCAAGACTCCAGACCTCAAGTTTGGCTGTAGGAAGCCCTCCACTTCAGCCTCTTTGGGAAGAGAAGAAAAGCTGAGGTCTCTGGAGCCTAACTGACCTGACTTGACTCTTCCCTCCTTCTCTCCTCCTACTTCAAATCCACCAGGAAGTGCTATCAGCTCTACCTGAGACATAAGCCCCAAATCTTTCTTCCTTGGTTCTCCCACCCCAAGCTAAGTCACCATTGTGATATGCCCACTTCCACTCTTGATCCCTTATAAACCATTCTCCACACCAGTGGCCAGATTGAGCCAAAGGGAATGCCAATCAGATCTCATTACTCTCCAGCACAAAGCCCTCTGCAGACTCCTCATCACTCCCAGAGTGAAATCCAAACTCCTCTCCGTGGCTCCCAGGGCACTCTACCACATAGTCCCTGCCTAGCTCCTGGGTCTCATCTCTCAGCCTGCTCCAGCCATACTCAACCACGCTCAATGGCTTCTCAAAGCACTGTGTTCACTCTTGATCAGGCCCTTTTCAAAGCTATGCTTTCTATTGGATCACTTTTTTCCTACCATGGCTTTCACTAGGCTGACTCCTGCTCCTCCTCCAGATCCAGCGCAGTCATTACTTCCTCTGGAAGGCCTTTGTTGCCTCCCCACCTCCTGCCCATGGCTGTGATGGATGCCCCTCCTCTGTGCTCCCATAGCATCAGTTTCTTCTCCATCACAGTATGTGCCACCCTCTTCTATCCCCGCCTGCTTACTTGTCTGTAACACATACTCCCATGGCTGCTGAAGTTGCTGAAAGCAGCGACCTGCTCTTGTTCACAGCTGCATGTCTAGCATCCAGCATAGGGCTTGTCATAGAGCTGGTGGTTCAATACATTTTTGTTGAGAAAATCCTATCTTCACCATTCCCTAGGTAAGTGACCTTGGGTAGGTTCTCCCTGAGCCTGTTTCCTCAGCTGTAAAATGGGAGGGTGATATTTTGCCAAGCTGTCATGAGGATTAAATGTGATAACGTACATACAGCACACAACACAGAGTAAGCACTCAATAAATGGCAGCTATTATTGGATTACTGGTCAGAAGAAGAGAGAAAAACAAGTCTCTCCTCCCTGCTAGCCCATATCCACACCCATCCTGCTTCCCCCGCCTGTCTTCAGTCTCTTGAATAAAGCTGGAAAACCTGACCCAGCAAAAATAATCCCCTTCAGTAAACTCTTGGGAGAGAACTATCTTCTGTATCAACAACACACCCTTGGCTCAGCCTCCAGTGGACCAGCCCCAGGTTGGAGGTCTGGCTTTGCTTTTCACCCCATCCAGATATTTATAGTGTAAACTTTGGATGATGGGGAGGGGCACACAGCCTGTGCCAAGAAACCTCATGAAGGAACTCACACTGGGTCCCCACACAGTAATGCACACTCTTCTGGAATGGGAATGAGACATGAAAATGCTTTGTTAGCTGTGAGATAGAAGAAAGAGATCTTCTCTGCAGTGAGGTGGACATGCAGAGGCTGTGGAGTACTCTCCCAACTCTGACTGTAGTCTGCTCTGTCTAGCAGAGAAAAGTCTAGTTCAAGCTCCATCTCAAGCTTTCTGTCTTTATGGTGAAAGAAGGGAATAGTTTCAGATGCCCCATCTCCAGTTTCTAAACTCCAGCTGAACTGGAACTTCCAATTGGCCCCCAACTGCCTCAGTGTTAACATTCAATAAATATGCATTGGTTGCCCAATGCCTCTTTGACTCAAAATCGGAAAGTTGTCCTCTGATACATGTCACGTGCATTTTGTCCAATAAATATGTACCTACTATTTTGCTTTTTCACTTGGCATTATTCTGTACAAATATTTTCTCATAACAGCAGAGTTCAGAAGTTGTCAGATTTCATGACCATATCATAGCCAAATGTACTAAAATAAAAAACTCACAGTCTGCTTAGCCAAATCTCTATAACTGGCTATTTGGGTCATTTCTATTTGTTGCTATAATAAATAGCAAGTAATTAATAGTGCTTTGTATAACTTACTTTTGGAAATTTCCTCTTCTGGATATATTTTCTCTGGAGGTGAATTCAATTTCAGAACTACTTCAGAAAACATATAAGAAAATCAAAGATCCAAAGGCAGGAATGATTTCCGCCATGGAGAAACAGACCTATCCATTCACTTCCACCTCAAACCTTGAAGTAGAGCCACAGGGAGAAACTATTTGCATGGCAGTAACAGAATGAGACATTACCACACTCCACCAGAGTCTTCCTTTAAGCTGAGAAAAAGCCAAACTGAGAGGGCCCACATAATCCACCCGACCTTTCAAATGAGAGACGAGGACCCTTAGGTGCAATTGTGGGGGCACTGAGAAAATGGCTCTTTTTGGAAACCTCTTTGTCTCAGGTCTTCCACATCAAATTTGGAGCAGGCTACTTGTTTCTCTAAACTAGTCTTTGTTGAGTTTATTGGTAGATACTGACAGTTGCCTAACAGCCATTCCCCTCTCCTTTGAACTTGCTAACAGAACTTCAATTTGTTCAGGTAGCCGGTAAAGATCTTTTACCAGATATGAAAGGATCTTTGCCAGTTCCAGCCCCAGGTTTGAATTATAAGTGGTCTAAACCAATTATCAGTCTAAGAGTGAGCACATGACACAGTTCTGGCTAATGAGATGTAAGCATTAGTCTCCTGGGAAAATCTCCTCATCCTGAATAACAGGACAAAATCACCCGAGGAGGAGGGCTTTGCTCCTTCCTCCTTCTTCCTGCTAGAATGCAAATGTGATACCCAGAGATGCAGCAGTCATTTTGTGACCATGAGGCAACAAGGGTGAAAGCCAATTCACTATGTATTGTGGAGCAGGCAAACACTTGCCTCTAAATTTTTTGTTATGTGAAAAAAATAAACTTATATTTGTTTAAGCCACTATAGGTTGGGTTTTCTGTTACCTGCATCCCAAAGCATACCCAACTGTTCTTTCCATGCACCCAGCACTTTTCTAAGCACCAATGAGGTTACCAAAGAAATGGAAAACACACTCCTTTACCTCAGAAAGCTGAGTCTACTTAGGGACACACACACACACACACACACACACACACACACCTCACAAATAGCACTGTGTAAAATGTAAGTAAGTGACCAAATAGAAAGGACTCAGGAAACTAATTTAGTCAAGGTATATAGGAAAGGTCCAGAACTAGAAATAAGCACAGCATGTCTGAAGAACAGGAAAGACCTGTGTGGATCCTAGAAAGGAAATGGGAGATCTGAGTGGATCTTAAGCTTAGGCTATATTTCGAGGACTGAGAACTGTTCATTTAGGAGTCTGGCCATGTTCTAATACTCACTGCAGAACCAATCTGGCTGAAATTCACGGCAACAGTTATGCTGGAGGAAGATAGATTGGATGGTGTTGTGTAGACTGAGGCTGGTACACTCAAATGGGTGGTAACAGTTGAAAGGGACCCAGTGCAAGAGTTAGTCTGAAAGGAGAATAAATAGGACTTGGTCAGTAACTGAACATGTAAAAGGAAGAGAGTGGAGTCAGATATCTCCATCCACTAGCCAGAGAGAGACAGAACACAAGAACTCTCAACAGAGACCAGGAAGTTCAGGAAAGGAGATGAGACTTGACTTTGATCTGTTGAGATGATGGTTGATTAGGCAGATTAACATGTCTATTAGACAATTCCCAAGGCAGAAGCCCCAAATTGGTGTGCAGGGGCAGAAGAGGCAGCATAAAAAGCAACATGATTTGGTCAAGACCACTGTTCCCCAAACTTCAGTCTTCTATATACTACTTCCATGACTTCTGCCACATGCTTAACACCTATACTACTATCTTAATATTTTTCTTTAAATAAACTTCCTTTTTAAAAACTTCAGCATGGCTCTAAGCAATAATATGCTTGAAAGCACCAATTTTTATGTGCTAATTATATTTTTATAAAACACATTAAAAGAAATCCATGGCTATTGAAGTTAAAAAATGTTCAGCCATATACCACCTGCAAGTATTTCATGTACCACCAGTGGCCTGCCCACCATCCTTGGGAAAACACTAGCTAAGACACAAGTCATCAGGGATCTGTTTCAGGAGGGTGGGGGCATTTCTAAGAGCCTAATCTCTGTGCAATGGGCCTCTTGAATCCACCACTTTCTCTCACATTGGCAATTTGCATTCTCGGAAAAAAAATCTCTAGCCATCTGGGTCAAGCTGTAGGGGAGAGAGAGATGGAGAGGCAAGGTCCTGACTGTCAGGATGCCTGGGGAGGCTGCTTACTCAGCAGGCATCTCTGGCCACACGAACCAGGTGAAGGCGCTCCTCAACAGCAGTCTGATCACAGAGGGGTCTCAAAGCCCCTCGTCAGAAGGAAAGATTCCTATAACTTGAGCTAATCAACAAACTCAGAAAGAGGCTAAGTTGCTGCCTTCCTCCTCCCTTTCTTCCCCTCACTCCACCCCCACTCCCCTAGCCCCCTTCCAAATCTGAGCTGGGCTTAGCATAAGAGGAGCATGACTCATACAAACCAAGGACTGAGCTGGAGAGGTCAGGCTGCCAGGATTCCTCCCAGGCTGATGATGAGCAGACCCAGCAGCTCAGTGCTCAGCTCACAGCAGACTCGGAAGTCTGAAAGCTTTGGGCCTTTAGAGACCACAGGGTGACAAATATTCCTTGAGGGAAGGTCAGGAGACCAGAAAATGGCAAAGAGCCGGAATGAAGGAAAAAATACTGTGTTCATTCAATTCTGGTGGGGTTAAAATCTCACCTCCCCTAATGTCTAAAATCTATCAGGCTCTGAGTCCCTGCCTTCATGGTAAAGTAATAACAACAATAAGACAAAGAAGAAATGTTTATAGGAAAATAACTATATGCCAGGTACTGTACTGGGTGCTTTTCATGTATTATTTCATTTTCACAAAGACCTCATGAGGCAAGTACTCAGATTGAACTCATTTAAGAAATAAGGAAACTGGGAATCAGAGAGGTGAATTGCCCAAGGTGTCCCAGTAAGTGAGATGGCCTGGATTTAAGCCTAGGCGTCTGGTTCCATTGAAAGTCGCTCGGTCATGTCCAACTCATTGCGACCCCATGGACTATACAGTCCTTGGAATTCTGGTTTCAGAGCCCAAATCCTTAACCATTCTGCCTGTCTTACCCACAAAACCTTCGGAAGAATGTTGACATTAGATACCACTGGCTGGACCAAACACAGATCCTTGAATCAGAGCAGAAAAAGTTGGCCAGCAGCCTAGAAGGTAGCCTGAACTATCTGCCAAATATGGAAGATAGTGACTAATAGAATCACTCAGATTGTCTCTCCTGTGGAATCTGGACATGAGACAAGGACAGGGTCCTCAGTCAATAATGGGAGCAGAAGCAGACACAGGGACAGAGAGAGAGAGAGTGACATGAGGCAGTGTAAGAGCCTTGAGTGAAACAGAAGCTATGAAACAGACTGAGGGTAGAGGGAAATTATTGCTGGCAGCAAGAACAGGAGCTTCTGAATCAAAGAGCATGGGAATTACAAGTCAATCATTTAAAATTCTCTCACCAATGTCCTTACCTTTCTGACACCATTGTCCATCCATCATATCCATCTCGCAAATTTCCAAGCCTCGAAGCAATCCAATTATCTACCCTTTCTGTTCCTATTCCAGTGCTGCTTGGAGAAAACAGCCCAACTTTGCACGTGGGAAGCATGATAAGTCTCGACTACCCCTGGGCACTCAGTATGACTGGGCAACCTTTCTTTGAGCCTTTATTGGGTTCTCTCTTCCTTCCATTCTCTCCAGTGGCTCTCTGAGCTCCATGGCCTCCACTTTCATCCACAAACTTCTAGTCCTGTCATATCCTCTTCACTCAACTTCACAGAAAAAGAGGAGCCACAGGCAGTAATGTTCCATAAGGAAATCTACAAGCTCACTCACCACGTCCATGCTTTCCTCCTTTCCTCTCCAATTCCTCCTGCCTGAGACTGACCCCACTTGTGCTCTGCATTCCATCTCCTCCCACCAACCATCTCAGGAACCTCAATTGTCAGTCATTCTCTTTTCCACCTGTATCTCTCATCTCTACTACTGGCCTCCTCCCCCTCAGCACTGAAGTATACCCTCCCTTCCCCCATATCCCTCAAGTTATCTGCTCATACTTCCTTTTTACAGATAAAACTTCTGCAAAGAGCTGTCTACACTTGCTATCTCCATTTCCTCACTCCCACTCTTATAGTCAGTGTAATCTGACATCCAGTCCCACTGCTCCACTGAAACTTGTCACCAACCACCTCTTCGTGGTGAAATCCCATTGTAGTTTCTCAGATCTTCTCTTGTATCAGCCTCTCCAAAGCATCATCACAAATGGCCACAGCCACCATCTTGAATCATTCTCTTATTTTGGCTTCTGAGATGCTGTGCCCTGCCCTGGCTTTTCTCCTGCTTCTCTGGCTGCTGCTCAGCCTCTGCATTGGTCTCTTTAATCTCTATCCATCCCACAAATGTTGAGAGTGTTCAGGGCTCACTCCTAGGCCTTCTTTTCTTCCCTATGATTTCTCCCTGCATAATCTCCTAAGGTTTCAATGAGCCGATGGGTCTCAAATAAATAATTTCTAGCCAAATATTTCTAGAAATATATATTTATAGCTCCCGAGCCACAGATTCATATGTCCAGTTTTCACTTGAGTGTCTCACAGGCAAGCTAGAGTTGGTATGCCCAAAACTGAACTCATCATTCCTTTGAAGCCTATTCCTCCTCCACGTTGCCTGTAATAATAGCTAATATTTACTGAACACTTCTCATGCTCCAGATAAAGTTCAAAGCACTTTATATACCGTTTCACTTAATTGTTATAAGAAGGATAATATTAATAATCTCATTTTACAGGTAAGGAGACTAAAGCACAGAGTGGTTAAGGAATTTGTGCAAGGTCACACAGCTGATCAGTGGCAGTCTGCTTCAGAATCACTGCTGTTAACTATCACCCTATACTCTTACCACTGCTATCCAGTTGTCCTGACTTTTTTTTTTACTGTCCATATATGTTTATTCAGATAATCTATCTCCCTTCTAAATGTGCCTCAGATCCATCCATCTCTCTCCAGTCCCATTACAACTATCTTAACCAGGTCACTATCACTTCTTACCTGGACTCTCAACCACCAGGATCACATCTTCCCAATCCATCTTCCATGCTGCTTCCATAGTGATGCTTCTGAAAGGCAATTCTGATCCAAATGGCAAACCATTCCATAGCTCCCCACTTCCCTTGGGATAATGGCCAAGATCCATCACATGTTATCCATGGTCCATGATCCAGCCTCTGCCTGAGTCTCTAAGCTTGTATCTTCCTGCTCCTCTCTACCTCCTAACTTTCTTCCTTCTCACCTGCTTCACCTGGATAACACCTACTTATCCTTCTGTTCTTTGTTTAGCTGAGAGACTACTCCTCTAGGAAGCTTACTGTGACTCCCATTCCTTTATTACGTTTATTACCTTGTACCATCCTGATCAGAGCATTTCTCATGCCCTATATTATCTGTTTAATCATTTTCTTCCCCTACTAGACTATAAGTTTTGTAAGACCAGAACTTTGTCTTGATCACCTCTGTACCCCACCAAAGCCTGGCACAGTTTGGTGAATGCCATGCATGTATAAGCCATACCAAGCTTCTCTCTTCCTTTGCCTTTCTCCAGACAACACACAGTGGTACACAGAAGCACCCACAGGAGGCTGAGACTTGGGGCCAGCTTCCTGACACAGGTCCTGTGCTCAGAGGCTAAGGATATGTGTCCTGGGCTATCAGGCCATATCTTCCTTCCCAGGAGTAGGGAAATGTTCTCCCTTCACTCCATTTCCTGGATGTGCTTTGCATTATGAATTTCAGTTATCCCTTGGCTTTTAGAACTGGAATCTAGCTGTGTGTTAGTTACTGACTCTTTTAATAGCCTTGTGAGATCAATGGGAACGCAACAGAAATAACAATGATGACTCTCCTCCCTGCCCCACTCTGTACAACATCCAGTCCCATCACTGGCAACTCAAGTGTCACTCCAGGGGAGGTAGCTGCAGTGACTTGATTATCTCAGGCATCATGCACGGGAGGAGAAGCCAAAGTGGGACCTCACGTGAGATGCCAGTCAGATTCTACAGTCAAATGCCCTGTTGGGCTTTGAGCCAATGGAACACTGACAGAAGGAAACAGATAGAAAGGAATGGGAACGTCCAAGGAGAGAAGTGCTCTGGCTGGGAAATGGGTGCAGAATGGAGCAGCTTGCCTTACCAGCATCATTTAAAGGGAAGCAGAGATAGCTGAAACTCAGGTAGGCTTCCTCAACCCTGCTTCATGCAATACCTTTCTTCCAGAATTTTCTCAGATAAAAGCAGGTCATGTCGTGCTATATCACAGTGGGCAAGTGGGCTGTGATGGTCTTTAAGCACTGTTCTCCAAATATTCTCAGCTCTTTGCCTTTGGGATACAAGGTAAGATAGCCAATTACAGTTTGGTAGGTCCATATGAAGAGTTCTGTCCATGGCACAGAATTAAAATATGTTACTTACAGGCTGAAACATTTTGTCATAGACATGTAGTAAGAGCCCAGAATTGGCCTGTGTTGTTAGGAGCCACTAAGATTCTGAGTTGTCTATTACTGTGGCACAACCTAGCTCATTCTGACTGGTACATAAGCTAAATCTTCCCTTTAGGGTTTGTCGTTATCAAGGAAGGGAAACCATAACCACTGGACTGAAAAGAAAGACAATTATTTAGCAAAATGACGACCACAAAAATACTTAGCACATTGGTAATATGTTATTAGCAATGTTCTAGATCATTATTTGAGAGGTGTGTTCTTGCATGTTTGTTATATTAGTAAATTGATAAATTTAGGGTAAAATATTTTGCCACAAGTGTGATGATCTTGGGATGCAACCAGCAATACCAAGGGAACATTTCATGCAAAGATGGGCTCAATAAAGGACAGAAATGGTATGGACCTAACAGAAGCAGAAGATATTAAGAAGAGGTGGCAAGAATACACAGAAGAACTGTACAAAAAAGATCTTCATGACCCAGATAATCACGATGGTGTGATCACTCACCTAGAGCCAGACATCCTGGAATGTGAAGTCAAGTGGGCCTTAGGAAGCATCACTATGAACAAAGCTGTTGGAGGTGATGGAATTCCAGTTGAGCTATTTCAAACCCTGAAAGATGACACTGTGAAAGTGCTGCACTCAATATGCCAGCAAATTTGGAAAACTCAGCAGTGGCCACAGGACTGGAAAAGGTCAGTTTTCATTCCAATACCAAAGAAAGGCAATGCCAAAGAATGCTCAAACTACTGCACATTTGCACTCATCTCACACGCTAGTAAAATAATGCTTAAAATTCTTCAAGCCAGGCTTCAGCAATACGTGAACCGTGATCTTCCAGATGTTCAAGCTGGTTTTAGAAAAGGCAGAGGAACCAGAGATCAAATTGACAACAACTACTGGATCATCGAAAAAGCAAGAGAGTTCCAGAAAATCATCTATTTCTGCTTTATTGACTATGCCAAAGCCTTTGACTGTGTGGATCACCACAAATTGTGGAACATTCTGAAAGAGATGGGAATACCAGACCACCTGCCTCTTGAGAGATCTGTATGCAGGTCAGGAAGCAACCGTTAGAACTGGACATGGAACAACTGACTGGTTCCAAATAGGAAAAGGAGTACATCAAGGCTGTATATTGTCACCCTGCTTATTTAACTTATATGCAGAATACATCATGAGAAACGCTGGACTGGATGAAGCACAGGCTGGAATCAAGATTTCCGGGAGAAATATCAATAACCTCAGATATGCAGATGACACCACCCTTATGGCAGAAAGTGAAGAAGAACTAAAGAGCCTCTTGATGACAGTGAAAGAGGAGAGTGAAAAAGTTGGCTTAAAGCTCAACATTTAGAAAACTAAGATCATGGCATCCAGTCCCATCACTTCATGGCAAATAGATGGGGAAACAGTGGACACAGTGGTTGACTTTATTTTTCTGGGCTCCCAAATCACTGCAGATGGTAACTGCAGCCATGAAATTAAAAGACGCTTGCTCCTTGTAAGGAAAGTTATGACCAACCTTGACAGCATATTAAAAAGCAGAGACATTACTTTGCCAAAAAAGGTCAGTCTAGTCAAGGCTATGGTTTTTCCAGTGGTGATGTATGGATGTGAAAGTTGGACTATAAAGAAGGCTGAGCGCCGAAGAATTGATGCTTTTGAACTGTGGTGTTGGAGAAGACTCTTGAGAGTCCCTTGGACTGCAAGGAGATCCAACCAGTCCATCCCAAAGGAAATCAGTCCTGAGTGTTCATTGGAGGGACTGATGTTGAAGCTGAAACTCCAGTACTTTGGCCACCTGATGCAAAGAGCTGACTCATTGGAAAAGACCCTGATGCTGGGAAAGATTGAGGGCTGGAGGAGAAGGGGACGACAGAGGATGAGATGGTTGGATGGCATCACCGACTTGATGGACATGGGTTTGGATGGACTCTGGGAGTTGGTGATGGACAGGGAGGCCTGGCGTGCTGTGGTTCATGGGGATGCAAAGAGTCGGACACGACTGAGCGACTGAACTGAACTGAATTCCACAATACATAGCATAGCTCAAGAGTCTAAACTAAACCTGATCCAGTTAAGGACACAGGTCCTAAGAGGTTCTAAATCCTTAGGTCCGGGACCAGATCCAGGCACTTCTTAGTCTAGCTCTGACTCTCCAGCCCTGCAGAACTGCAGATTTCTCTTCTCCTGCTTCTCCACTCCTGGCTACAGCCCCCTCTCCCAAGTCCCTTAAATCACTAAGAACATGAGTTCTGCTTCCTGGTTCTCCCTAGGCATTTTCAGGTCTCTGACTCCTACCAAGGGAAGGTGCTGGGTGTCTCTAGTACACATAGATCTATAATTCATCAACCCCCTTATAGGGAGGGAGCTCCTAACAGACAGAGTGTGTTTTGAGGTCAAACAGAGCTGGGTTTGAATTCCAGCAACACAACTTACTTGTTATATTATCTTGGATAAGTCATTTTGTCTCTCTGAGCCTCAATGTCTTCATCTTCAAAATAAGAACAATCACACTTAGAACTCAAGGAACTGCTATAAATATTCTATAGCGAGGCTGCAAGCAGAAAAACACTGGAAATTTTATAGTTAATTTACAATGTTTTGTTAATCTCTACTGTACAGCAAAGTGACTCAGTTATACATATATACTCTCCCTTTTTCAAAATGGCAACTGACTTGTACTAAAGCTCTAATTTCATTTTTTTTCTCATTTTAAATTCTTCTTTTTCTTCTCTCAGTCCAAACTATCCCCACCCCTTCCACTACCACACACACACCACCATCACCATTCTCACTACCAGTGGCTACCTTCATTCAAACTTGTCTCTCATTCATTGTCTAGTTCAAGGACTTTAAATGTTCAATTTTACTTATTTTTGTTTGTTTTTAGGAACATCATCCTTTTTTGCAAACAAAATCACCTGTAGCTCTCCAATATGAAAGACAGGATGAGAACTGCTCATGGCAGCCCCAGAGTCTGAGGGACTCTCGAAGGCTCAATGGATCACACATTGAAAACTATTGGGATCTTTGCCCATTCCAAGTCTATGGAAAGTCAGGGCTGGCAAGCCTCTTAGAGGTCATCTGCTAATCCACAGCCTGCATTTCTAGATGGGACACAGGTCTGGGGATTTAGAGAGTTGTTCAGTCCTAGGGCTGGAAAGGACCCTGAAGGCCACCTTAGGCCCCAAGCTGACTGACAAGTGGTCAGTGCAGAGCAGGGAGGAAGCCAGGCCTCCTACTCCTGTCTCTAGACTTTGGGAGCACAGTGGCCTCTCACCATGCCCAGGAATAAGCATCATCATGTTATCCAGAGTTGGGAAACCCAGATTCAAAGCTCAGCTCAGCCACTTGGTAGCTACATGGAGTCTTTACCAGCTGAGCCACAAGAGAATCCCTATGTGGCCCCAGGCAAATCAATTCGTCTCTCCGTATTTTTCTCTATCTGCATTTTTCCCTCTGTAAAATGGGGTAGTGATGCCTATCTCATAGAAATTGTATTAACCAAAATGTCTTTACCTCTGTAAAACACTCATAGTGACACTTGGCTTTCAGAATTTCCATGTGGGACACAGACAATGGTGATAGGAAGGAAGAGAGGCACATCACACATTTCTCCCTCTTCCAGGCAAGAGACAGATTCACTCGCCTCCACAGAACTCTGGTTCTTAATTATGAGAAGCCTCTGGCCTCTCACAAATACCCTCGGCTTTTTGTAGCAAAGAAACTGCTTCCCAGTGGGACTGTAAGACTAAGGCTCACTCCTCCCTACCTCAGGCCATCCTTTTGGTTTACTGCCCCTCAAGCACATAGGCTGAACGACTGCCCTGTTGGTCTTTTGCAAGAAAAATTTGGGCAACCAGCATCTGCATTGAGCCCATTAGGACCCATTTGCCTCACTGATGCAAACTCCCACCCTCAGGCCCTGGAAACACTGAGCTGAGAGGTGATCCTCAGTCAGATTCAACCCTGCCTGGAACCAACCAGTCAGTGGCCAAAACTCATTCTTTTTTTTTCTTGTTTTTTTTTTTTTTTTAATTGAATGATATTTGCTTTACAGAATTTTGTTGTTTTCTGTCAAACCTCAACATGAATCAGCCATAGGTATACTTATATCCCCTCCCTTTTGAATTTCCCTCCCATCTCCCTCCCCATCACCTCTCCAGGTTGATACAGAGCCCCTGTTTGAGTTTCCTAAGCCATACAGCAAATTCTTGTTGGCTATCTATTTTACACATGGTAATGTAAGTTTCCATGTTACTCTTTCCATACTTCTCACCCTCTCCTGCCCTCTCAGCATGTCCATAAGTCTATTCTCTATGTCTGCTTCTCCATTGTTGCCCTGTAAATAAACTCTTCAGTACCATTTTTCTAGATCCCATATATGTACGTTGGAATATGATATTTATCTTTCTCTTTCTGACTCACTTCACTCTGTATAATAGGTTCTAGGCTCACCTCATCAGAACGGACTCAAATGCATTCCTTTTTATGGCTGAGTAATATTCCATTGTGTATATGTACCACAACTTCTTTATCCATTCATCTGTCGATGGACATCTAGGTTGCTTCCATGTTCTAACTATTGCAAATAGTCCTGCAATGAACAATGCGATACACATGTTTTTTAAATTTTGGTTTCCTCAGGGTATGTGCCTCGGAGTGGGATTGCTGGGTCATATGGTGGTTTTATTCCCAGTTTTTTAAGGAATCTCCATACTGTCTTCCATAGTGGCTGTATCAATTTACATTCCCATCAACAGTGCAAAAGCATTCCCTTTTCTCCACATTCTCTCCAGCATTTATTGTTTGTAAACTTTTTGATGATGGCCATTCTAACTGGTGTGAGGTGATCTCATTGTGATTTTAATTTGCATTTCTCTAATGATGAGCGATGTTGAGAATTTTTTCATGTGTTTGTTAGCCATCTGTATGTCTTCTTTGGAGAAATCTCTGTTTAGGTCTCTTTCCCACTTTTTGATTGGGTTGTTTGTTTTTCTGGTATTGAGTTGTATGAGCTGCTTGTATATTTTGGAAATTAATCCTTTGTCAGTTGTTACATTTGCTATTATTTTCTCCCATTCTGAGGGTTGCCTTTTCACCTTGCTTAGAGTTTCCTTTGCTGTGTAAAAGCTTTTAAGTTTAATCAGGTCCCACTTGTTTACTTTTGTTTTTATTTCCATTACTCTAGGAGATGGGTCACAGAGGATCTCGCTTCGATTTATGTCATCAAGTGTTTTGCCTACCCAGAAAATCGGGTGGAGAGAGAGGTGGGAGGGGGGATCAGGATGGGGAATACATGTAAATCCATGGCTGATTCATGTCAATGTATGACAAAAACCACTACAATATTGTAAAGTAATTAGCCTCCAACTAATAAAAATAAATGAAAAAAGAAAAAAAAAAGTGTTCTGCCTATGTTTTCCTCTAAGAGTTTTATCGTTTCTAGTCTTACATTTAGGTCTTTAATCCATTTTGAGTTTATCTTTGTGTATGGTGTTAGGAAGTGTTCTAATTTCATTCTTTTACATGTAGCTGTCCAGTTTTCCCAGCACCTTTATTGAAGAAGCTGTCTTTGCCTCATTGGATATTCTTGCCTCCTTTGTCAAAAATAAGGTGCCCATAGGTGCATAGGTTTATTTCTGGGCTTTCTATCTTGTTCCATTGGTCTATATTTCTGTGTTTGTGCCAGTACCATACTGTCTGGATGACTGTATCTTTGTAGTATAATCTGAAGTCAGGAAGCTTGATTCCTGTAGCTCCATTCTTCTCTCTCAAGACTGCTTTGGCTATTCGGGGTCTTTTGTGTTTTCATGTGAATTGTGAAATTTTTTGTTCTAGTTTTGTGAAAAATGCCATTGGTAATTTGATAGGGATTGCACTGAATCTGTAGATTGCATTTGGTAATATTGTCATTTCACAATATTGATTCTTCCTACCCAGGAACATGGAATATCTCTCCATCTGTTTATGTCATCTTTGATTTCTTTCATTAGTGTCTTATAATTTTCTGTGTACAGTTCTTTTGTCTCCTTAGGTAAGTTTATTCCTAGATACTTAATTCTTTTTGCCACTGTGGTGAATGGGATTGATTCCTTAATTTCTCTTTTTGATTTTTCATTGTTAGTATATAGGAATGTAAGTGATTTCTGTGTATTGATTTTGCATACTGAAACTTTACTAAATTCACTGATTAGCTCCAGTAATTTTCTGATACTATCTTTAGAGTTTTCTGTGTACAGTATCATGCCATCTGCAAACAGTGAGAGCTTTACTTCTTCTTTTCCAATTTGGATCTTTTTATTTCTTATTCTTCTCTGATTACTATAGCTAGGACTCACAGAACTATGTTGAATAATAGAGGTAAAAGCAGACACCCTTGTCTTGTTCCTGATCTTAGGGGGAATGCCTTCAGTTTTTCACCATTGAGAATAATGTTTGCTGTAGGCTTAGCATATATGGCCTTTACTATGTTGAGGTAGGTTCCTTCTATGCCCATTTTTTGAAGAGTTTTAATTATAAATAGGTGCTGAAATTTCGTCAAAGGCTTTTTCTGCATCTATGGAGATTATCATATGATTTTTATCTTTCAATTTGTTAATATGGTGTATAACATTGATTGATTTGCATATATTGCAGAATCCTTGCATTCTTGGAATAAACCCAACTTGATCATGGTGTATGAACTTTTTGATGCGTTGCTGAATCCTGTTTGATAAATTTTTGTTAAGGATTTTTGCATCTATGTTCATCAGTGATATCAGCCTGTAGTTTTCTTTTTTTGGGTTGTCTTTGTCTGATTTTGGTATCGGGGTGATGGTGGCCTCATAGAATGAGTTTGGAAGTGTTCCTTCCTCTGCAAGTTTTTGAAAAAATTTTAGATGGATAGGCATTAGCCCTTCTCTAAATGTTTGATAGAATTCTCCTGAGAAGCCATCTCGTCCTGGGCTTTTGTTTTTTGGGAGATTTTTGATCACAGCTTCAATTTCAGTGCTTGTAATTGGGTTGTTCACAATTTCTCTTTCTTCTTGGATTAGTCTTGGAAGATTGAACTTTTCTATGAATCTGTCCATTTCTCCCAGGTTAACCATTTTACTGCCATATAGTTGTTCATAATAGTCTCTTACAATCCTTTGTATTTCTGCATTGTCTGTTGTAACATCTCCTTTTTCATTTATAATTTTGTTGATTTGATTCTTCTCTCTTTTTTTCTTGATGAGTCTGGCTAAAATAATTGGGAAAAACAAACAAACAAACAAAAAAAAGGTTTCTCAATTTTGTTTTTCTTTTCAAAGAACCAGCTTTTACTTTTATCAATCTTTACTATTGTTTCTTTCATTTCTTTTTCATTTATTTCTGCTTGCATCTATGATTTCTTTCCTTCTACTGATTTTGGGGGTTTTTTTGTTCTTCTTTTTCCAGTTGTTTTAGGTGTAAAGATTGTCTATTTGACGTTTTTCTTGTTTCTTGAGGTTGGATTGTATTGCTATAAACTTCCCTCTTAGAACTGCTTTTGCTGCATCCCATAGGTTTTGAGTTGTGTTTTCATTGTCATATGTTCTTAGAAATTTTTGTATTTCCCTTTTGATTTCTTCAGTAACCTGTTGGTTATTTAGAAACGTGTTGTTTAATCTCCATGTGTTTGTGTTTCTTACAGTTTTTTTTTCTTATAATTGATGTCTAATCTCATAGCATTGTGGTCAGAGAAGATGCTTGATATGATTTCAATTTTCTTAAATTTGCTGAGGTGTGATTTGTGACCCAAGATGTGGTCTATCCTGGAGAATGTTACATGTGCACTTGAGAAGAAGGTGTATTCTTCTGCATTTGGATGGAATGTCCTGAAGATATCAATGAGATCCATCTCATCTAATGTGTCATTTAAGATTTATGTTTTCTTATTAATTTTCTGTTTTGATGATCTGTTCATTGGTGTGAGTGGGGTGTTAAAGTCTCCTTCTATATTTGTATTACTGTCTACTTCTCCTTTTATGTCTGTTAGTGTTTATCTTATGTACTGAGGTGCTCCTATGTTGAGTGCATAGATATTTACATTTGTTATGTCTTCCTCTTGGATTGATCCCTTGATCATTATGTACTGTCCTTCCTTATCTCTTCTTTATTTTAAGGTATTTTGTCTAATATGAGGATTGCTACTCCAGCTTTCTTTTGCTTCCCATTTCATGGAATTTTTCCATCCTCTCACTTTCAGTCTATATGTGTCTTGAGTTCTGACGTGGGTTTCTTATAGACAGCATGTATATGGGTCTTGTTTTTGTATCCATTCAGCCAGTCTGTGTCTTTTGGGTGGAGCATTTAATTCATTTACATTTAAAGTAATTATTGATATATATGTTCCTATTGTTATTTTCTTAATTGTTTGGGGTTGATTTTGTAGATCCTTTTTCTTCTCTTGTATTTCTTGACTGTTAGTCTCTTTAACATTTGTTGTAAAGCTGGTTTGGTGGTACTGAGTTCTCTTAACTTTTGCTTGTCTGAAAAGCTTTTTATTTCTCCATCAATTTTGAACGAGATCCTTGCCAGGTACAGTAATTTTGGTTGTAGATTTTCCCCTTTCAGTATTTTAAATATATCCTGCCATTCCTTTCTGGAGTCTCTGCTGAAAGAACAGCTGTTAAACGTATGAGGTTACCCTTGTATGTTATTTGTTGCTTTTCCCTTGCTGCTTTTAATATTCTTTCTTTGTGTTTAGTCTTTGTTAGTTTGATTAGCATGTGTCTTGGCAAGTTTCTCCTTGGATTTATCCTGTATGGGACTCTTTGCACCTTTTGGACTTGATTGACTATTTCCTTTTCCATGTTGGGGAAATTTTCAACAATAATCCTTCAAAAATTTTCTCATACCCTTTCTTTTTCTCTTCTTCTTCTGGGACCCCTTAATTCGAATGTTGGTGTATTTGATATTGTTCCAGAGGTCTCTGAGATTATCCTCAGTTCTTTTCATTCCTTTTACTTTATTCTGCTCTTCAGAAGTTATTTCCACCATTTTATCTTCCAGCTCACTGATTCATTCTTCTGCTTCAGATATTCTGCTATTGATTTCTTCTAGACTATTTTTAATTTCAGTAATTGTGTTGTTTTTCTCTGTATGTTTATTCTTTAATTCTTCTATTTCTTTGTTAATTGATTCTTGCATTTTCTCCGTTTTCTTTTCAAGGTTTTTGATCATCTTTACTATCATTATTCTGAATTCTTTTTCAAAGAATTTGCCTATTTCCTCTTCATTTATTTGCACTTCTGTGTTTCAACTTTGTTCCTTCATTGTGTAGTATTGCTCTGTCTTTTCATTATTTTTTTAACTTATTGTGTTTGAGGTCTCCTTTTCCCAGGCTTCAAGGTTGAATTCTTTATTCCTTTTGGTTTTTGCCCTCCTAAGGTTGGTCCAGTGGTTTGTGTAAGCTTCGTATAGGGTGAGATTTGTGCTGAGTTTTTTTGTTTGTTTGTTTGTTTTTCCTCTGATGGGCAAGGCTGAGTCAGGTGGTAATCCTGTCTGCTGATGATTTGGTTTGTATTTTTATTTTGTTTGTGGTTTAGATGATGCGTCCCGCACAGGGTGCTAGTGGTGGTTGGATGATGCTGGGTCTTGTATTCAACTGGTTTCCTAGTGTGAGTTCTCACTATTTGATACTCCCTAGGGTTAGTTCTCTGGTAGTCTAGGGTCTTGGAGTCAGTGCTCCCACTCCAAAGGCTCAGGGCTTTATTTCTTTTTTTCCCCAGCTCTTCCAATTTACCGTGGCTGCATATTTGTATAGGTCCAGTAGTCTCGAAAAAAGGCAGCCCAGGTTCCCAGCGTGCAGCCAGGCTCCACACAAGCAGAGGAGACCTTCTCGTAAAACTGCGTCAGTTTTTCTAGAAGTTGCCTGAAGAACTGTTCTTTTACTGAGAAACTGGAACTCTCTGTGAGAGGAAAAGTTCTATATAGCGGGCATCCTGGAAACACTGAAACACAAATGAAAAGCCTCTCTGCCACCTGGGACAAAAGATTCCTGGAGAAGAAAACAGAAAACTTGAAGAACTCTGAGAGGAAAAAGCTGAGGATGGTATTTCTTTCAGTGAAGTAGGTTATGGGAAATCACCTGCACACACGGGATTTAAATGCCACATCAAGACTCATTCTTTTTGTTTCAGTTTTCCACTCCTCTCTCCCCGTCTAATGAGCTGCCCAGGTGACAGAATGTGCATTTAGTTAGCCATTATCCTTAGCCACAGATTGTTACTTTGGACTTATGAACATGTGGTGTAATAAATGTACAACCACTACAGTTTTCACATTTCCCAAAATTAGAAACCACTCTGACAGTGTAAAAGGTTCTTCTTACAACTTAGGTATATCATTACTGCTGACCTCCTCCAAAGAGTAAAACAGGAGGAGGCCCTGAGAGGGTGCAGCTATTGTCTTTGTGTTTTAATGAAAAACCATCAGCAAAACGTTGATTCCTATCAGGAACAAAAATATTGTCAAGGACACATTAGATACCCTGAGGGACCCCTGGACTACTGATTGTAGGAGGTCTAGAAAAAACTGCCACAGTGATGTGGGTGCCATGGGATGTGTATGTTTGTGAACATATGGGTGTGCATGTGTTGGTGGGCATGTGTATCTATTATCAAAGAGCTCTCCTGAAAAACAAAAAAGGTCCTGCCAGTTACAAAACAGCTGGAGGTGCACCCTAAAAGAACTCCAAGCTGAGACTCCTCTCAGTTATTACAAGGTATGCCTTGACAAACTCAAGGACTCTGAGATTCAATGACAGTTAAGAATGGACACCATCTAACTACCCACACATTCAAGCCAAAAACCTAGCAGTCATCCTTGACTCTCTCA
The DNA here is from genome assembly GCF_019320065.1 of Cervus canadensis. Lineage (NCBI taxonomy): Eukaryota > Metazoa > Chordata > Mammalia > Artiodactyla > Cervidae > Cervus > Cervus canadensis. The sequence continues at coordinate 37,367,199 of NC_057419.1, forward strand.
TACTCCTTACTTTCCACATCCAATCCATTAAAAAATCTTTTCTTCTTTACTCCAAAATATACTCAAATCTCTCCATTTCTCCCCACCTTTACTTCCATCAGTGTGGGTCAAGTCACCATCATCTTTGACCCAGACCAGGCCTCCTCACTGGTCTCCCTATTTCCACCCTTGCTGCCCTACAGTCCATTCTCTACACAGCACTCAGGGGGATCTTTTAAAAAACATTAAGTCAGATCATAGCCCCCTTTTCGTGTTGCAGCAATTATGGAGGCACATGTTCAAAATGAAACCTCAAGAGAATTCCCTGGTGGTCCAGTGGTTAGGATTCTGCGTTTTCACTGCTGAGGGCATGGGTTCAACCCCTGGTCGGGGAACTAAGATCCCACAAGCATCACGGCATGGTCGAAAGAAAAAAAAATCCAACAAACAAACAAAAAGCCAAAATGGAACATCTACCAGCCTGGATCACTGTGACTATGATGAACAGAGCCCACTTCCTTGGATAGCTGCCATAAGTTAGAATTTTGTAGTGTCTGTTACTTCATCATAACTTAGCCTATCCGGACTGATTCACTGAAGTCATGCATATTTCTGGGGAAAGCATTATGGCTTCAGCTGATTCCTAAAGGAATCTGCAACCACAAAGGAGTCTCTCAACAATTGGCCTAGAAGGAGAGGGGAGCTGGCTGAGTGGACACAGTGCTCAGAGGGTACCATGAACAGACCTGGTTATGTATGCCTCAGGCAGGGGCATCACATGGATGAAGTGAGTCAAGAGGGTAGACTGCTCAGCAGTCAGGCAATCTGTACCTAGACTGGGATAGAGGACAGGATCTTAGTCCAGTTGGGGTGGGATGGTGGGTCAGGACTGGAGTACAAAGGAGGGTGATTGTGTAGAATTTGGGACTAGGAATCAACATGGTAGGGGTGGCAAGGCTGGGAAAGGAGAGGAGGGAAGAGGAAACAACTAAGAGGCAACATAGATCTCCAAGGGTCACTCTTGGAGGTGCCCAATCTTATATCAAATTGGCAGCAAGAAGACTCAGGGACCAATGCAGGACCCCAGCTGTTGTCATAGGTTCTCCAATTCCTGGGTCAGCTAAAGCTGATGGGATATTCCTTGCCTCAGACAGGACTGGTTCAAGGGTTACTATGGTGAACCAAGTTGGCCACAGTGAACCTGCCTGGGAACAGCTGGGGGAAGCAGAGGCAGGAGAAATGAGGAAAGGTTTATACCAACAAAATAACAGCTGATAGTTATCCAGGGCTTTTCACACACCAGGCACTATGGCAAGTATATCACAAGCATGCTCTCTCCATAATCTTCACACAAACTCCATAAAGTTAGGTCTACTCTCCACTTAGAATCATTAAGTAACTTGCCTATGAACATGCAGCTAGTAAATGTCAGAGCCCTGATTTGAAACTAGGATGTCTCCTCCCCAGCCTATGCCTTTAACCACTTTATTTTCTCCTTGAATTTATGTACATATTTATTTTCATTCCTCCTGGTTTCTCATTTTACCCCATTTCCTGCCACCTGTTCAGTGCCTTCTTCTCACACTCCTCTACTTGACATGACAAAAAAATGAGTACACCTTGACTTGTCATCATTGTTAATTTTTTGGTCATTTATCTTCTGGCTCAATGTTTCAGCATTTCAGCTTTCCATATATTGACAACTGACAGATGACCCTTATCTAGAACCACAGAGTCCATGGGACACCTCTCTGACCAGTATGCAATAGCAGAGAAGCAGGAAGTTCTTTTGAACAGGGTGACTGTCGCTGGGAAAGGAGGTAGTGCAGCACTCTGTGCATGGACTGCAAATGAGTCAAGGAATCAGGGACTTGGGAGCTCTAAAAACTTCTGGAAGGGGATTGGTAGCAATTCTGTGAAGATGAAAGTTTGCAGAACGGAGGCCAAGGATTCCTCAGGAGTGTAGGCTTTGAGGTTTGGGAAATGCTTGCTGTAGTGGGGGAAAGGTTCAGGGAGGGGAGGAGAAGTCCCAACATTGATTTTCTCTGATTATTTGAAACTATTTGGGATGGACCTTTCTACTGAGTCAGTTCTGCTATTAGAGAAAACAAAGAACACTGATTGTTCTTAGAGTAATGGGATTCTGATCTGGCTTTGCCACTTACAGGTGCCCCAGGTGGCACCAGTGGTAAAGAACCCGCCTGCCAATGCAGGAGACATAAGAGACGCAGGTTCAATTTCTGGGTTGGGAAGATCCTCTGGAGGAGGGCATGACAACCCATTCCAATATTCTTGCTTGGAGAATCCCATGGACAGAGGAGCCTGGTGAGGGTTGCAAAGAGTGGGACATGATTGAAGTGATTTAGCACGTGCACACACACAGGTGTCCAGAACAGTCAAGCCATAATAGCTTCCCTGGTACTCAGTTTCTTCATCTGCAAAATAAGGACAAGAGTTTTATACCTTATTCATAAGGATGATTTGGAGTAAGGATCAAATAACAATGACATCTGCAAGTCACCTCAAACTCAATAACATTGATTTTGCATTCCCTGAAGCTGCCATGCTCCAGTGTTCTTTATCTTGATGCAGACCATTCCTCCTAAACACTGTCACCTAGACCAAAAATCCTGTTGCCTCCCTAAGAGAAGGCTGTCTCTATAACCTCATTTACTTTTGCACCTGTGAATCTGCCCACTTTCTCCCCAGAGTCACCACTGTCACCCTTGGGAAAGTGAAAGCGAAAGTTGTTCAGTCGTGTCCAACTCTTTGCAACCTCATGGACTATACAGACCATGGAATTCTCCAGGCCAGAATATTGGAATTGTAGCCTTTCCATTTTCAAGGGAATCTTCCCAACCCAGGGATCAAACTCAGGTCTCCTGCATTGCAGGCGGATTCTTTACCAGCTGAGCCACCAGGGAAGCCCAAAAATACTAGAGTGGGTAGCCTATCCTTTCTCCAGCAGATCTTCCCGACCCTGGAATCAAACCAGGGTCTCCTGCATTGCAGGTGGATTCTTTACCAACTGAGCTATGAGGGAAGTCCCCATAGCTTCCCTCATAGCTTGGGAAACCCTTGGGAAAATCCCATCATTTCTCTCTTGAACTACAGTAATACCCTCCTTACTGGCTCTGCTCTTTCTCCAACTGCCTTCAGTCTGTTCTCTGCATAGCAGCCAGAGTGAGAGTTTTGAAATCATATCAGATCATGCTGCTTCTTTGTTACATTGGCTTCCTATTGCTTTTAGGATAAAATCTTAGGACTTCTTCCACAGCCCTCCAGACCACAGGGGACTGGTCATCTTCAGGCAGCTTTTCTTCATCTAGTGCTGCTCTTTCTCTTATTCCCTTATGCCTCAACACATTCACTTCTTTTTGTTTTTTGTTTGTTCAGTCACTAAGTTGTGTCCAACTATTTGCGACCCCATGGACTGCTGCACGCCAGGCTTCCCTGTCCTTCACCATCTCCCAGAGTTTGCTCAAACTCATGCTTGTGGTGCCATCCAACCATCTCATCCTCTGTCGTCCCCTTCTCTTCCTGCCTTCAATCTTTCCCAGCATCAGGGCCTTTTCCAACAAGTCAGCTCTTCACATGAGGTGGCCAAAGTATTAGAGCTTCAGCTTCAGCATCCGTCCTTCCAGTGAATATTCAGGGTTGATTTTCTTTAGGGCTGACTCCTATGATCTCCTTGTAGTCAAAGGGACTCCCAAGAGTCTTTTCCAGCATCACAATTAAAAAACATCAATTCTTCAGCTTTCTTTATGGTTCAACTCTAACATCTATACATGATTACTGGAGAAACCGTAGCTTTGACGATACAGACCTTTGTTGGCAAACAGATGTCTCTGCTTTTTAATAGGCTGTCTAGGTTTGTCATAGCTTTCCTTCCAAGAGGCAAATGTCTTTTAATTTCATGGCTGCAGTCACCGTCCACAATGATTTTGGAGCCCAGGAAAATAAAATCTGTCACTGCTTCCACTTTGATCCCCATTTATTTGCCATGAAGTGATGAGACGAGATGCTATGATCTTAGTTTTTGAATGTTGAGTTTTAAGCCAGCTTTTTCACTCTCCTCTTTCACCCTCATCAAGAGGCTCTTAGTTCTTCATGTGCTGCCATTAGAGTGGTATTATCTGCATATCTGAGGTTGTTGATGTTTCTCCCGGCAATCTTGATTCCAGTTTGTGAGTCATCCAGCCTGGCATTCCACATGATGTACTCTGAGAAAGTTAAATAAACAGGGTGACAATATACAGCCTTGTCATACTCCTTTCCCAATTTTGAACCAGTCCGTTGTTCCATGTCCACTTCTAACTGTCACTTCTTGACCTGCATACAGGTTTCTCAAGGACCATCCCTTTAAGAATTTTCCAGTTTGTTGTGATCCACACAGTCAAAGGCTTTAGCATAGTCAATGAAGCAGAAGTAGATGTTTTTCTGGAATTTCCCTGCTTTTTCTATGATCCAACAGATGTGCTTCCTTAGAGTTCCTTGAATGCACCATGCACCATCCTGCTATGGAGCCTTTGGATATGGTGTTCTTGCTGCCTGGAAAACTCTTATCAATCCCCCTCCAGCTTCAAGCATTTTCCTAATTGTTTATTCAATACACCAGGAAAGGTTTTCTTGATCTCCTGATACTATGTCAATTTTTTCTGTTAGTCACTTTCAATTTATTTTGGTGATTATTTGATTAATGTCTGCCTCTTCCACTAGACCCTTAGGGACCTGAAGGCAAGAGCTATGCCTGTCTTTCCTCACCACGGTGTCCCCAAGCACCTGACACAGTGCCTTGCACATAGTAGGTGCTTAGTCAATATTTGTTAAAGGAGTAGATGAATGTTGATATCCTTGACAAATAGTAAAGAGCAGTGCAAAATTAATCAGGCTTGCAGAAATGAACCAACTAATCTTAAAATTAATGTGGAAATCCAAGGGATCCATGAGTGAAAACAATCTTGAAAATGAAGAATGAAGCTGGAGGAAAAACACTTCCCAATTTCAAAATTTACTACAAAAGTATAATAATCAAAACAGTGTGTTACTGGCATAAGGACAACAAATGGATCAATGGAATAGAATTTAGAATACAGAAATAACCCATACATTTATGGTCAACTGGTTTTTGACAAGGGTGCCAATACCAATTAATGGGGAAAGACTAATCTCTTCAACAAAAGATGCTGGGACAACCAGATATCCACAGGCAAAAGACTGAAATTGGACCATTGCCTCCTCACACCATATACAAAAACTAACTCAAAATGGATCAAAGACCTAAATGTAAAAGTTCAACTATAGAACTCTTAGAAGGAAATATAAATGAATATCGGAGTACCTTTGGATTAGACAACACATTCTTACATGTGACACCTAAAGGATGAACAACTAAAGAAAAAATAGGTAAATGGATGTTACCAAAATTTAAAAAATTTTTGCATCAAAGGACACTATCAAGATAATAAAAAAGGCAACCCACAGAATGGGAGAAAATATTAATAAATCATGTCAGATGAGGGATTAATATCCAGAATATATAAAAAACTACAACTCCAAAACAAAATAACAACCCAATTAAAAAATGGACAAAGCCTTGAATCAATATTTGTCCAAAAAGATATACAGTGGCTACTAAGCACATGAAAAAATGCTCAACATCACTAATCATTAGGGGAAATGCAAATCAAAACCATGATCAAATATCAGTCACAACCACCAGGATGACTACAATTTTTTAAAAAATGGACAATAACAAGTATGTAGAGAAATTGGATATAGGGAAATAGCAAGGATATGCAGAAATTAGAATTCTCATACATTGCTGGTAGAAATGTAAAATGGTGCATCCTTTGTGAAAAACAGTATGGCAAGATCTTCAAAGGCTAAACATAGTTACCACAAGACCCAGCAATTCCACTCTTAGATTCAGACCTCAAAGAAATGAAAATATGTGTATACAAAAAATTTTGAACATGAATATTCACAGAAGCATTATTCATGATAGCCAAAAGACAAAAACCACCCAAATGTCCTTCAATGTGAGTATATAAACAAACTGTGGTAAAGCCATACAATAGACTATTATTCCACCATAAAAAGAAATGAAGCACATATACATGCTATGACACAGATGAGCCTTGAAAACATCAAGCTAAGTGAAAGAAGCCAGACACAGAAGGTCACATATTGTATGATTCCATTTATATGAAATGCCCAAAATAGGTAAATCCATAGAAATGGAAAGTAGATTAGTGTTTATCAGGGGCTGGGAATTGAAAGGTGACAGCTAAGGGAAGCATGGTTGCTTTGGGGGGTAATGAAAATGTTCTAAAATTGATTGTGGTGGTGGTTGTACAATCCTGTGAATATATTGAAAGTCACTGAATTGAACACTTTAAATGGAGGAATCCTATATAGTATGTGAATTATAGCTCAATAAAGCTGTCCTTCAGGGAAAAAAAAAAGATGTTAACAAGGAAGGTGAGTTCTAAAGATCAAAAATGAGCCAGTCACACTAAGACTTACAGGATGAATATCCCAGCCTGAAGGAATAGCTAGTGCAAGGATCCTGAGGCATGAATGAGCTTGGTGAAGAACAGAAATGAGGCCAGTCCATTTGCCCGGGTGGCCAGGGTGAAAGTGGTGGGAGCTGAGGTCAGAGATGATGGCAGGACAGATAGCTTTGCAGCTCATGGTAAGAAATGTGGAATCTGCTCTGAGTATGATGAAGAGCCACAAGAGGTTTTGGAGTGGGAAAGTGACATATTTCACTGGCTGAAGCAAGTCACATGGCCACACCTAACTGGAAGGGGAAGTCCTGCTATGTACCCAGAAGAAGGAGAGCCAGAGCTATCTGGAGAGTAGCACTGATGACAACCACCCACTTATGTGTTCACATACACATACAATTTTTTTATATCATTCTTTTTTAAATGTATTTTTAATTTGGGGAAAACACATACAATCTTGAATGTAGTTTCCAGGTGGTCAAGTCTCTTCTCCAAGTCAATTCTTAGAGCAGGATAAAGACCCCACATTGGGTTGGTTCTCCAGCATTTGCTTTGTCTTAGGGCATGGATTCTTACCCTGGGGTCCACAGATCCCCAAGAGTTACATGAAGAGAGTTTAGGAGGTCTGTGAAAAAATTACCACTTTATTTCCAATACCCTCTTGTCGAAATGATGACTATAGGCAACATATCACAGAAGTATGAGCAGTGTCTGTGACTATATCTGTGATAGAAATCACAGAGATTTGTATATCAACCTACAGTTGTTGAAGGAATCTCAAAATTTCACTTACAAAATTACAGTAATTATTAAACCTGCTGTTAGATCTTGTCATTTAAAATGTGTTAGCAAAGAAGCATGTATATTACCATATCACAATTTTTAAAATATTTTGATAACTGTATTTCAGTATAATTGTTTTCCTTGGTAAGTCTGTCTATTTTTATCTAATGCATTTAAAAATAATATTCTGAAAAAGATTAGGAAGTCCAATGGGTCGTAGAGGGTGACTCTCCTTTTCCCTACCCTGTCTTCCTCTCAACTTACCCTGTGTTGCCTCCTTGGTAGGTCTGCCAAGGTTCATGTTCAAGTCTTAATCTATAACACTAAAGGAAATGAAATGAGGCAGAAAACTTGAAAGCAAGTTCTTTTTTTCAGTAATAACATGGATTTCTTTTTTGAAAATTTTTATTGAAGTATAGTTGATTTACAATGCTTCTGATGTACAACAAAGTGATTCATTTATTTATATATAGATATATAATTTTCATATTCATATATATATATGATTTTCAGATTCTTTTCCATTATAGGTTATTACAAGATATAGAATATAGTTCCCTGTGCTATACAATAGGTCCTTGTTGTTTATCTATTTTATATACAGTAGTGTGTATCTGTTAAACCCAAATTCCCAGTGGAAGCAAGTTCTGAAGATGACTTCTGGGTACTAGGGGAGTAGACTTGGATACTACCGAGTGATGTCTCCAGTAAACAGCCCAGGCACTGTCATGCATCATCACATGGCAGAAATAGCCTGACAAAGCCAAGCACTTTGCTCCTAGCTTGCTGCGGCTGATCCTTTCACCTTTCTGAGCCTCAGTTTCCCCATCTGGCTATGAAAGTTTGGACTGGATAGTCTTCTTATGGCCTGTCCAGCTATGACAGCCTGAGTTTACATGTTTCTGCACTGTCTGCTTCCATGACATTTCCAGAAAGAAGCTCATTAGCATTAAGTGCCCTCTGACCTTGGCACTAAGTTTGAGGGGCTTCCCAAGGATTCCCTACAATGTAGTACAGGAGAAAAGGTGCTTTCCCCAACCCCCCAAATGACATCACAGCCTTACCTCCTTGCCTTTGGTCACACAGCTCCCTCTGTCCTTCCTTGTGCCTGTCAAGGATGGAATCCAAAGCCAGGTTTCATGACAAAGCTGTCACTTACTACTCTCTGAAGTTCCTGGGCACCAGGCATGATGTACCAAGTGACTACTTCATGTAAAGATTAAGGAACAAATACAAGCAGAGTGTTGGACACTTATCAAAATGATTCTTTATAATGTTTGTGTAAACAATTCCCTATGTGCCAAGCTTATAATCTTCATGGTATGCCTATGAAGTAGGTATTATAAAAATGATTCCCAATTTATAGCTTGGGAAACATGCAAAGAGATGTCAGACTAGTTACCTAGGATCATAAAGAAGGCAAATGGCAGAGTCAGGGCTCAAACCCAGGGAGGGTGGTCTCAGGGCCCCTGAACTTAACCACTATGCTAGCCTATGCTAGCATTATTATCTTTCTTCTGCCAGTGCAGACAGATTATAGGTGCAAAGAGATTAGGCCAAGTGGTAGCCTGCCTTCCTCTAGCATGCTTTCTGCTGCTCCTGGGTGCTTTTGACCCTCAAGGCAGACATTTTTGTTTCTTCTTCCTTCTGGTTGAATTTCACAGTCTGAACCCATTGAATCCTCCCCTCTGATCCTGCCCTTTTATGTCTTTTATGCCCATCTGTGTTGCCCAGTTTTATATATACATATATCTTAATAACTTTGCTGTACACCTGAAACTAACATGCTATTGTAAATCAACTATACTTCAATAACAAAATAAAATAAAAATTTCTTGATACAACCACTGAGATTCTAATTTAATTCACCCCAGAGGTGAAGTGGGCTTCCCAGGTGGCACAGTGGTAAAGAATCTGCCTGTCAACGCAAGAGATGTGAGTTTAATCCCTGGGTCGGGAAGATCCCTTGGAGTAGAAAATGGCAACCCACTCCAGTATGCTTGCCTGGAAAATTCCATGGACAAAGGAACCTGGCGGGCTAAAGTCCATGGGGTCACATAGAGTTGGACACGACTGAGCACACACACACACACACACACACACACACACAGGTGAGGTCCAGACATTGGTTTATATATTTTTAAGTTTTCAAGGTGATTCTAATAAGAAGGCAAGGTTGAGACTGGTCTAAACCAGTGCTTCTCATGCTTGACTTAACACAAAACCCCTCTGGAGCAGGTTTAAAACACACACACACAGAACATGGAAGCAACCTAGATGTCCATCAACAGATGAATGGATAAAGAAGTTGTGGTACATATACACAATGGAATATTACTCAGTCATAAAAAGGAACACATTTGAGTCAGTTCTAATGAGGTGGATGAAATTATACAGAGCCTATTATACAGAGTGAAGTAAGTCAGAAAGAGAAAGATAAATATTGTATACTAACACATAAATACGGTATCTAGAAAAATGGTACTGAAGAATTTATTTGCAGGGCAGCAGTGGAGAAACAGACAGAGAATAGACTTATTGACATAGGGAGAGGGGAGGAGAGGGTGAGATGTATGGAGAGAGTAACATGTAAACTTACATTACCATATATAAAATAGATAGCCAATGGGAATTTGCTGTATGGCTCAGGAAACCCAAACAGGGGCTCTGCATCAACCTAGAGGAGTGGGATGGGGAGGGAGATGGGAGGGAGGTTCAAAAGGGAGGGGATATAAGTATACCTGTGGCTGATTCATGTTCAGGTTTGACAGAAAACAACAAAATTTTGTAAAGCAATTATCCTTCAATTGAAAAATAAATTAAAACACACACACACATCCAATGCCTAGGCTTCACTCCCAGAGATTCTGATTTAATTGGTCTGGAGTGGGGCTCAGGCATCAATGTTTTTTTCAAAATGTGCTAGATGATTCTAAAGCACAGCCAAGGTTGAAACCCCAAACCAATATCCATTACTTGACAGAAGATAACTGAAAAGAGATAAATCATAGTTTATCTACCTTGAAAGCTCCATGAGGACAAAAGAATTTTGTCTGTCTGTTCACTGCTGTATCTCTAGCACAAAAACAGTGCCTGGTAGACAACAGATGCTCAATTAATGTTTTTTATTGAATTAATGAATGGTTTATTGGTTTTCATGGGAAAATCAATGGTAATGTTTCTGGATCTATTCTCATATCTTTGCGTGTGTGCTCAGTCATGTTTGACTTTTTGTGATCCCATGGACTGTAACCCACCAGGCTCCTCTGTTGATGGGATTTTTCCAGGCAAGAACACTGGAGTAGGTTGCCATTTCCTACTCCAGGGGATCTTCCCAACCCAGAGATCGAACCTGTGTCTCTTGTGTTTCCTGCATTGGCAGGCAGATTTTTTTTTACCACTGAGCCACCTGGGAAGCCCCTTTCATTTCTTAAATAAAAGTAATAACTCACAAGGCTGTCATGAGGACTGTATGAGACAACATATGTAAAAGTGCTTCATAAATTAGGAAGAAATCCAAAAATGCTAGTTAATTACACAGAAAAGAAAAATCAATTTCCTGTTTTCTCTTCCTGTCTCACTCCTCAAAGTTTAATTCTCCTTTTAGTCCCACCAAATACAGTCCTGCTGAATCTCCTGAGTTCCCCTAGAAAGCCCCCCATTTGATCCTACCCTGACTTGGGCTCTACAACTCTTAAATTATCTTCTTCTCTGAGCCTGTCCATTTGACCAGAAAATGGGGATAATAGTGGCAACTATATTATGAACTCACTATGAGGATAAATGAGTTGATGATTCACATATTGCCAGGCACATAGTAAGCCCTTAACAATAACAATAAAATCCATGGGTTTTGTTTTTTTTTTTTTTGTCCAAAAGTTCTTCAATTTAAAAAAAAAAAACAGGGGGTCACCTCAGTGTAAAAGTAAAGTGGGGTAATCTAGCTGCGATATCTGTCACTTTCTGGTATCAAGAGCTAATTTGATTGGCCAAATAGAAGTGCAAAAAACATTCTACTAGCTCTCCCTGTTTGGCAGTCAGCAAAGATGTATACAGCACTTACTGGATACCAAGGCACTGGGGGAACACAACTCTTGAGTGGTCTAGTGGGAGAACTAAGCCCGTAAGGAAAAGGTCACATCGCAGGTACCACTTGCCGATCTGGCAGCGGTACATCCTGATTGCAGCTTCAGAGTACTGGTAATGGCAGAAATTACAAAACAGCTAAAGCTAAGCATTAATATAGCAGATTTATTATATAATCTAGAAATGTTTAAAGAAAAGGAAACAGGTTTTAGTCTCCTTGATGAGTTATGGGGAGTTCTTTATGTAGTCTGAATAACTCCTTAGCAGATATATTATTTAGATTATATAAACATTCTTAAATGATACATTAATTTGAAAGGGGCTATAAAAGGGTGGATGTATTACCATAACTTTTTCTTACAAAGCAAAAATGAAACATTCATTAAGGAAAAATATTAGAAGAATATACATCAGAATGTAGTCAATTATTGTATCTGGTTGATACCAAGAATGATTTTTGTTTTATATTTTTTTCTTTGTGCTTTCTATACTTCCATCTTTTCTGCATCAAATAAGTATATTTTTATAATTAGGGAAATTATCATTAAAGTTATTTCTGGTATTAAAAGTAGAGTCCTAGAAAAAAAAGAGAGAAATACAAACACCTATCTCCTACTACACCACTTAGTCATTCAGTAAACATTTGCAGTGTGCCTGCTTCCAGACTAGATGCTGGGGAAAGAGGGATGAGTCGGCCAGTGTCTTTGTTCTCAAGGATGACAATACATAATATTTTGGGGTGATTTTTTTGCTTGTGAAGCCTTTTCCAAATAGGATTTTATTTGATCCTCCTGAAAAAAAGTAAACAGGCTCGACACTGAAATTACTTGCATTAGAAAATACTGAAATTGGGCATTATCCCTTGGCAAAATGAGCAAAATTAGCCAAGTTCATAACCAGGGCCTCCTTCTACCTCTAAAGGCATGTCACTAGCCCACAACCATATAATATAACTCTGATTTCCCTTAGGGTGGAGGAAACCCTTCAAACTCATCTGAACTTATTAGGATTTGAAGGCCTCAGTAGTTTTATCTTATTTCCAAAGCCCCACAACCTTTAAAACAGGCTTTTACTCTTCCCAGGAGAGGATGCTAACTTCTGGCTTCCCGTTCATCTTGAGGCCAGGAATGGCCAGGCTGTTCTTCCAAGTTTCAAAGAAGAGGGTTATGTTACTTTCAAAAGGTGGTAAAGGAAAGGAAATAAAAATGAATTCAAGAGGTTTCAGTACATAGTAGGCAGTCTCTGCCTCAACCATCTTCTTCCATCCTGGGCCACATGGAGGAACCAAGGTTGCAAAAGTAAACAAAGCACAGCAGAAATATAGCAGAATCAGAGAAGGTTGCAACAAGGAGGGACTTCTGGATGTATGAATAGAAGTTTTCAGGAAGATAAGAGAGAAAAAGGCTATGGAAGGTTTCCTTGCCTCTGCTCTATGCTTTTCACCTAATACCCAGTAGCCTGCAGTGAGGTTATCTCCCTCCCCACTGTCCTCCCAACTAAATATCAAGACTCAATGGCAAAAGGTAAGTCTTATCAATTCACTGTCACCAGTACTTGGCAGAGGGCCTGGCACAATCTTAGTACAATGAGCTAGGTAGGAATTAGCCCTTGAAGCCAGCTCTAAATCAACCTATTGGTGATAAATTGCTTTTTTTTGTTAAAGAATATGAAAATTAAAGGTGAAAAATAGCTCAGCTCTACCCAAACTCACCATTTCAAAACACATTTAAACCAAACACAGCCAAGTTTTAAAACAGATATTGAAGAAATGCCGTCTATATTTTCCCATCTAGAACCCAGAAGCAACAAGCCCTCACAACGAACAATTACCCTGAGTTGTTCATCATAGAAAGTAGACATTTAGTCTGGAGCCTCAGGCAGGAGCAGCACAGCCCCCACTAACAGCAGACAGCAGCCCGTGCATCTGGAGGGGAGACGTTTTGTCACCATAAAGAGAAGCTCTGCCAAGCAGGATGCAGCATGGGTGGAGCTGGCAGCAGATGGAGTGAGTTAAAGAGGATGGGGGTTAGGAGGGGGAGTTCTATAAATTTCTCAAGAACAGGATTTAGCTCTCACATGTATCTGTATGCCTGGTGCCTGGCCTGGTCCCAGGAACCACAGAACCACCTGTGCTCTTGTGCAAGTTGTATTCCTACAAGGGCACCCTGCCAAGGGATCTCAAGTTGGGGACAAAATTCAAGTCAAACCCAATGCCCTGTCAGACTGCACATGTATTTTAATTATTAATTTCAAAATTGGTCCACCCAGAGGATGCTCTATTTTTAAATAGCTATGACCAGATCAAGTGATCTTTTCTAATTGCTATTCTCAAAAAATGTGCTTTTGTCTAAAGGTTCCACCAAAAAGGGTGGGTTTTCCTCATTGATCCATCCAGAGGTGGCACCCTTTTTGTCACCCCTCTACCTGGAGGGGACACCTATGTGCCATATATATATATATGCTACCAGCTCCCACTGGCATCTAACAGCAGTTCAATACATGCTAACTGGAATGGAAAGACTCCTCATCTTCACTGGCTCTTCCACCCACCACCTCCTCCTCATGTGCAACAGATAGTTTTGAAACTACAGGCACAAAGTGTAAAGCCTCTGTGTGAGTCAATAACATTTGTTTCCTAAATCTACCACTTGCCGTAATTTGGAATTATGGGGGAAAAGATTTCGTCATGCTGCTTCACAATGGGGAATAAACTTATGTAACTCATTATTTCAAAAAGTGAAACAGGTTATAAATTGGAATACAGTGAAACTTTGCTATCCAGAAGCCCCAAGTCTCTCTCAAGAGCAAAGTTTCCCGGGAGTTTTACTCTTCCACCCCCCCCCCCCACTTTTTCATACTGAATCATTCCTTTAATTTGCATCATTTTAAGTGGAACTTTTCCTGAAAACTTTTCCTCAGTCTTCTTAAACAGATTCCTCTGAAGATGCTGCGCCCTCTTCTCAATGCCTTGTTTGTCATAATCAGCATCAGCTATTGCTGGGGACACAAATTAGAGGGGATGCCTTTAGTATCTCTCCCCTCTGATCACAGCAGAGAGAGGGGACACTAAAATTGCCCCCCCCATAGTTTTCTCCTCTCACTTGTCACCCTTGTCCCAGCATCTCTCAGGGGCTGATGATAGGGTCACCTAAATGGATGTCTCAGGATCTTAGAACACAGGAGAAGTTCTCTTCTTCAAGCCACGGGAGAAGTTCTCTACTTGAAGCCAGTGCAACCACTGACCCTGAAGACCTCTTTGGACCAGTCCACTTCCTTTCTCTGGGCAACTGCTGGCCTAGATCCACATTCTAAAACTATTCTATTGGGATCGTGGAAGGGATAAAAAGAGAAATACTTTTTCTTCTAAATTGCATTTGTTGGAGTAGACATAGGTTTAAAAATACTAAACACATGGGACTTTCCTGGCGGTACAGTGGTTAAGATTCTGTGCTGCCAGTTCAGGGGACCCAAGTTCAATCCTAGGTCAGGGAACTAAGATCCCACATGCCCTGCAGTGAGGTGAAATGAAAAAAAATTAAAAATGCTAAACACAACAATTTATACAGTTGTTTTCACTACTATGCTCTAATAATCTACCTGCATGAAATGGTGCATCATATAAGAGACTTCTAGAAAGCATGAAGTCCAATCTAGACATTGATTCAGAGGTAACCATATCAAT
This sequence comes from Cervus canadensis, assembly GCF_019320065.1. Lineage (NCBI taxonomy): Eukaryota > Metazoa > Chordata > Mammalia > Artiodactyla > Cervidae > Cervus > Cervus canadensis. The sequence continues at coordinate 37,382,241 of NC_057419.1, forward strand.
TTCTATTTATGATTTCTGGCATAGCCTAATTTGGAACACTAAATATTACAAAGTAGAAGTTTCCTTCCTTTTCCCTGTACTCCAACAACCCTCTGAATAGTGGAATTTTAATATTCTTTTGCAAAGACAGGCAAGTTGAGGTTGACTTGATGTAGGGATCCAACCCAGTAACATCAAGAGTGACACTAAATAGCTATGATGTAAGAAAACAAAAATACTATTCTTGGGCTTCCCTGGTAGTCCAGTGCTTGAGAGTCTGCCTGCCAATGCAGGGGACACAAGTTCAATCCCTGGTCCTGGAAGATTCCACATGCCTCGGATAACTAAGCCCATGAACCACAATTACTGAGCCCATGCTCTGCAACTACTGAAGCCCTGGCTCCTAGAGCCCATGCTCCATAAGAGAAACCACTGCAATGAGAAGCCTGCACACCACAATGAAAGAGTAGCCTTTGCTTGCCACAACTGGAGAAGGCCCTCACCCAGCAACAAAGACCCAGTGCTGCCATAAATTAATTAAATAAATAAAACAAATCTTTAAAATATCCTGTTCTCATCTAGAAGGTCAATAGTTGTTAATGACATATTATAATCAAAAAATGTAAAATTAAAGATGCTTAACTTTGCCTTAACATATACTTACTCTTTTTATTAATAAAACTAACTGGCTTCATTTTTCTAATTTCCTCTGTTGTCTTATAAAGTTAAAAAGTGTATTATCCGATTTTTAGGAGTTAAATACTTTATTCATAGAGAAGACCAGTTGGTCTACAAGTCCATGCCCTAGAGTGGTGCTGCCCAATATGGAAGCCATGCTCCACATAGCACTATGGAGCATTTGAAAGGTAGCTAGACTGAACTGAGATGTTCTGTAAGTGCAAAATTCACATAAGTTTTGAAGACCTAGTACAAAAGAATAATGTAAGATACCTCATTAATCATTTTAATAATGATTGCATGGCAAAATGATACTATTTTGGATACACTGGGTTAAATAAAATGCATTATTAAAAATTTTTTGAAGTGTATTATCTAACTTGGTATTATTACTGCTTATAATGAGTTCATCCATGAGGTCATTTTTGTCACTTACTTTAATATAAGCCTGTATTATAGTTCATGCTCATTATCCACCAGTACGTTGTAATTTTTCAAACTCTGGACGGTCCCTTCCAGTCTTAACCATCTTTACCACAACAGTGGTTCTCACCATGTCTGCACATTAGAATCACCTGGGGATCTTTTAAAAATCCTGGTTCCTGGGCCTCATCTCCCAGAAATTCTGGTTTTATTGGTATGAGGTATGGCCATGCATGGTATTAGTAACTTTTTAAAACTCTCCAAGTAATTCAGGCGAGGGTCTATGTTTTTGGCTGTAGTTTTAAAAGTGAAAAATGCAACCAGACAAGTAGTGTGAAGGATTCTACTCAGGGAGATGACTGAATTGCCTGGTGGTCTGGGCATCCTGTAGACAGTCCCAAGGTATGCCCATGACCTTGAGGATGTATGGCTTCAAGATCAGGGCTTACTGGCTCTAATTCCATGCTGGTGAGAAATACATCCTCAGGCAAGTTGCCAAATACGTCACTGAAACATCCTGAGGCCCCAGAAGTTTTTGTGAGAAGAAGGTGGCTCTTCACCCATAAATCAAGCTGGTTCTGTAAAACTGGTGAGCCAAGCCAGAAGCCACGAAGCCGTCCTGAGGGAAGAGGTGACCAGGGAGCAAGCTGGACATTTAGACAAGGGCTCTGCCCCAAGGAAGGGGATGCTGTCTAGTTGTGTGACCTGCGTCTGTCCTCTGCTGCTTCATTAAAGCTTCTTCTTGGCATCCCAGCCTGGCAGGTCCTTGTGGTCAGCCAGCACCACATATCCATGATAATAAACATCTCAGATCTGCCAAGACTCTCAGTGGTGCCTCGGCTTCAGTTCCAAAGACTGTTTTCCCCCTTGGTTGGCGATGCAGTGAACAGATGTCAGTGGGGGAGAATGAAGGGAGAAGTCAAAGGAAAGGAAAATCCTTGGGTTGGGAGAGATGAGCTGACAGCTTCAAAAGCTAGATGCTGCTCCTCCATGAGCACACAGGCAGGCATTCTTTACATATTCTGCAAAAGGGAGGAACGGCTGCAAATTGGAGCTGTCTAGGAAACATTCTTATTATAACTTCATCTTAACAGTATCCTTATCCAGGGATTTCAAAAGGTTTTGCGAAATTTCATCTTCTTAGTATTTAGTGATTGTGTGCGGGATTGTGGCATATGGGCCCAGCATTTTCCACATATTATTCTGGATCTTCACTACAGCCTTCTAAACTGGGGAGCATTGACCTCCTTTTACAGATGAGGGACTGTGGTTCTGAGACACTCAAATCAGCTTAATAATGTAAGTGCTGGGCAAGTCAGTCTTAAATTTACAGGTGCTACTTTCAAATCCCAAGATCCTTTTCCTTAACATGTCATTCATTGTCATTAAAAGTAATCCATGTTCACTTAGGAAATTTCAAAATATACAGAAAGGTACGAGAAAAAAAATCCACCCACTCCCATAATCTCAACCATTGCTATCTTTGCTATCATTTACTATCGTTGTTATCATCCTGAGATAACAACCACTGTTAACATTTTGGCAATACCCCTCCAGTTTCTTTTTTGTATGTGTGCTTTATTTTGGATATTATTATCCTTGGAGAAGGGATAATATCCTACATGCAATTTAATACCCTGGTTTTTCACTTAGCATTATTTTGCACATTTCCACATATCCTCATATGTTTATTTTGAGCACTATTTTTCTTAGTTGTCTAGTTTTCTACCACATTGACCTGTCAACATTTATAGAACCACACCCATATCATTAAGTTGTTTTCATTTGGGGGTTAATATAAATAACCAAAAGATGCAGTGAGGATCTACAAACATTTTCCCCACAATATCTGATCATTTCTTTAAGCATAAGTTCTTAGAAATGGAATTACTGGATCTGGGGCGATAAGAACATATAATGACACTACAGGAATTGCTGAAAACTGTGATGCACGGCCTCCTGTGAGAGCAGAGAATGCCCAAGATCTGCTGGTGGAGGAGACCTCACTCCCCTTAGGGCCTGCTGGTTGGGGAAAACAACATGAGTTTGACTATTTCGCAGATACAGGGAATCAGACTATAAATTGCCAAACAGTTAATTACACTGTTCTCAGAAGCAAATGATTCCACTTAAAATAAAAACAGCTGAATCACTTTTAAAACTCATCTCCTCTTTGAATCCATTTTCCAAAGGAAAAAAATATTTTTCTGACTTTCCCCTAGATGAATTACAGACCATTCTTAAGAATCTAGAAAGAATTTAGAAAGAAAAATAAAACATATAGTGAAACCTCAAATGTCCCCACTCACAAAAAAGCAGGGGCATGAATAATATATTTTGCTCTGGAATGCAACTGGATCCACACAGCTGGGGACATAACAAACAGGTAGATTCTTGCTTTCTCTCCCTCTTTCTATCTCACTGTGGCATGGGGTGCCTCCTGGCTTGGATGTCTTAGGGGGAACCAGGACTTGGCTCCGCAAAGCAGGGAAGGGCCAAGGTCACTCAGGTCTCATCTGCCCAAGGATAATGAAAACTTGAACGAACGTAGATCAAGAAAATCTGCAGTTCCTATTACAACTGTGTTTGAATCTTCCTAAGGACGCTCCAGTATCCAGCTTCTTGGTCAGCAAACAGGGTGTTAGTGCCTCCCCACCCCATCTCCACCCTGAGGGCTCACTCTGAGTCAGGAGGTGCCTTGTACCCGCTCCTCCGGAATCACTTTAGTTCCTCCCCCACACTAGCCCTCTCACATATCCAGGGCCTCACACAGGCTACCTCCTGAGCCAGGAATTCCCTCCCCCTCCTTCTTCAATTGGCCAGCTCCAGATCATCCTTCAGAACTCACACAGCCTTCCCGAATCTTTCCCAAGCCTCTGAGCTGAATTAGGTGAGCTTCCTTCACCTTCCGACGACCCGACCCCCGGGCTTGCCTATGATTGGGCAGTATGATGACTCCAGGCTTTCCTTGCTGGACCATGGGGCTGCACTATAACTTGGCTCTATATCCTCAGAGACCAGCACAGGGCCAGACCCAGAGTCAGGTGCTCAATACATGTGTGATGGTTAGAAACAAGGAAGGAATTAAACTTAATAGCTATTTATTAAGTGCCAAGCACTATTTTAGGGACTGGAAATAGGGCAGTAAAAACAGAGCAAAATCTCCATCCTAAAGATGCTTACTTTCTATTGAGGAGCTTACAGTTTAGAAAGAAAGAGACGGAGGGACAGCAGGAATGGAGGAGGGATAGACAGAGGTTGCTCAAACCTCCCAAGTTAAAGGACTGAGCCTAGTGGTCTTATATACAATCAGACCCAGTGCCTCACATACAAAGCACCTTGTTGCAAGCCTCCTTGTGGAAACACAGTCAGCACATTTCCTGTTTGTGGCATTATTGACATAGTCTTGTCTATTAAGATACTGCCATCCAATGGAGGTTCCTCAAAACATTAAAAATAGAACTACCATATGACCCAGCAATTCCACTTCTGGGTATTTCTCCAAAGAGAATATTATGCTTAATGAAATAAGTCATACAGAGGAAGACAAATATCAGACGATTTTAGTTATATGTGGAATCTAAAAAACAAAACAAATGAACAAACATAATGAAACAGAAACAGAGTCAGATACAGAGAAGAAACGGGTGGTTGCCAGCAGGGAGCAGGTAAGGGGATGAGTGAAATAGATGAGGGAGATTAAGAGGTACCAACTTCCAGTTACAAAATAAAGGAATCATAGGGATAAAATGTACAGTGTGGGAAATAGAGTCAATAATAATGCAATATCTTTTTTTGTGTGTGACAGATAGTAACTAGACTTACCAAGGGATCAATTTGTAAGGTATAGAAAAATGGAATCACTATATTGTGCATCAGGAAATAATACAGTGCTATAGTCAATTATACTTCAAAAAACATACAAATAAACAGAAAAAAAAAGAGATCAGATTTGTGGTTACCAGAGGAGATGGGGTGAGAGGAGGGAGAACTGGATGAAGGTGGTCTATAGGTACCAACTTCCAATTATAAGTACTAGAGTTGAAACATATAACTAGCACTGCTGTGTGTTATATCTGAAAGTTAAGAGAGTAAATCCTAAGAGTTCTCATCACAAGGAAGAAATACTTTTTTCTTTAATTTTGTATCTACATGATACAATGAATGTTCACTAAACATTATACTACTCATTATATGATGTATGTAAGTCAAATAATTATCCTGTCCACCTAAACTTATGCAGTGCTGTATGTCAATTATATTCCAATAAAACTGAAAGGAAAGTAAATAAATAAAGTGGAAGAAAAGATACTGCCATCCAGCCATCTATAACTTGAAAACTTCAGTGAGGGCTTATCTGAGTGAAATCATGGAATTCTCCAGAGCAGGAAAGAGCTGACAGCTTGAACCAGGAAGGTTAGGTCAGTGCTTCCCAAAGGAGGGTAGAAGCCTCTAGGAGGCCATCCAGATAACTCTAGAGGAGTTATCACAAGATGTCTATGAGTCTGCAGATCCACCAAGTATTATTCATCTACTGAATAAGCACTATTCTGCCTGTGTATGAAAAGAAGATCATCAATTTTAAATCTACAAATTCATGTAAAAGCATTGCTGAATTCACAGTAGCACTCTATCATTGTTGTTTTTTTTTTTTTTTTAACCATGTGCTCAGTCGCTCAGTTGTGTCCAACTCTTTTGCGACCCCATGGATGGCAGCCAGCCAGGCTCCTCTGTCCATGGGGATTCTCCAGGCAAGAATACTGGAGTGGGTTGCCATGCCCTTACCATAGGGAATTCTAAAACCCCAAATTCCATCCTTGGATCCCAAACCAGATTGAATGGAAAGTCCTATGGTGTGTTAACTGGGGTCCAGATTCTGGTTATCAGCTCTCCTCGACCTAAAGGAGAACACCAGGTACCCAGGCATCCTGTGCTGATATGCTGGCAAACAAGATGATATTTATCGCTGAAATTTAGAGCTCTCTGAAGGGACAGACTCAGTCTCATTTATCTGTGGGTCTCTAAAGCCCAGCACAAGGGTGAGTGGTGGGTGAAGGAAACAGTACCCAAAGTGGTGCCCTTTCTGCAAAGCTAGAAAGTAATGATCTGAGGAAAAAGTGATTTGAGTCCCTCAGAAAGAGTATATAGAGCAGCAAAGCTAGTAAACCTGTTAAGCTACTCAAGCTTTGAAGAAGAATAAATTCATGCGTTAGAAACATGTATGTTAAACATATTTTTGGTAATAATCTTATTTTCTCATTCCCCTAGGCTTTTAATAAAAGCACCTTTGGAAATGCCAACTAGACTCTGTTGTAATAACAGAAAATAGGATGTGGGTGTGCAATGAGGAGTGTCCACAGTTGGATCAAAAGCTATTGGGGAAAATAGAAGATATAGAGATGACAGAAGGATTGTGAAGGAAAGATTCAGTGGAAAGGTGACCTTCAGAGGACAGTGTCAGGTCACTGGCCCAGCCATCCCTTCCCAACTAAAGATCCTTTTTCCAAGGCTATTTCCCACTGAACACTTCAAGAAGACTGTTTTAGCAAGGGATCCTGTTGCCTCACATCTATTCTTTACATGATGCAAGGTTGATCTTCCTTTCTCCCCTCTGCCTCCATCTCAGCCCCCAAGTCCCAAATGTAGAAATCCCAGGAGGCCTGTTCTCTAGATCATCCCTCAGTTCCCAAAGGTAGCAGGAGCTATTCCTCATCCTAAACTAGTTTCAGCTAGAAAAAAATGCCACGGCAGTGACTCTCAATGAACAGCTGATTTTGAACTTAGCATCCTTGCAGAAGGCAGAGCACTGGTTTGGATGGCAGAAGCCCTGGCTTCTAGATCAAGGCCTCCTGCCACTGACCTGCACTGTGACCTAAGTAGTGCCACATTCCCCAAGAGGCAGATTATGTCCATGCTTAGGGCACCAACAACAGGAGTACAAAAGAGAGAGAGAATGAAAGAATCTAATAAGAAGCTATTTTATTTTCAACATACAAGTGGAGCTCTACTCCTTTAAAATAAGATTTTATTTGCAGGTTTAGTACTGTTTTCATTTGGAATTAGGTATGAAGAGACACTATGATCTTTCCAGCACTTAAAGCTACAAAAGATCCTGATCCATCTGGGTGCCTTTAGATAAGTCCCTGCCCTTTCCTGAGAAAAAAATACAGAAGTATTATGGTGCCCATAATGGTTAATGACCAATTTGTTAGTGCCACATAGTATAAACTCCACTCCACCCAAGCCAGAGAAATACAGGGACAAATGATACAACTTCACCACCCTTCTCCTGTCACCTAATCAACTCCATAAATTTAAAAATTGAGCCCAAGAGCCATAACTTGAATTCTCTCCTATTACTCTACTCTTCCATCATTCTGATGCTTTTATCGCTTTAGCTGTTCATGTGTCTAAAAAAAGGAAAAAGATTAAATTTCTTGTTTCTAAAGTGGAGGAAATTCTAGTGGACATTTTGGTGTCCAAATTTCCAGAGAAGATGTTTTCAACACATGGAAATACCATGAAGCAGGAATTTCACGGTATTTATTTAAAAGAAAATAGGCTTGCTCCCCCTCCCCACCCTGTCAAACCAACTGTCCCAACAGTCTCTGGGGCTGACAGATAGGAGAGAGACAAAAGTAAGCCCTGGTAGAGTGCCTTTTCCAAGTCCCCCAAGTTCTCTCTGCTACATCCAACTCAAGCAGGCCATATCCCCTCTTCAGTAGCCATGATGGTCAGATTCAGGGTCTAACACACCTCATCTAATGGTAAACTGACTGCAGTCTAGAGGTTCAGTTTTCATTTTTCATCTCCATGTAGATTTACAACAGTCTCTGCTCATGCTGGAATTATGGTTTAAACATAAATAAACCAGCTGTCCTTTCTGATTTGCAGCCAGAGTTGCCACAAAGTTGGAAAATCATGAGGCAGGAATTTTACATAAAGGTGAAGAGAGAGTTTCCACCATTGACCCAACTGGTTGTATTCAAGCCAAAATCATTGCAAGAAGGAACAGAGCATCTTTCCCACAAGTTCATGGGCTAGTGTAACAAGATACCTACCCAGTGTTATTAAACATAGCTAATGTTGTCCTGTGCTTCAGTGACTTCCTTGCTTGCACAAGAGATATTATACCTCCAGGCCAATGGCCTGATTGCTTTTGTAATTATCATCAAAGCACCTACATACATTAAACAGATCTCTGAGGGAGAAACTGGAAAGCACGAATTGACTCAGCACAAGGCAGAAGACGTGGAGCCATATGCCTGGCTCTGACCCAGTGGCTTCCCACTGGCTTTGACCATGCCATTCTTGAGATGAAGAGCACAAAGTCCAGGACACAAATGCAATAAAGAGGGTCACATTCAAAGCCAGATGTGAGGAAAAACACAAGTTATAGGCAGGGTAATGCCAAAGGTGCAGCAACAGCGACAGATCTACAACCAGAGGAACCTGGTGCAGTCCTGTAGCACATCCTCTCCTCCTTCCAAACCCCATCCCCCAGTTACAAGAGCTTCTGGGGCAGTCCCAAAGGGGTTCAAGTTACCAAAGAAAAGCCTTCAGTGGAGGAGAGGGTGTTGCCAGGCAACCAGTCCAGTCCAGTCCCACCCTTGTAACCTTGAAGATGGTGGGGGCGTGACCCTTGATTGTGGAGAGGAACACCTTGGACTCCTTTAGCATCAACTTTCTCCTCCTCTTATCTTTCTCCCTCCCCTCTCCCTGTTCTCCCCTATCTGGCCTCCCTGCCCAGCTCAGCCTGTGGTCTGATCTCCACAAGCCTGAAGGCTATGGGCCAGCCTGACTTGTCATTACTCAGTCTGGATGTGGCAGCCAAACTGTCCCTGCAGGGAGGCTACAAGCTGCTGGCCTGTCAGGTGTCATTCGCTCTGGCCACGTTGCTTCCAAACTTTCCTTCCCCATTCTTTCCTGACCTCATGGCCAAAAAAATAGCTAGAGCAAGAATTTGGGGGAAATCCAGCCTGATGGAGGACATATAGGGTAAAATGTTGACTGGGAGTGCCCACCACCAGCAAAATGGTCAGTAACAGAGTAGGAGTGCTAGGAGGAAAAGAAACAGGGAAGAAGAAAAGGGCAAGTCCTGACAACAATGGGGGGAAAAGCATTTTTAGTTGGGGTCAAAATATAGAATATACATCTGCTGAACACTTTATTGAAGCTTATGTCCGAGCAACATGGGGGGTGGCCAGATGGTGCACTGATTATGCTCCCCAACTCCCCCTGCATTTGGCACTTGTGCTCAGATCATTGCTGAGAAGGCCTAATTTAAGTTCCGTGCAATCAAAGCCCCTGAAAAGTGTGCAGTGGGAACCTCAAGGGGAGTCTAGAGTAGGGCATTAGACCAAAAAATGGAAAACCAGACCTTCTTGCCAAATTAAGGTAGCTGTGTTCCATTTATACAGCTGCTGCTGCTGCTGCTAAGTCGCTTCAGTCATGTCCAACTCTGTGTGACCCCTTAGACGGCAGCCCACCAGGATCCGCCGTCCCTGGGATTCTCCAGGCGAGAATACTGGAGTGGGCTGCCATTTCCTTCTCCACCATTTATACAGCAGGCCCCCTCAATGTCTCTGAGCTTGGAGACAGGTACACTCTCAAAGGCAAGCAGCTGCCCCAAAGATAAGAGATAGCTGCTCTCTCAGCTCTTAAAATTTCAAGGAAGCCAACCCAATGCAATTTTTCTGAAGAAATTGCTCCCTTCCTTTAAAGTATCTTCATTGCATAAAGCCATCTCTTTCTAACCCAGCAGGTCACTGGCCCAAATGCAACTTGGTGAAGCCATTCCTTCCCTCACACGGAAAGGGCTCTCAGACAGAAAGGTGCAAGTTGGAAAAACAGAGCTTCCTCACTGTCCTTAACTCACCCTGATGCGCTCATGAGGTGGCTCTCGGCAGGCCAGGTGGGCATTTTGAAAATGACTCCCCAAACTGACTTCTCAAATTTCTCCTAGGCTAATCTTGGTAGTCATTGGGATCCCAGAAAATAATCAACAGTGACCTTCTTACCCTCTCTCTTAAGTGAAAATTAACCAGACCTAAGGCCCCAGCTTTCCTGCTCCCCTGCCCAGCAGAGGTTTCTGGCCCCCTGTCTACATTCCACCTGGCAGTCCACCTTCCTCTCCCCACAGGACCCAGTGACCTCCACCATCTACCTCAGAGGCCAGAGAGTTTTTGGAAGAGGAGTGTCAGGGCCTGAGACTCCTATTCTATGGAAGGGGTGGGATCAAGGTGAGGTCTGAAATGGAAAGGGGCTGACTCAGACACTTCTTTCCTAAAGCAGCTGCAATCACAAGTCAGTCAGTAGCCATTCTGCCCCCATCTGAAACTTCTTTCCACCCTGCTCCTTCTCTCTCCTAACTTTCTGGTGCTGTCAATTGGCCCTGGTACCTGGCATGCCCCTGCTGAGGTCAACATTTCCAGTACATTCAATCCCCTTGCTTTCACCAAAAGTCCCACACTCTAAAGGATCACGGCATTTCCATGGACAGAGGATTCCCCATTTAAATTGTTTGGGTTCAAAATAGTAAAGCACAAGGGCTCGCGTTGCCCTCCTGCCCTCTGACGGGCCCTGTGTGCTCAGTTAGAGCACCACCGAGTTTCTCAGGCATGGCTGATTTCTAAAGGGATCACAAAACTGATGACAGTTGCTTTAAACGGTTCCCCCAAGCAAGTCTGTGCAACCGGGCCCTAGGGGTAAGGGGTCAGAGAAGCCGGCTGCGAGGGGGAGTCTCCCCTCCTCGCCACCCTCTCCAGCCTCTCCTGGAGCACCAGCCCTATTTCGCGGAGAGGAGCGGGCGGGCTCTCAGACTTTTCTCGGAGCGAGAGCGGCGATCACGCTCCAGCGCGAAGTTGTACAGGTTTAAAGTCGGTAGGCACCGCTGGCGGGGCTCCTACCGCCGCGTAGGTGGCGGGCGGCTCCGGCGCGCTTTCCGAGTGGCCAAGTTCCTAGACTGGAGCAAAGACGCCAGCGGCGCGGCCATTTAGTTCCCGACGCCGCGAAGACGAGTACGCCTCGGGCCTGGGGGCGGCGCCGAAGCGGTCGGGACTCAGCGGCTCCCGGGGACCCTCGCAGTTCCCCCGCCTTCCTTCCCCAAATCCCCAGAAGGTGGCCGCCAGTCCCAAGGTGGGGAACCCCTAGGACACATGGCCACTCGGGACGGCACGACCGGATCCAGGGGCAGGAAGTTCCAGCCAGAGTGCGGCGAGCGTGGAGTCAGGGAAATGGGATCTCCTCGCTCCGGGAGGGGAAGGGAGGGAAGGGCCGAGGAGGGGTGGGGAGGGTGGGGGAGGGGTGGACGCAGAGCGGGCGCGTGCTGGCGCCCCCAGAGGCGGGGTGCTAGCGGGGCCGCCGGCCCTGGCGCGGCTTACCTAACTCTTCCTCGTGGTCCTCCCGGCCGAGCAGGCGGTAGGGAAGGCGGCGGCGGAGGCGCACGGTGCGGCGGAACAGACTGTCGGTGCGGCGCCCCAGGGCCAGCAGGTGCCCCTCGAGGTCCTCGAGCAGAGCCAACGAGTGGCCGCAGAGGTCGGCGAGCTGCCGGAGCACGCTGAGCGCGGCCAGGTGGCTCACGTCGTGGAGCTCGGTCAGCGGCTGCGGCGGGTTTCGCGGGCACAGGCGCTGGGGCACCACCGTGCGCCTGTAGAACGGCATCCCGGGCGTGGGCGCGGGGGACCAGGCTGGCGGCGCGGCCGGCTCGCCCCGAACGGCGACCCTGACCCGAGCGCCCCTGAGCAGCGGCCCCAGCTCCGGGTGAAGCAGGCCCCTGGGCTGGCGAGCGGGCGGGTTCCCAGCCTGGAGCGCCGACTCCCCCCAGGGCTGCACACTCGCTGGAGCCACCAGTCTCTCTGACTCTGGTTCGCTGGGCTCCTCCTCCTCCTCCCCGCCTTTCTCCACCTCCTCTTCCCTCACTCTGCTACTTCGGGATCCCCCCACCCACTTTTTTTTTTCTTTTTTTTTTTTTTTGCGGTCAGAGATTCACAGATTAACGCTTGATCCGGGAGAGGAGGGAAAGGGAAGTGGGAGTAAAAAAGATCGAGCTGGAGGGTGAAAGAAGGAATGTCTGAGAGAGTGGGGTGTGTGTATGATGTTCGTTCGGTGTTGTGTGCCCACGTCCTCCTGTTGTAGCTCCAGCCCCAGTACTTATGGTTAAATTTCTTTTCTGCGTCAGTGTGTGTATGCTTTACACTTTTTCTTCGGAAATAATAGAAATTCAAGCGCACCCGTGCCTACAGCAGCTAGTAACCAGCGGAGACCCGCCGAATAGTCTGACCTCATTCCTCTAGATTCCCTTTCCTAAACATGTACTCAGTGCCACACACAGACTAGACGACTAGACTGTGAGCACAGCCTTCTACCGCCCAGGAGCTTGGAAAGGAGCGGGGAAAGAACCAAATATCTTACTTGACTGTTCAGGAGGGCAGTTTCTGGGGAGTCCTGGACTACTGTTGGTCAGCAGTCCTGGACTACTATTAAGGCTCGAATGAAATGAATGAGTGAATGAAAGAATAATGAATGAAAACAAACCCATTACTCTGGAACAGCAGATTCCGTCCAGATAGAGGGACAACAGATCCATATTTTAAGCAAAAAAAAAAAAAAAAAAAGGCCCCAGGGCCCCTTCTTCCTGTCAAGGCCTCTGGGCTGAGACGACCTCTATCTCTGGCCTCACTGCACTCCTAGGATGCCCACTGAGGAGGTGGTATAGGAGCCGGGGTGTGCTTTCAGTATTGGCAACCCTGTGGTCATGTCCTGACTTCTGTCCATTCTAGAAGGTAGAAGAGTGGGGAATAGTGGCATCCTCAGAAAATCAGAATCCCCAAGTGTGCATATGTCCTTGTGCACTTGGGCAGTTTCCACTCAACATTTATTTTCAACACACCCAGTCTCCCATCTGATTCTCCTCTCACTTCTTTGACTTTGGTGTGGTTCCACTTCTTCCTTCTGGTAATTCTCTCCTCATCTTTCCTCCTAAAAAATGTTCCCATTCTTATAATCCCGTATAGTCTTTTAGTAAACCACCTTGAACAGAATACGTGTGTCTGCACTAATGATCCTGAATGTGACCTGTTTTTATTCATTTCTTTCAGAGAATTGCCCCTTAAGCAGTTCAATGTTCTACAGCTAGTTAAGAGTAATCTGGGACTTTCCTGGTGGTCCAGTGGTTAAGACTCCAAGCTTCCACCGCAGGGGGCACAGATTTGATCCCTGCTCAGGAAACTAACATGCCAGGTGGCCAAAAAAATAAAGAGTAATCTGATTACCCTTTCTAGTAAATAGGTATCCCTGGTTCAGTAAATTGGAACATGGATACTAGAAAAGTTGGGTTCTGATTCAAAGAAGAATAAACAAATGAGCAAAAGATAGTCCTTTTTCTCAACCATAAAATCAAGTTGTAGAATGAGGACCTGAAATTCTCTGTTAGGCAAACTTAAACCTGAGCCAACGCAGTGACTGGCAGGAAGTAGGGACTTGGCTGGGCTCTCCAGGAATAACTTTCCTTGACCTATGGGCTGTTTAAACTGATCTCCATTCCGGAGAAAAAGAAATGAGGTACCAGCAGATTGAAGGAAACTGTGTGGGCAGAGCTTCGCTGCCAGAGGGCGGCAGGCCTGGGCCAGGCCTGGTGTCTGAGCTGTGCTCACTACTCTGGTTCCTAAAGCTGACGAATCTTTCAGAGCTCTCTAATAACAAGCTCAACTGCAAGCAAATCAGCGTTAACCCCATGCCCTTCCCCCCAGCCGAATCTGCTCACTCCAGCCTCTTCAGAGCGCTGGCCCTGGTTTTCATCAAGGAAACATCAAGAACTTGCAATGGGGCCACCTCAGAACAGAGCCCTTCCTCCCTTCCCAGGGCCAGAGGCACACTGCACATCCCATGGAAGAAGTCAAGGGAATACACATACATTTCCACGTTCCTTCATATCTCCAGTCTCTTCCCAACAGGAAAGGTGAGGCCTCAAATGAGAAGCAGGCTTGCATGTAGAGAGCCTCTGAGGAAGGAGCACAGGGGCCTGGATCCATTCTGTGGAGGGAGGTTTGGGGTTCTAGAAGTACCACACTCCAGCCAAGCTGTCTGGGACAGGCAAGCAGCTAAGGTGAAGGATTCTGCCCCATGCTCCCACAGCACCCCTCCACCCCTGCGCAGTATCCTCACAGTCATCCTTGTTTAATAGTAATGATACTGTTTTTGTAATGATATTGTCTCTCGCTCTGGACTGTTAGTTGCATGAGGAGAGGAACCATGTCTGTCTTACTCACTGCTGTGTTCCCAGTACCAAGCCTAACAATTGGCACCCAGGCGGCACTCAGAAAATATATGTTGATGAATGAGTAAATGAAGCTGATCTAGAGGCAGAGCCTGATATGAAGAGCCTTACTAAAGTATTTAACTTGCCCCAAGAGGCAACAGAGAAACATTGTGGATTCTGGAGCAGAACACAGTGACTCAGGAAAGGGGCAAGGATGCCTCATCTGTGCCCACGTCTCCAGGGCCAAGTAGCCAGAAAGTGCTCCTTGAATGAAACACTTGCTTTGAGTTGTTTAAAATCTTGGCAGTTCATGTTCTAAGAGGCCCCTACCAACAAAGCTGAGAATGCTGGGTGCTTTCTACTCACCCACCAGCTCCTGGACTCCAGGCCTATAATAGTTCATCTGTCACTGTGCTCCGAGTTGCAATCTGAACCCAAGCAAGGCACACCTGTGGAGTTAAGTCTAGGTCTGGCCTCAAAGCAGAGACTAAGAAGTGGCCAAACAAGTAGGAGGGAAATGGGAGAGCTGACCACTCATGACCAGCAAGGCTTCTACTTTCCTTCCTACTTCCTGTCATGGCTAACTACCTGCTGCTAAGAACCTAGAATTTCAATCAAAAACTGAATCTGAAAGAATAAATAGCATAGGATATGCCATTTCTCTTCCTCCAAACTGACAGATTTCATAGCTTCAAAATGAAAATCTAGGAAAAAACTTCAAACAACCTACCCAGCTCACTAGTGCAGCCCTCCATCTAATCTCACCATGAAGAACAAGGTTGTGCCCCCTGTTGCTATCTCTCAAATACACCTAAATAGTAGCATCTTATTGGCTAAGCAGAGATGCCAGTTTTCTCCTTTACATTCCTCTATAGTCAATCAATTGTTGTATCTACATTGTAAGAATATGTATTCCACCTCACACCCTCTTGCCAGGAGACTCCATAAAGATGCTTCCCTTACAAGGGAAAAAAATATATAACCAGCAGAGGGGGGCAAAGGCTGCTCCTCAGTTCCAACTCTGACATTCTGTTGTTCCCTGGTTCTAAGTGTCTGTATCAAGAGAAATTAACAAGAATTGGCAAATACTAGATTGACTCTTGTTTAAAATGTCGATTACCCATTTTGGTATTAAGGCTTGGCTCTACAGTTAAAAACATGAGTAAAAACTCTTTCTCCTCGCAAAGAAAGTGGCCCAAAGAAAGCAAACTGGCAGCTTTTGGTTTTTCAAGCAGAATAAAGCCCACACTCAAATAACAAGGCAGACAAAACCCATGCTAATTAACGCCACATTTTGAAGAGGGGATGTGGGGCGTGGAGCAGTGCTACAAGATTTGAGAGGAGAGAGCAAGCTTGTGCCCTTGAGGCAGCTGAGGCCGTGGAGTGGGGAAGGTTGCACCCCAAAGCTGGGCCTCCAGGGGTGGACTGGAAACTTACACAGCCATCAATCACCTCCCAGGGCAGCAGGCGTGTAAGCCTAAGACGGCTCAAGGTCCTCAGAGAAATTCCTTTCAGCCCAGATTCAATGCTTCACAAACACACACACACACACACACACTCTCTCTCTCTCTCTCTCTCTCTCATTCAAGAATTCCATGAGGAAATAAACCTTTATTTCAAAAATAAACTTCGTTGTTGTTCGAACTTTGGCCCTGACTCTGAGCCCAGGCTGAAAGTGCGAGAAAAGACTTGCAGACTTGCAGTATTCTGAAAGAAACTGCAGGAGACTCCAGCAGAATGTGACCAGATTCTTTTTCACTCCCTCAGCCTCATATCATGTGGATCCCCCTCTCACCAGCAGTCTTCCACCCCGACCCCACCATCATGTTTTCCCTCTCTCCCTCCCTTGTTAGGATATGGCTGTAATTAGGAGCATTCAAATGTTTCATTCACTGGGTAATTTTAACATGCCTGCTTTGCTCAGGAGAAATCATATTAGGCCACTCCCTTATTATCCTACTTTTGACCTATCGACCACTCACCTTCCTCTGCAAACTCCTATCTCCCCACAAAATTCTAAAGCAGTAAGTGTAAGTCGTTCATCTCCCCAGGATGGGTTATGTCTGCCACACGATGACTTGTTTTCTATACATTTAATATTATTTAGGTAACGACTTTGTCTATCTCTACAACACTAATTTGAGAGTTGTTATACAGGTCAGGGTTTTGGATTAATGAAGGGAAAATATAAAAACTGAATAGCTAATGTTTCAGCTTTATCAAGGACTCAAATATAGTTAGACATGTGGTCAGCCTTCCCTCTGTCCTGGGAAGTTATGCAGCACAACATAGTGGTGACAGTCAAATGTGGGCTTTGGAGATACACTGATCTGATTTCAAGTCCCCAGCTCCATTGCCAGCCATGTCTTGTGCAGATTACTTAAACTCTCTGTGCCTCGATTTTCTCATCCATAAAATGAAGAAGGCCAATATCCAATTGATGTGCATGAGTATGGCTGTGCTGATATTCTGCAGGTGTCCATTCTGATCAGGGCCCATCCTGGTTTTTCAATATTTTTGACTACCACTCCTAAAAATGGGGGGCTTCCCTGGTGGCTCAGTTGGTAAAGAATCTGCCTGCAATGCAGGAGACCCAGGTTCGATCCCTACCTAGGTTGGGAAGAGCCTCTGGAGAAGGAAATTGCAACCCACTCCAGTATTCTTGCTTGGGAAATCCCATGGACAGAGGAGCCTGACAGGCTGAGGTCCATGGTGTCTCATGACTTAGCGACTAAACCACCACCACCTAAAAATGGGGTGATCTTGGTATTTAGTTTATTGGATCAGATTGCATGAGATAATGTACATACAGTGCTTAACACTGTGCTTGGTGCATAGGAAATACTCAGATGTTATTATCAGTATACACAATAGTTTCCTGGTTATAACCAGGAAGGGACAGCTTAAAAATATAATGTAATACACGGATTTTTTCAACAGCAATGTCTTCAATTTCTAAGTAAATTCACTTTCAACTAACACTTCCAAGATACAGAAACATGAAATTTCAACCCAAATATAACATAGAAAGGCAATGAATCAGACAAGCTTCTCTGGTTTGCTACTGATGGAGTTTATGGGATGGTCATGTATTTCATAGACTTGCCTCTATGACTACCTGTTTATACCTTTTGTGCCTGAGCTCACTCACAATCCAGTGGAAGCAGTATCAAGCTTATAGTTCTTTGTGGTGCTGTTTCTTTCAGAAACAGCTTTACCAGCCATTTTGAAATCCTCCATTGGCCAAAACTATACCTTCTACATACGTGTCCTCAAGATCAAGAATCCATTAGCTCATGGAAGGGCTTCCCTGATAGCTCAGTTGGTAAAGAATCTGCCTGCAATGCAGGAAACCCCGGTTTGATTCCTGGGTCGGGAAGATCCCCTGTAGAAGGGAAAGGCTATCCACTCCAGTATTCTGGCCTGGAGAATTCCATGGCCTGTATAGTTCATGGGGTCTCAAAGAGTCGGACGCAACTGAGTGACTTTCACTTCACTTCAGCCCATGGAATCTCCCGCTACTTTAAATCTAGACACTGCATTTTCATATTTTTTAAAAAGGAAGGGACTTTTTTTCTTTCTTCTCCATCCTAGGTCAACACAACCTCACATCCTTGCTTCAGAGTTTCTGTAGTTATACATATTGTTTTAATCACGAATAGTCTAAATCTTGTCTCTTACCAAATTGCCTTTTAATTTATCAAAGGCTTCCTGACATTCAGATGTCTCACTTTCATTATCAAGCTTTTTCTCAGCCAATAAATGAGTAAGGGATTTATTAGATGAAACTGGGTATGAACTTATGGAAATAACCAGTGCCAGCCCTCTTCTGCTTATTCTTTGTATGGGTTGATCCATTTCCCAATCATCTCAGCTAGATCTTAAATCAGTAGGAATCTGCTATTGCAAACTCTCTTAATTCAGAGACATCACCTTGAGCAATCAAAATGAACATTTGCTCACCTTCTTAGTATGCCTGGTTCCTGGAGTAACCTAGAGAGCAGTCTCCAAACATCCCAGATGAATTTCCATATTTACATTAAAAATGGCTGTCTCATCACTGTATGCAATTGCAAGATCATTCATTCAAGACAACAAAGTATTGTCCAGCATTGAAATACACTTTCAATATCAGAGGGAAATAAAGTCCATTTTTAGTCACTACCAAAGCAAATCAAGTGAATACTGGCCTTGTCCATTTTATGGATAAGGAAACTGAGGCACAGAGAGTTTAAATAACCTGTCCAAGAAACAATAGCAAAATTGGTCTTGGCCTTGTGCATCCTAGATTATTTGGTTGCAAGCAATAAAAAAACTAACTCAAAATCACTTAAACAATAAGGACATTTCAGTTCAGTTCAGTCACCCAGTCATGTCCCACTCTTTGGAACCCCATAAGATTATAAATGTCCTTGTAAGCAGCATGCCAGGCTTCCCCATCGATCACCAGCTCCCAGAGCTTGCTCAAACTCATGTCCATTGAGTCAGTGATGCCATCCAACCATCTCATCCTCTGTCATCCCCTTTTCCTCCTGCCTTCAATCTTTCCCAGCATCAGGATCTTTTCTAATGAGTCAGCTCTTTGCATCAGATGGCCAAAGTCTGGAGCTTCAGCTTCATTATCAGTCCTTCCAATGAATATTCAGGGTTGATTTCCTTTAGGATTGACTGGTTTGATCTTGCAGTCCAAGGGACTCTCAAGAGTCTTCTCCAACACCATAGTTCAAAAGCATCAGTTCTTCAGTGCTCAGCTTTCTTTATGGTCCAACTTTCACATCCATATATGACTGCTGGAAAAACCATAGCTTTGACTGTATGGACCTTTGTTGGCAAAGTAATATCTCTGCTTTTTAATATGCTGTCTAGGTTTGTCATAGCTTTTCTTCCAAGGAGCAAGCATCTTTTAATGTCATGGCTACAGTCACCATCTGCAGTGCCTTTTTAGCCAAAGAAAATAAAATCTGTCACTGTTTTCATTGTTTCCCCACCTATTTGCCGTGAAGTGATGGGACCAGATGCCATGATCTTAGTTTTTTGAATGTTGAGTTTTAAACCAGCTTTTTCACTCTCCTCTTTCACTTGTGGAAGCTTCCTGATGGGGATAAGGACATTTATAATCTTATAAAACAAGAAATCCAGATAAAGGGCAGGCTTGTTTCAGTCGTGTCCAAATCTTTGCCACCCTATGGACTGTAGCCTGCCAGAATCCTCTGCCCATGGGATTCTCCAGGCAAGAATATGGAAGTGGGTTGCCATGCCCTCTTCCAGGGGATCTTCCCAGCCCAGGGATCAAATCCGTGTCTCTTAGGTCTCCTGCACTGGCAGGCAGGTTCTTTACACCAGCACCACCTGGGAAGCCCATGGATTTCTACTTCTATAAGTTTTGTGAGTTTTTGCCTCATGTATTTTGAAGCTCTCTTGTTAAGTGAATACATATTTAGAATTAATATGTCTTCTTGAAAATTGATACCTTTATCTTTATGCAGTGTCCCTTTTTATCCCTGAAAATATTCACTGCTCTGCACTCGTCTTGGTCTGAAATTAATATAGTTAGTCCAGCTTTATATTTTATCATATCTGCATGGCATATCTTTCTCCCATTTTACTTATACTCTATTTCTTCATATTTAACATGTGTTTCCTGTAGACAGCATAGTTGGATCTTTTTATTTTTTTAATCTAATCTGACAATCTTTGTCTTTTAACTGGTGGGTTTAGTTCATTCATATTTAACATGATTATTGATATGTTTGCAATAAAATCTGTCATCTTGCTATTTCAATTATCTTTACTTTTTCCTCTTTTCTCTTGGGTTAACTGACCATTTTAAAAAGGTTTTTATTGTAGTAAAATATATATTATAATATATGTGATTTTAACCATTTTAAGTGTACAATTCAGTGGCATTAATTACATCCATCATATGTTTTCAAAATTTTTTCATCACCTAAAACAAAAGCTTTTTAACCATTAAGCTATAAATTTTCATTTCTGCCTTCCCAAGGCCCCAGGTAACTGCTAATCTACTTTCTGTCTATATGATTTTGCCAATTCTAGATATTTCAGATAAGTGGAATCAGAAAATACTTGTCTTTTGTGTCTGAATTTTTTTCATTTAGCATAATGTTTTCAAATTTCATTCATGTTACAGCATGTATCAGAACTTTATTCTTTTACTGGTTGAATAATATTCCATTTCATTGTATATCATATTGTGCTTGCCAATTAATCTGTTAATGGACATTGGGTTGTTTCCACCTTTTAACTATTGTGAATAGGCATAAAAATATATATTTGATACATTTTTCCCCCATTCTTTTAGGTGGTGGCTCAGATGGTAGAGAAATATGCCTGCAATGCCGAAGATCTGGGTTTGATCCCTGGGTTGGGAAGATCTGCTATAGAAGGAAATGGTAACCCACTCCAGTATTCTTGCCTGGAGAATTCCATGGACAGAAGAGCCTGGCGGGCTACAGTCCATGGGATCGCAAAGAGTCAGACACAACTGAGTGACTAATACACTAAGGTATGTCACTGGGTCATGTGGCAACTCTATGTTTACCCTTTTAGAGGATCTACAAGACTGTTTTCCACAGAAGCTACACCATTTCAAATTCCCACCAGCAATGTATGATAGTCCAATTTCTCCACATCCTTGCCAACACTTGTCATTTTCTGTTTTTTTCTTCCCCTCTGTTATAGCCATCCTGGTAGATGTGAGGTGGTATCTCATCATGGTTTTGATTTGCATTTCCCTAATGACTAATGATGTTGACCATCTTTTCATGTGATTACTGGCCATTTGTATATCTTCTTTGAGGGTAATGTCTTTTTGAATGCTTTACCTATTTCTAAGAGGATCTTTTTACTGTCGCATTGTAGGAGTTCTTTATATACTCTGTACATCAAACTCTTATCAGATATGAAATATCAGACATAAGATTTGCAAATATTTTCTCCCATTCTATAGGTTATCTTTCTTCTTTCTTAATAATGTCATTTAATGCACAAAAAAATTAATTTTGGTGAAGTCTAATTTATCTATTTTTCTTTTGTTGCCAGTGTTTTTTATGTTATGTCTAAGAATGCACTGCCAAATCTAAAGTCATGAAGATTGACTACTACGCTTTCTTCCAAGAAAAGTATGGCTTTAGCATTTATATTTATGTCTTAGATCCATTGTGAGTTAATTTTTGTATATGGTATGAAGTAGGGGTTCAAACTTCATTCTTTTGCACATGAATATCCAGTTTTCCCATCACCATCTATTAAAGAGAGTCTTCTTTTGCCATTGAATGGTCTTGACACCCTTGTTGAAAATGAATTGACCATACATGTATGAGTTTATATCTGAACTCTCAATTCTATTCCGTTTGTCTCTATGTCCACCCTTATGCAAGGACTCCATTGATTTAATTACTATAGCTTTGTTGAAAGTTTTGAAATCAGTAAGTGTGAGTCCTCCAACTTTATTCCTTTTTTTAAAAATTGCTTTGGCTGTTTGGAGTCCATTACAATTCCATATGAATTTGAAGATTGGATTTTCCATTTTTATTTTTAAAAAAGGTCGTTGGAATTTTGATAGAGATTGCATTCAAGCTATAGACTGCTTTGGGTAGTATTGGCATCTTAACAATATTAAGTCTTCCAATCCATGAACATGGAACATGTTTCCATTTATTTGGGTCATAGTTACTTTGTGTCAGGAATGTTTTATAGTTTTCAACATACAAGTCTTTAACCTACTTATTTAAAGTTATTCCTAGATATTTTATTCTATGGGATGCTATTATAAATGAAACTGTTTTCTTAATTTCCTTCTTGGATTTTTCATTTCTGGTACATAGAAACACAAATGATTTTTGAGTGTTGATCTTGTCCCCTGCACCTTTACTGAATTTTTGCCCTAGTAGCTTCTATGCAGATTCTTTGAGCTTTTCTTTATATGGGATCATATCATCCAGGTTTACTTCTTTTCTAATTTATGTGTTTTTATTTATTCTTTCATTTAATTGCTTTAGCTAGAACTTACATTACAATGTTAAACAGCAATGATGAAAGTGGACATTCTTATCTTGTTCTTGATCTTAGGGGGAAAGCATCCAGTGTTTCACTGAGTATGATGTTAGCTGTGTGTTACATATAAGATTTTGCAACCTGGGCTTCCCTTGTGGCTGAATCTGCCTGGGTTTCTTTACCAATGTGGGAGACCTGGGTTCGATCCCTGGGTTGGGAAGATCCCCTGGAGAAGGGAAAGGCTACCCACTCCAGTATTCTGGCCTAGAGAACTCCATGGACTGTATAGTCCGTGGGGTTGCAAAGAGTCTGAGCGGCTTTCACTTCACTTCACTTCACTTTGTAACCCACTTTTTTCATTCAAAATTGTATCATAAACATATTTCCTTGCATTAAAAATAAAAATATTTTTGTATGCTTAATATATTTGACAAATAAATGAGAAGTTTGAGAAATTAGCAGAAAGCTAGCAACTATAATAAAATAACAAAATGGAGATTCTATAACTAAAAATTACAATATGTAAAGCTAAGAACTCAGTGGATAAGTGTAATAACAGATCAGATACAGCAGAGGAAAGAACTGGTAAACTCAAAGATTGGTTAGAAAAATATCCAAAATGAATCTAAGAGAGGCATAAATACGGAAAACAGAGGGGGAAAAGGTAAAAGGCAAAGGGATATAATGTGAAGGTCTAACATAGATGTAATTGGATTCCCAGAAGTAGAAAGGATGGGGCAGAAGCAATATTCACAGAAATAAATTTCCAAAATTGAGAAAAAAACATCCATACATAAATCCAAGAATCACTATGAACTCCAAGTAATATAGATCAAAAGAAAAACATATCTAAGCACTTTGTAATAAAGCTGCTAAGAATCAAAAGAAAAGAGAAAATCTTTAAAACATCTAGAGAATCAGTATGGTAATTCATAAAAATATCAAAAACAGAATTACCATATGATCCAGAAATTCTGCTTCTGAGAATTTGAAAGACTTTGAATCAAGTTGTTAATTGTGCTTGTTTCTGTGGAATAAAATCAGGTAGGAGGAGGGATTTTCTTGATATATGTTTAGATGTTCAAGGAGAATATGTTAATTTTCAGACAAACAAAATTTGAGAGAATTCAGTAGACCAGCACTAAAGGAAATACTAAAGGTTTTTCTTTAAGCATAAGGAAAATGGTTCTAGACTAGAAGTCAGAGATTCAGGAAGGAATGAAGAAAATGAAAAGAATGAAAGGCGAGGAGGAGGAAATTTAAAAGACTACTATTGATGATGATGATGATGATATCTTTGGGATTTAAATATATGAGGAAAGTTAAAATACATAGCAATAGCTTGCAAGTCAGGGGGGGTGGTGCATAGAGTTAAAGTGTTCTAAGTCTTACCATTGAAACGATGAATATATGAAAAAGTTCTCAACCTCATTAGGAACCAGGAAATGCAAATGTAAACCTCAATGTGATACAGCTACATGTCCACCAGAATAGCTAAAATAAAAAAGACTGACACTGTCTAGTTGGTGACGATGTGAAAGTAGTGGAATTCTCACATGCTGTTCATGGTGTATTGAGAAAGTCACATATATAAAAGGTCACAGTGTGTTGAATCAAAGACATGTGCAAGAAGAGTTATAAGAAGCTTTTACATAATATTTACCATTTTGTAAATATTATGTAAAAGCTCACCAACAGTAAAATGAATAAGTAATTTATGGCAACAATAAATGCTCACCAACAGTAAAATGCTTGTTTCTATGGAATAGAATGCTCACCAACAGTAAAATGAGTAAGTAACTTATGGATATTCATACAATGGAATACTTTAGAGCTACAATGTCCAATACAATAGCCACTAGCCACGAGTGGCTTCTTAAATTTAAAATATTAACAATAAAATAAAAAACCCAATTCCTTAGCAACATTAGCTACATTTCCAGTGTTACATAGTCTCATGTGGCTCAGTTCAGTTCAGTTCAGTCGCTCAGTCTTGTCCGACTCATTGCGACCCCATGAATCGCAGCACGCCAGGCCTCCCTGTCCATCACCAACTCCCGGAGTTTACTCAAACTCATGTCCATCGAGTCGGTGATGCCATCCAGCCATCTTATCCTCTGTCATCCCCTTCTCCTCCTGCCCTCAATCCCTCCCAGCATCAGGGCCTTTTCCAATGAGTCAACTCTTCGCATGAGGTGGCCAAAGTATTGGAGTTTCAGCTTCAGCATCAGTCCTACCAATGAATACCCAGTACTGATATCCTTTAAGATGAACTGGTTGGATCTCCTTGCAGTCCAAGGGACTCTCAAGAGTCTTCTCCAACACCACAGTTCAAAAGCATCAATTTTTCGGTGCTCAGCTTTCTTCACAGTCCAACTCTCACATCCATACATGACCACTGGAAAAACCATAGCCTTGACTAGATGGACCTTTGTTGGCAATGTAATGTCTCTGCTTTATAATATGCTATCTGGGTTGGTCATAACTTTCCTTCCAAGGAGTAAGCATCTTTTAATTTCATGGCTCATGTGGCTAGTGTCTACCAAATTGTACAATATAGAAATAGAACATTTCCATCACTGCAATGTATTAAAGGACAGCATGGCTAGAAAGCAAGATTCAGCTGCCTGTTTATGTAAAGGGCCTGGTAGTAAATAATTTCTATGTTGCAGGCCATGTGGTCTGTGTCACAACTACTCAACTCTACTACTCAACTCAAAAGTCACAACTATTTTTTCCATTGTAGCGTGAATGTATCATAGACAATATATTAATGAATGGGAGTGACTATGTTCTAATAAAACTTTATTTATGGACACAAAAACATGTATTTCACAAAATATTACTCTTCTTGCAACTTTCCCAACCATTTAAAAATGTAAAAACCATTCTTAATTCAAAGAGTATACAAAAAGCAACACCAGGCCAGATTTGGTCTGTGGATCACAGCTCATATCCCTGCTATAGAGCAATATAAATGAAGAAACTATAACAACAAATCACAACATGGACAAATCTCATAAATATAGTTCTGAGCAGAAGCAACCTATATTAGTTTCCTATTGCTACCATTACAAATGACCACTGATGCTGAAGCTGAAGCTCCAATACTTTGGCCACCTGATACAAAGAGCTGACTCATTGGAAAAGACCCTGATGCTGGGAAAGACTGAGGGCAAGAGAAGAAAGGGGCGACAAAGGATGAGGTGGTTGGATGTCATCATAGATTCAATGGACATGAGTTTGAGAGAACTCTGGGAGATATTGAAGGACAGGGAAGCCTGGCGTGCTGCAGTCCATGGGGTTGCAAAGAGGTGGACATGACTGAGCAACTGAACAACAACAACAAATTTTAATAAAAGCTTGTTATCTTTTAGTTCTGAAGATCAGAAGTCCAACACAGGTCTCACTGAGCTGAAATCAAGATGGTGGCAAGACTCTGTTTATTCTGGAATCTCTGGGAAAGAATATATTTCCTTGATTTTTTTCAGCTCCTAGAACCTTCCTGCATCCCTTGACTTGTAGTCCCTTTCCTCCATCTCCAAAGTCAATAATGTACTGAGTCCTTCTCATGGTACCACCTCTCTGGTTCTCCTTTTGCCTCTCCCTTCTACCTTTGAGGGCCCTACGATTACATTGAGCCCACCCAGATATCCAGATAACATCTCTTTCTTAAGGTCAGATGATTAACAATCTTAATTCCACCTGCTACCTCAATTTGCCTTTTTAAAAAAACATATATATTTTTTTAATTTGTGACTGTGTTGAGTCTTAGTTGCAGCACACAGGATCTTCATTGCAGCATGCGGGATCTTTTGTTGTAGCAGGTGGGCTTTTCTCTAGCTGTGGCTCGGGCCCCATAGTTGTGGCACATGGGCTCAGTAGTTGCAGTATGTGGGCTTAGTTGCCTCACAGCATGTGGGATCTTAGTTACCTGAGCAGGGATCAAACCTGTGACCCTCACACTGGAAGGCAGATGCTTAACCACTGGACCATCAGGGAAGTCCCCTGAATTTGCCCTTGCCATGTGACCAAACATTGTCATTAGTTTCACAGATTAGAATGTGGATTAATGTAAGTGGCCAGACCTACAATTACATGTCCGGTAGAATTCCATGTAGATAATTTTGAAAATAACAGGGAAGGAAAACAGCCCCGCCCTTTAACAGAAAATTGGATTAAAGATTTACTGAGCATGCCTATTAGAACAAGATCCAGTTTCCCCCTCAGGCAATCTCTCCCATCAGGAAGCTTCCATAAGCCTCTTATCCTTTTCCATCAGAGGGCAGATGGACCAAAAACCACAATCACTGATTTACATTCTTCTAATAATGAGTGTGGAGAGAAATATCAATAACCTCAGATATGCAGATGCACTCTTATGGAAGAAAGTGAAGAGGAATTAAAGAGCCTCTTGATGAAGATGAAAGAGAAGAGTGAAAAAACTGGCTTAAAACTCAACATTCAAAAAACAAAGATCATGGCATCCAGTTCCATCGTTTCATGGCAAATAGATGAGGAAAAAACAGAAACAGTGACAGACTTTACTTTCTTGGACTCCAAAATCACTGTGGATGGTGACTGCAGCCATGAAATTAAAAGACACTTGATCCTTGGAAGAAAAGCTTTGACAAACCTAGACAGCATGTTAAAAAGCAGAGACATTGCTTTGCCTATAAAAGTCATAGTCAAAGCTACGGCTTTTCCAGCAGTCATTTAGGGATGTGAGAGCTGGACAATAAAAAAAGCTGAGTGCCAAAGAATCAATGCCTTTGAAGTGTGGTGCTGGAGAAGACTCTTGAGAGTCCCTTGGACAGCAAGGAGATCAAACCAGTCAACCCAAAAGGAAATCAACCTTGCACATTCATTGGAAGGACTGATGCTGAAGCTGAAGCTCCAATATTTTGGCCACCTGATGCAAAGAGCTGACCCATTGGAAAAGACCCTGATGCTGGGAAAGACTGAAGGCAGGAGGAGAAGGGATGACAAAGGATGAGATGGTTGGATGGCATCACTGACTCGATGGACATGAGTTTGAGCAAGGTCTGGGAGATGGTGAAGGACAGGGAAGCCTGGTGTGCTGCAGTCCATGGGTGGCAAAGGGTCAGACACAACTGAGCTACTGAACAACAATAAATTCTATTGCATATAATCTTGCAAGACTAAAACATACTCGTCTCCCCACTATGAATCAATATCAAATGAATAAGCATAGCCTTCTGCTGACGTAGGTAGGGTGAGCTCCTACATTGCTGGCTATAGGATCCTAGGTGTCTCAGTGTTCATCTTGTCCTGCTGGTGAGTGTGGCTGTTTCTGGGGGCAGCTGGCTGACATGCCAGGGTGTCTTGAGGCTGGTTTGTCCTGCCGTTGACTGGGTTTGGGGCCCAGGGTGTCCTGGGGCTAGTGCCAGCTCACTGGTGGGTGGAGCTCTGTTTCTGTTCCTGGGTCTCTAGCTGCAGGGCCCTGGGGGCCCCAGAGCTGGTCTCAGTTCACTGTTGTGTGGGGCCAGTTCCTGACATGGCTGGCTGTGGGATCCTAGATGTCCCAAAGGGGGCTTCTACACACTGCAGTGTGGGACCCAATTCCAGAGCTGCTGGCTGAGAGCTCCAAAGTGTCCCAGACCTGGTGTCGACTTGCTGGTACACTGTTCTGGGACTCAGTGGCTGTTGGGGCTGGGGTGGGCCTGCTGGTGGGTGACCTGTTTCCTGTAGGGCAGGCTGCAGGGCTGGAGTTACTCCGGTTGCTATTGTCTGCCTGCTGGTGGGTGGAGCTGGTTCTTGGGTTCTCTGGCTTCAGGACCCTAGAGGGGTCCAGGAGTTGGTGTTTGGGCCACTAGTGCTTGGGTCTGGGTCCAGGGCATACTAGGGCTGGTGCCTACCCACTGATGGGTATAACTGGTCCTGGGGCTAGTGATGACTGCTGTGGGCGGGAACTAGGTCCCAGGGTCTCTGACTGCAGGACCCTGGAGGCCTGGCTTAATGCCTTCTTACTGGTGTATAGGGCCAGTGTGGTATGTCAGGGCCTCTGATTGACAGGTCCAGTTCCAGGGAGTCTTAAGGCAGCAGGCTTGCTTATAGGTGGGGCTGTGTCTCTGCCTGGCTAGTATCTTGTCCTGTCCCAGTATTATTTCCTACAGACTGATGGGTAGGTCTGGGCACTGGTGCTAGTAAGCTAGAGGGATGATTCCAAAATGGCACTTGCTAGCACTAGCGTCCACATGGTAGATGGAGCTCCCCTAAATGGCTGCCTCCAGTGTCTATGTCCCTAGGGTGAGTCCAGTTACCTCTTGCCTCCCTGGGAGGCTCTCCAAGATCAACAGCTGGGTCTGACCCAGGCTCCCTTCAAATTATTGTTTCAGCCCCGGGTCCTGGAGCATGTGAGATTTTGTATGCCCCCTTTAAGAGTGAAGTCTATTTCCCATGGCCCTCTGGCTCTTCCAGAATTAAGCCCTGCCAGCCTTCAAAGCCAAACGTTCTAGTAGACCATCTTCCTGGTGCAGGACTCCTGGGCTGGGGAGCCTTATATGGTGCTCAGATCCCTACCTCCTTGGGGAGAACTTCTGTAATCATAATTATCCTCCCTTTTGTGGATATTGGTATTGACTATACCACATGTCCTCCCCTTCTACTTATCCTATTTTGGTTTCTTCTTTACATCTTTCATTTTAGGAGATCTTTTGTCCTAGTCTTGTGGTCTGTCTCATCAATAGTTGCTCTGTAAATTGAATAACTTTTGTGTTTCCATGGAATGAGAGGAGTTCAGAATTTTCATACTCTGCCATCTTGGCCACTCCACCCTGATATCAGGATATTTTTGAGGTTAATTTGTGCCACTACTGGTGATGTCCGTGATGTTCACTTGGAGTTTTTATTCAGAGTGCTGCTCTAAATATCTACAATTTTAAATTAATATGTTTCCAGGGGAAATGGCAAGCCACTCCAGTGTTCTTGACTGAGAAATCCCATGGCAGAGGAGCCTGGTTGGATACAGTTTATGGGGTCACAAAGAGTTGGACACAACTTAGTGACTGAGCACACACATTGAATAATAAACAATTTCTGTGCCATTAGTGTGACACTGAATTTGCAGTTACTTTGTAATATTTTATCTTTTGCATTTATTTTTTTTATCTTTTGCATTCATTTTTGAATGTACAAAAATGTATATAATATATACTTGCTGTTGAGTTTTAAGTATACATCTCTGAAACCATCTTCATAATCTATGCTATTAACCTATGCATCACCTCCATGATTTTCCTCTTTCCATGTTATTTTATTACTGCTTGTGTGTGTTTGTGTGATAACAACAGTTAACCTATGTTTTTAAAACCTGAATAATATTCCATTGTTCACATATACCCCATTTTCACTATCTTTACTTCCATTCATGGACTTTCAGATTTCTTCTGCATCTTGGCTATTGTGAATAATGGAGCAGCAAACATGGAGAACATCTTTCCAAAGTCCTGATTTCAATTCCTTTGGATATATACCCAAATGTGGAATAGCTGGATCATAAGGTGGTTCTTTTTAATTTTTTTGAGGTAACTCCATACTGTTTTCCACAGTGCCTAACCAATTTGCATCCCCTCCAACAGTATGTACATGAGTTCCCTTTTCTCCATATCCTCTCCAACACTTGTTAACTCCTGTCTTCTTGACGGTAGTCATTCTAACAAGTGAGAGAAGATATCTCTTTTGGTTTTGATTTGCATTTCCCTGATAGTGATCTTGAGAATCTTTTCATGTGCCTTTTGGCTATTTGGTTGTCTTTTTTGGGGGAAAATCTCTTTGGTCCCTCTACCTGCGTTCTAATTGGATATTTTTGTTGTTATTGAGTTGCAAGTGTTCTTTATCTATTTTGTGTATTAACCTCTTATCCTATATGTATTTTGCAAGTATTTTCTTCCATTCTTCAGTTTGCTTTGTTTGTTGATTGTTTCCTTTGATGTACATAAGCTTTAAGTTTCATATAGTCCCATTTGTTATTTTTTTGCTTTTGTTGTTTGTGCTTTTGCTGTCAGATCCAAAAACTCATTTCCAAGACAGACAGTGAGGAGCTCCTATATTTTCTTATAGAAGTATTAGGTCTTAAGTTTAAGCATTTAATCCACTTAAATTTATTCTGTGAGTGTTAGTAAGATAGGGGTCCAATTTCATTTTTCTGCATGTAGTTATTGTTTTCCCAACACCATTTATTGAAGAGACCATCTTTCCTTATTGGGCGTTCTTGGATCCCTTGTCAAATATTAGTTGACTATACAGTTGACATGAGGGTTTAATACTGAATTCTTTATTGTAGCCCATTTGTCTATGTGTCTATATTTATACCAGTACCATATTGTTTTAATTATTATAGTTCTGTAGTATCAAACTATCATTTTGATATCAAGAAATATAATGCCTCCAGCTTTGCTTTTTCTCATGATTGCTTTGGCTATTTGGGTTTTTGGTGGTTCCATATAAATTGTAGGATTCTTATGTCTATTTCTGTGAAATATACCATTGCAATTTGGTAGAGATTGCAAGAATATATAGATATCTTTGGGTAGAATGGACATTTTAACAATATTAACTCTTCTGACCCATACACATGGGGTCTCTTTCCATTTGTTCACGTTGTCTTTGCTTTCTTTCATCAAAGTCATGGTTTTTGTTGTGTAGATCATTCACTTGCTTGGCTAATTTTATTCCCAGGTATTTTATTGTTTCTGGTGCTATTGTGAGTGGGATAATTTATGTCTTTTTCAAATGTTTTATTATTTGTAGAGAAATGCAACCGATTTCTGTATGTTGATTTTATATCCTGCAATTTTACTGTATTTTTATCAGTTACAACAGTTCTCTTTTTGTTGCTATTGTAGGCATTTTAGGACTTTCTCCATATAAGATAGGGCTTCCCTGGTGGCTCAGATGGTAAATAATCTGCCTGCAATGCGGGAGACCTGGCTTTGATCCCAGGGTCAGGAAGATCCCTGGAGAAGGGAACGGCTACCCACTCCAGTATTCTTGCCTGGGAAATCCCATGGACAGAGCAGCCTGGTGGGCTACAGTCTATGGGGTTGCAAAGAGTTGAACACAACTGAGCAACTAACACTTACTGTGTAAAATAATATCAGTTGCAAACAAAGACAATTTTACTTCTTCCTTTCCTAGTTGGATAACTTTTCTTTCTTTGTCTTGCCTGATTGCTCTGGTTAGGACTTCCAGTACTCTACTGAATAAGAGTGGTGTGAATGATCACACTTATTTTATTCATGATCTTAGAGGAAAAGATTTCAGCCTTTCACCATTGAGTGTGATGTTGATATTGCGTTTGGTGTATAAAGCCTTTATCATGTTGAGGTGTGTTTCTTCTATTACCCAATCTTTCGAGAATTTTTATTCTGGATGGATGTTGTATTTCATTAAATTATTTCTGTACATCTATTGAGATGATCATATGATTTTTATCTTTAATTCTATTAGTGTGGAAATATATCACATTTATTGGTTTTTGTATGTTGAATTACCCTTGCATCTCAGAGATAAATCCCACTTTCTCATGGTATATAATTCTTTTAATGTACTGTTGAGTTTGGCTTCGTAATATTTTGTTGAAAAATTTTACATGTGTAATCATTAGGGATATTGACCTATAGTTTTCTTTTCTTGTAGTGTCCTTATCTGGCCTTGGTATTAGAGTAATGCTGGTCTTATGAGATGAGTTTGGAAGTATTCCCTTCTCTCCAACTTCTTTGGGAAGAATTTGAGAAGGATTTGTGTAAATTCTTTTTTTGTTTTTGTTTTTTTTGTAAATTAATTTATTTATTTTAATTGGAGGTGAATTACTTTACAATACTGTAGTGTTTTTTGCCATACATTCACATGAATCAGCCATGGGTGTACATGTGTCCCCCATCCTGAACCCTCCTCCCACCTCCCTCCCCATCCCATCCCTCAGGGTTGTCCCAGTGCACCGGCCCTGAATGCCCTGTCTCATGCATCAAACATGGTCTGGAAATCTATTTCACATATGGTAATATATATGTTTCAATGCTATTCTCTCAAATCACCCCACCCTCACCTTCTCCCACAGACTCCAAAAGTCTGTTCTTTACGTATGTGTCTCTTTTGCTGCCTTGCATGTAGGGTCCTCATTACCATCTTTCTAAATCTCATATATATGCATTATTATACTGTATTGGTGTTTTACTTTCTGACTTATTTCACTCTGTATAATAGGCTCCAGTGTCATCCACCTCATTAGAACTGATTCAAATGCACTCTTCTTGATAGCTGAGTAATATTCCATTGTGTATGTGTACCACTGCTTTCTTATCCATTCATCTGCTGATGGACATCTAGGTTGCTTCCATGTCCTAGCTATTGTAAACAGTGCTGTGATGATCACTGGGGTACACGTGTCAAGTCACCTGGTATAGAGATTGTCTATTTCAGGAGGCTTTTGATTACTGATTTAATCTTTGTATACGTTACTGGTATGTTAAATTTCTCTGTTTTTTCATGATTCAATCTGAATGGTCTAGTGGTTTTCCTTACGTTCTTCAATTTAAGCCTGTATTTGGAAATAAGGAGTTCTTCAATTTAAGCCTGTATTTGGAAATAAGGAGTTCATGATCTGAGCCACAGTCAAATCCAGGCCGAGTTTTTACTGACTGTATAGAGCTTCTCCATCTTTGGATGCAAAGAATATAATCAATTTGATTTTGGTGTTGATCATCTGGTGATGTCCACGTGTAGAGTCTTCTCTTCTGTTGTTGGAAGAGGGTGTTTGGTATGACCAGTGCATTCTCCTGGCAAAACTCTTCTAGCCTTTGCCCTGCTTCATTCTGTACTCCAGGATCAAATTTGCCTGTTACTCCAGGTGTTTCTTGACTTCCTACTTTTGCATTCCAGTCCCTTATAGTGAAAAGGACATCTTATTTGGGTGTTAGTTCTAGAAGGTCTTGTAGGTCTTCATAGAACTGTTCAACGTCAGCTTCTTCAGCATTACTGGTCGGGGCATAGACTTGTATTAATTACCATGATAATGAATGGTTTGCCTTGGAAATGAACAGAGATTATTCTGTCATGTTTGAGATCGCATTCAAGTGCTGCATTTTGGACTCTTCTGTTGACTATGATGGCTACTCCATTTCTTCTAAGGGATTCTTGCCCATAGTAGTAGATATAATGGTCATCTGAGTTAAATTCACCCATTACAGTTCATTTTAGTTCACTGATGCCTAAAATTTCAACATGCACTCTTGCCGTCTCCTGTTTGACCACTTCCAATTTGCCTTGATTCATGAACCTAACATTCCAGCCTCCTATGTGATATTGCTCTTTATAGCATCAGACCTATTATATCGGACCTATTAGCATTGGATTATACAGTGGAAGTGAGAAATAGATTTAAGGGACTAGATCTGATAGAGTTCCTGATGAACTATGGACAGAAGTTTGTGACATTGTACAGGAGACAGGGATCAAGACCATCCCCAAGAAAAAGAAATGCAAAAAAAGCAAAATGACTGTCTGAGGAGGCCTTACAAATAGCTATGAAAAGAAGAGAAGTGAAAAGCAAAGGAGAAAAGGAAAGATATACTCATTTGAATTCAGAGTTCCAAAGAACAGCAAGGAGAGATAAGAAAGCCTTCCTCAGTGATCAGTGCAAAGAAATAGAGGAAAACAATAGAATGGGAAAGACTAGAGATCTCTTCAAGAAAATTAGAGATACCAAGGGAATGTTTCATGCAAAGATGGGCTCAATAAAGGACAGAAATTGTACGAACTGCTGAAACTCCAGTACTTTGGCCACCTCATGTGAAGAGTTGACTCATTGGAAAAGACCCTGATGCTGGGAGGGATTGGGGGCAGGAAGAGAAGGGGATGACAGAGGATGAGATGGCTGGATGGCATCACCGACTGTATGGGCATGAGTTTGAGTAAACTCTGGGAACTGGTGATGGACAGGGAGGCCTGGCGTGCTGCAATTCATGGGGTCGCAAAGAGTTGGACACGACTGAGCGACTGAACTGAACTGACTGAACAGAAGCAGAAGATATTAAGAAGAGGTGGCAAGAATACACAGAAGAACTGTACAAAAAAGATCTTCATGACCCAGATAACCACAATGGTGTGATCACTCACTGAGAGCCAGACATCCTGGAATTGGAAGTCAAGTGGGCCTTAGGAAGCATCACTACGAATAAAGCTAGTGGAGGTGTTGGAATTCCTGTTGAACTATTTCAAATCCTAAAAGATGATGCCGGGAAAGTGCTGCATTCAATATGCCAGCAAATCTGGAAAACTCAGCAGTGGCCACAGGACTGGAAAACGTCAGTTTTCATTCCAATCCCAAAGAAAGGCAATGCCAAAGAATGCTCAAACTATTGCACAATTGCACTCATCTCACTTGCTAGTAAAGTAATGCTCAAAATTCTCTAAGCCAGGCTTCAACAATACATGAACTGTGAACTTCCAGATGTTCAAGCTGGTTTTAGAAAAGGCAGAGGAACCAGAGATCAAATTGCCAACATCTGTTGGATCATTGAAGAAGCAAGAGAGTTCCAGAAAAACATCTATTTCTGCTTTATTGACTATGCCAAAGACTTTGACTGTGTGGATCACAATAAACTGTGGAACATTCTGAAAGAGATGGGAATACCAGACCACCTGACCTGCCTCTTGAGAAATCTGTATGCAGGTCAGGGAAGCAACAGTTAGAACTAGACATGGAACAATAGACTGGTTCCAAATAGGAAAAGGAGTACATGAAGGCTATATATTGTCACCCTGCTTATTTAACTTATGTGCAGAGTACATCATGAGAAATGCTGGACTGGATGAAGCACAAGCTGGAATCAAGATATGCCGGGAGAAATATCAGTAACCTCAGATATGCAGATGACACCACCCTTATGGCAGAAAGTGAAGAAGAACTAAAGAGCCTCTTGATGAAAGTGAAAGAGGAGAGTGAAAAAGTTGGCTTAAAACTCAACATTCAGAAAACTAAGATCATGGCATCTGGTCCAGTCACTTCATGGCAAATAGATGGGGAAACAGTGGCAGACTTTATTTTGGGGGACTTCAAAATCACTGCAGATGGTGACTGCAGCCATGAAATTAAAAGACGCTTACTCTTTGAAAGAGAAGTTATGACCAACCTAGACAGCATATTAAAAAGTGGAGACATTACTTTGCCAACAAAGGTCTGTCTAGTCAAAGCTATGGTTTTTCCAGTAGTCATATATGGATGTGAGATTTGGACCATAAAGAAGTCTAATTGCTGGAAGAATTGATGCTTTTGAACTGTGGTGTTGGAGCAGACTCTTGAGAGTCCCTTGGACTGCAAGGAGATCCAATCAGTCCATCCCAAAGGAAAGCAGTCCTGAATATTCATTGGAAGGACTGATGTTGAAGCTGAAACTCCAATACTTTGGCCACCTGATGCAAAGAACTGACTCATGGGAAAAGACCCTGATGCTGGGAAATGTTGAAGTCAGGAGGAGAAGGGGATGACAGAGGATGAGATGGTTGGATGGCATCACCGACTCAATGGATATGAGTTTGAGTAAACTCTGGGAGTTGGTGATGGACAGGGAGGCCTGGCATGCTGCAGTCCATGTGTTCGCAAAGAGTTGGACAAGACCAAGTGACTGAACTGAACTGATGATTCAGTCTTGGTAGGTTGTATATTTCTAAGAATTTATCCATTTCCCCTAGGTTATCCGATTTGTTGGTTCATAGTTGTCTCTCATTAGCCTTGTGTTTCTGTAGTATCAGTTGTAATGTCTCCTTTTCACTTATGGCTTACTTTGAGTCCTCTCTATTTTTTCCTGGTCTAGCTTAAGGTTTGTCATTTTTGTTAATTTTTCTCAAAAAATCAGCTTTTAATTTTGTTGATCATTTCTATTGTTTTTCTGGTCTCTATTTCACTTATTTCCTCGCTGATCTTTATTATTCAATTTCTTCTACTAACTTTGGACTTTCTTCTCCTTTTTCTAGTTCCTTGAGGAGTGATGTTAGATTTTTTGGAGACTCTTCTAACTTCTTAATATATGTATTTATCAGTATGAACTTACCTCTCAAAATATCTTTTGTAGCATCCCATAGTTTTTGGTGTGTTGTATTTTTATTTTCATTTCTTTCAAGATATTTTTTGATATCCATTTTGATTTCTTCTTTGAGCTATTGGTTGTGCACAAGTGTATTGCTTAATTTCTACAGATTTTTAGACATTTCGGTTTTCTTCTTGTTGATTTGTATTTTCATAACATTATGGTTGGGTAAGATATTTGGTATGATTTAAATCTTAAATTTGCTAAGATTTGTTTTGAGGTATATCATGTGATCTATCCTGGAAAATGTTCTTTGGGCAGTTGAGAAGAATGTGCATTCTGCTGTTGTTGGATGGAATGTTCTAAACATGTCTGTTCAGTTCAGTTCAGTTGCTCAGTAGTGTCAGACTTTTTGTGACCCCAAGGATTGCAGCAGACCAGGCTTCCCTGTCCATCACCAACTCCCAGACCTTGCCTAAACTCATGTCCATCAAGTTGATGATGCCATCCAACTGTCTCATCCTCTGTCATCCCCTTCTCCTCCCGCCTTCAATCTTTCCCAGCGTCAGGGTCTTTTCCAGTGAGTTAGTTCTTCGCATCATATGGCCAAAACATTGGAGCTTCAGCTTCAGCATCAGTCCTTCCAATGAATATTCAGGACTGATTTCCTTTAGGATTGACTGGTTAGATTTCCTTGAAATCCACACGACTCTCAAGAGTCTTCTCCAACACCACAGTTCAAAAGCATCAGTTCTTCAGCACTCAGCTTTCTTTGTGGTCCAACTCTCACATCCATACATGGCTACTGGAAAAACCATAGCTTTGACTAGATGGACCTTTGTTGGCCAAGTAATGTCTCTGATTTTTAATATGCTATCTAGGTTTGTCATAGCTTTGTTATAGTTTGACTGCAGCCATGAAATTAAAAGACACTTGCTCCCTGGAAGAAAAGCTATGACAAATATGCCTGTTAGGTTCTTTTGGTTTAGAGTATCATCCCATGTCATTGTTTCTTTGTTAATTGTTTATCTGTATGATCTACCCATTGCTGGAAGTGGGGTATTGAGACCCCTTACTGTTATTGTGTTGTTGTCTACTTATCCCTTCAGATTTAATGACCTTCTTTTTCTCTTATACCATTTATGGCTTAAAGTCTATTTTGTCTAAGTACAGTAACTCTCACTTTCTTTTGGTTTCTATTTGCCTGGAATATCTTTTTCAAGCCCTTCATTTTGAGTCTATGTGTGTCCTTACAGCTGAAATGAGTCCCTTATAGGCACCATATAGTTGAGTTTTGCTTTTTTATCCAAGCAGACAACTCTGTCACTTTTGATTAGTGAATTCAGTCCATTTGGAGTAATTATTTATACTTAGGGACTTACTTATACCATCTTATGGATTGCTTTCTGGTTATTTAGTATTTGCCATTGTTTCCTTTGCCCTCTGTTTCTGCCTATTTTTTAAGTGGTAATTTTCTGTGATGGTATGCTCTGTTTCCCCCTTTTTAAATATGTTGTGAACTTACTCTAGATTTTTGCTTTGTGGTTACTATGATGCTTACATAAAACATCACATAGATAAAGCAGTCCACTATATGCTAATAGCCAGTTATCTTTGTTTGCTTACAAAAGCTCCATCCTTTTATCACCTCTTTGATATTTTTGATAGCACAATTTACCTCTTTTCATATTGTGTATCCATTAACAAATTATATTACAATTTTTTAAAACTTGTCATTTGATACTTGAGTATAGTTGACTAACAATGTTGTGTTATTTTCAGGTATACAGTAAAAAGAGTCAGTTATACATATATATATACATCTACTCTTTTTCAAATTCTTTTCCCACTTAGATTATTATGTAATATTGAGCAGAGATCCCTGTGCTATACAGTAGGACCTTATTGGTTATCCCTTTAAAATATAGCAGCATGTATATGCCAATCTAAAATTCCCTAACAATCCTCCTCCACACTCTTCCCCCTTGGTAACCATAAGTTCCTTCACTGAGAGTCTGTTTCTGTTTTGTAAATAAGTTCAATTGTGTCTTTCCTTTTTTAGATTCAGCATATAAGGGATATCATATGATATTTGTCTTTCTCTGTCTAACTTACTGCACTCAATATGACAATTTTTGGATCTATCCATGTTGCTGCAAATGCCATTATATAATTCCTTTTAATGATGAGTATTCCATTGTATATATGTACAACAGCTTCTTTATCCATTTGTCTGTCAATGGACATTTTCTTCCATGTCTTGTCTATTGTAAATAGTGTTGCAATGAACACTGGGGTGCATGTATCCTTTTGGACCATGCCTTTCTCCAGATATATGCCCAGGAGTGGGCTGGCAGGATCATATGGTATCTCTATCTTTAATTCTTTTTTTTTTTTAAACATTTTAATATGAATATTTTGGTTTTTTTTTTTAATTTTAATTTTTTCATTTATTTTTATTAGTTGAAGGTTAATTACTTTACAGTATTGTAGTGGTTTTTGCCATACATTGACATGAATCAGCCATGGATTTACATGTGTTCCCCATCCCGATCCCCCCTCCCGCCTCCCTCCCCATCGGATCCCTCTGGGATC
Source organism: Cervus canadensis (assembly GCF_019320065.1). Taxonomy (NCBI): domain Eukaryota; kingdom Metazoa; phylum Chordata; class Mammalia; order Artiodactyla; family Cervidae; genus Cervus; species Cervus canadensis. The sequence continues at coordinate 37,421,238 of NC_057419.1, forward strand.
TGCACCAGCCCTGAACACTTGTCTCGTGTATTCAACCTGGGCTGGTGATATGTTTCACCCTTAATAGTATACTTGTTTCAATGCTATTCTCTCAGAACATCCCACCCTCGCCTTCTCCCACAGAGTCTCAAAGTCTGTTCTGTATGATAACCCTATATGCAAAACAGAAAAAGAGACACAGATGTATCTTTAATTCTTAAAGAACCTCCACAGTGGCTGTACCAATTTACATTCCCACCAACAGTGTAGGTGGATTCCTTTTTCTCCACACCCTCTCCAGTTTTTATAGTTATAGTTGTTTTAATACTTTGTCCTTTAACATTTATACTAGAATTAAGCGATAACACACCACCATATTACAGTATCAGAGTATTCTGAATTTGACTGTATGCTTAGCAAAGTCTTTATCTCTCCTTCCTTTCTGAAAGACAACTTTGCCAGGTAAAGTATTCTTGCTTGGCAGTAATTTTTTTCTTTCAGCACTCTGAATATATTATGGTATTCTCTACTGGCCAGCAGGGTTTCTGCTGAGAAATCCCTTGATAGCCTTCCCTTATGTGTGAAGACTTTTTTTCTCTTACTGCTTTAACATTTTGTCTTTATTATTTGATTTTAGACATTTTTGTTATAATATGTCTTGAAGAAGATTGTTTTAGGTTGAAATTTTGGCATGACCCATCAGTTTCATGAATTGGAATATCCAAATCTCTCCCCAGATTTGGGAAGTTCTTGGATGTTGTTGCTTTAAATAAGGTTTTTTAAGCTTTTTGCTTCTTTATTTTCTGTTCCCCTTTGGGACTCCAATAATGAAATGGCTGTTTTGTTTAATGCTATCCTGTAATCCAGGTTTTATTCACTCAGTTTTCCTCTTTTTTCTTTTTGTGCCTTTGACTGGATGCTTCAAATTACTTATCCTCTAGTTTGCTAATTCTTTATGTTTTGCTGAATCTTCTGTAAAACTATCTAATAAAGATTTAAGTATAGTCATTGTATTCTTTAACTCTAGGATTTCTGGTTTTTTATGATTTTTTTTGGTTGAACTTCCTATTTTGTTCATGCATTGCTTTCATAATTACAATTTTTGTCTTTTAATCTTTATACTGGTTTATTTAAGTGGCCAATCCTCAGCCTTTACTACTGGGATTTTTTTCATTCCTGTACATACTTCTTGTATGTAGCCTTTTCTTCCACTTAGAGAGGACCCTTTAACATTTCTTATAGGGTTAGTTTAGTATTGATGAACGCTTAATTTTTGCTTGACTGAGAGTTTCTTTATCTCTCCTTCAATTCTAAATGATAAACTTGCTTGGTAGAGTATCCCATTGCAGGTTTTTCCATTTCAGCCCTTTATATGTATCATGCCACTCCCTCTGGCCTGCAGAGTTTCTCCAGAAAATGCAGCTGATAGATTTATGCTATGTCCCTAATATATGACTTTTGTTTTTCTTTTGTTGTCTTTAGAATTCTCTTTTATCTTTATTTATTTTTAAATTATTTATTTATTTTACTTTACAACATTGTATTGGTTTTGCCATACATTGACTTGAATCTGCTATGGGTGTACATGTGTTCCCCATCCTGAACCCCCCTCCCAACTCCCTCCCTATCCCATCCCTCTGGGTCATCCCAGTGCACCAGCCCTGAGCATCCTGGTGGGCTATATCCCAGGGATACAGGATGCTCTTTTATCTTGAACTTTTACCATTTTAATTGTGATAAGTCTTGCTGTGATTCTCTTTGTGTTCATCTTGTTTGGGACCCTCTGTGTTCTTGAATCTGAATATCTGTTTTCTTCTTCAGGCTCGTGATGTTTTCAGCTATAATTTCATTAAATGCAGTCTCAACCCCCTTCTTTCTCTCTCCTCCTTCTGGGATCCCTGTAATATGAATGCTGATATACTTGATGTTATCTCAAAGATCCTTTAAACTGTTTTCATTTTTAATTTGTTTTTCTATTGGCTCTTTTCATTGAGTGGTTTCCATTATTCTATCTTCTGGATAACTTAAGTGTTCTATACCACCTAGTTTGCTGTTCATTCCTTCTAGTATGTTTTTCATTTTAGTTTTTAGTTATTCTCCAGTTCTGATTGGTTCTTTTCTATATTTTCTAGTTCTTTGTTAAAACTTTCTCTGTATTCATCTATTCCTTTCCTTACCTCAGTTTCTTATTCTTATTACTAATGCTTTGAATTCTTTATCTAGTGGATTGTTTGTTTCTGTTTCATTAATGTTTCCAGGGTTTTTCTCTTGTTCTTTCAATTAAAACAGATTCTTCTATCTTCTCATTTTGCTTATTTTTGTCTGTCTATATGAAATTAGGTCAAACAATCACTTGTGGTGATTTTGAAGAGGTGTCCTTATGTGGGAGTACCACTATAGAGTTTGTGTGTGCCTAGTGGCTTTGGTGGGAGAGAGGGATTTGAAGTGAACATAAACCAAGTCTTTCCTTAAGGTGCTGGCAGCTATCACCTTGATAGAGGGTGAAGTGAAAGTGAAAGTCGCTCAGTTGTGTCCGACTCTTTGCGACCCCATAGACTGTCCATGGGATTCTCCAGGCCAGAATACTGGAGTGGGTAGCCTTTCCCTTCTCCAGGGGATCTTCCCAACCCAGGGATGGAACCCAGGTCTCCCGCACTGCAGGCAGATTCTTTACCAGCTGAGCCACAAGGGAAGCCCGGTAGGGCTGGAGATGTAAGGGCTGGAGCTAGAGCTGGGTGTGAGGTGGGATTTCCCCTCAGTGGCAGTCACTACCCTACTGGGGATGGGGTGGGTCCCAAGTTGCTGGAGAAGAGGCCCTGAGGGTTGGGTCCAACCTGACTCAGTTCCTCTTAAGTGTGTCCTCTTTTGTGTCCCAGCACCAGCACTCTTAGCACCAGAGTGGAGCAGTGCTGGAGCAAGAGGGGCTGGTATGGATATTCAGCAAGGGTCAGGGTGCATGCTGTGGTGGTCTGGCTGCTATGAGAGACCTGGTCTATCTCTGATGCAATGCCTGTACCGTCACTTGTAATGGCTGCCCCATTCCTGCTCTGATGCCTCTCAAAGTCTGAGCGACTGCAGCATCTCACTGTTGGTCATGGCTGCTCATGCTCCAGTGTGGAGCTGCAATGCAAAGCAAATTGTGCTGGAACATTTGCTAGGTTCAGACTGGGATACATGCTGGAGTGGTCAAGGGAAATGAGTCAGCCAGATATGTGGTTTCTATCTGCCTTTTTTGCCTTGCTTAAAAACAAGGCAAAAAAGCAAGTATTTGCATGCTCCTTGACCAGAGTCCCTGTTTTCCACAGCCCTCTCGTTAGTCCACAGGCCTTTTGACCAGCCAAGAGGGTTTGTCTTCTCTTTGTCAGATCCCAGGGCTGGGGCACTCAATATGTGGCTTGAACCACTCACTTCCCAGGGAGCATCTCCACCTATGTAATCTCACTTTTCCTGTGAGTCCCTTCCTAGGGGCACAGGTCCTGACCTGATCTCATCTCTTCCCCCTCCTACCTGGTTACACATACATCTTTCTTACAGCCTTGATTGTACAGGAGCCTTTCTGCCAGTCCCTATTTAGTTTTCAGTGAGAATTGTTCCACATGTGGGTATATTTTTGATGTGTTTGTTGGGGGAGGTGAGTTCTCTGTCCTCCTATTCCGCCATCTTGAAGAATCCCATGAACAGAGGAGCCTGGCAGGCTATAGTCCATGGGGTCACGAGTCAGACACAACTTAGCGACTAAACCACCACCATCATTCTGCCATCTTGGTTCAAGCCTGTTTTCCTAATTTCATTGAATTGTCTCTCTGTGTTTTATTATAGTTCACTGATTTTTTTTTTAAATTACCATTCTAAATTCTTTTTCAGACAGCTCATAGATCTCCATTTCTTTAGGGTCAACTATCATAGTTTTATTAGTTTCCTTTGGTGATGTCATGTTTCCTTGATTATTTATGATCCTTGTGGCCTTAAATTGACTTCTGTATATTTGAAGAAGTAGAGATCTCTTTTGGTGTTTACAAATTGGCTTGAGCAAGGAAATCTCTTCACCAGTTAGCTCATCCAGAGATTCTGAGAGGGGGGTGGTCATCTAGTGGTGTCTGTAGGTAGGCTTTCCCCTGGAATCCTTGGGTGGGCAGATCTGGTGCATGGGAAGTTCTGTTGGTTAGTTCCATAGGGCTATGTGAGATCTTTTCTTCTTTGTTAATGTAGGTATTTGTTGCTGTATACTTTCCTCTTAGTACTGATCTGAGTCAGTTTATAGACTCAGAATCACTTAAAAGAAAGGGAGGTTTGGTCCCCTTAAGAAAGGGCCAAAGTATGCCACCCAAATTTTATACTGTTAATTGTTCTCCCAGCCTTCCCCAAAGGTATCTGTGGCCTTCAAACAGTGTGACTTGCACATTGGGGAAAAGGAAATAACCAGACCTTTGGAGGATGACTGAGCATAGCCTCTGAACTGATACTAATTCCAGGAGACCCAAAATATCATTGTATTCTACCAGTCACAGTAGGGACTTATGGACATCAGGTTATCAATGGAATTTTAACTCAGGTCCATCTCAAAATGGATCTGGTGAGTCACAGAACCCATCCTATGGTTAGTATTTTCCCAGTTCTGGAATACATAATTGGAATAGTCATACTAAGTAGCTGGTAGAATCCCTATATTGGTTCTTTGACCTGTGAAATTAAGTTATTATGATAGGAAATGCCAAGTGAAAGCCATTAGAATTGTTTCTAAATAGGAAAATAGTAAACAAAAAACAATACTGCATTCCTGGAAGCACTGCAGAGATTACTGCCACCATCAAGTACTTGATGAATGCAGGGGTGGATGATCCCCACCACATACCAATTTGACTTGCCTATTTACCCTGTGCAGAAAACAGATGGATCTTGGAGAATCATGGTGGATTATCATATACTCAATCAGATGATGCCTCCAATTGCAGCTGCTGTACCAGGTATGATTTCATCACTTGAGATACATACCCCCTGGTATCTTGGATGCAACTATTGATCTGGAAAATGCTTTTTAAAAATCCATACCTGTTAAAAGACCACCAGAAGCAGTTCATTTTCAGCCAGCTAGGTCAGAAATACACCTTTACTGTACCACCTAAGAGGTAAATCAACTCTCTAGCTCTATGTCATAATTTAGTTTGAAGGAGTCTTGATCCATTTTCTTTTCCATAAGACATCACACTGTTCTGTTACATTGATGATGTTATGCTGATTGAAACTAGTGACATGGAAGAAACAACTACTCTAGATTTATTGATAACATATTTACATGTCAGATGGTGGAAAATAAAGCTGGCAAAAATCAGGGGGCTTCTACCTCAGTGAAATTTCTAGGGATCCAGTGGTATGGGGCATGTTGAGATATTCCCTTTAAGGTGAAGGATAAGCATTGCATCTGGCCTCTTCTACAACCAAAAAAAAAAAAAAAATCACAATGCATAGTGAGTCTCTTTGGATTTTAGAGGCAACATTTTCTGCATTTGAGTGTGGTTACTCTGACATGCTTAGCAATCTGAAAAGGTGTTAGTTTTGAATGAGCCAGAATAAGAGATGGCTCTGCAACAGGTCTAAACTGTCATGCAAGTTGCTATGCTGCTTGGACCATTGGATCCAGCAGATCCAATAGCTCTTAAAATGTCAGTAGCAAACAGCAATGCTGTTCAGAGCTTTTGGAAGCCTCCCAAAGGTGAATCAGAGTGCAGACCCTTAGGATTTTGGAGCAGATTCCTGCTATCCTTTATGGATAACAACTTTCTTTTTGAGAAACAGATATGGCTTGCTGGTTGGAGGCCTTAGTAAAGACAGAATGCTCAACCATGGGCCACAAAGTTACTCTGCAACCTGAGATGCCCATCATGAATTGAATATCTGACCCACTAAACCATAAAGTTGGGTACACATAGCAGTACTCCTTTATCAAGAAGAAGTGGCATATACTAGATAGGGTTCAAGCAAGGTTTAAAGACTCATGAGTTACATGAAGAAGTGGCACAAATACCCGTGTTTCCCACTCCTGCTACACTACCATCTCTCTATAAGCCTGTATCTGTGACCTCATGAGAAGTTCCCTACAATCAGTTGACAAAGGAGAGAAGATTGGGCCTGGTTGACAGGTAGTTCTGCGTGATATGCTGGCACCAGCCCAAAGTTGACAGCTGCAGCACTGTAGCCATTTTATGAGACATCTCTGAAGGAGAGTGGTGAAGGGAAGTCTTCACATTGGGTAGAATGCTGAGCAATACACCTGGTTGTTCACTTTGCTTGAAAGGAGAAATAGCCATACATATGATTACATATTGAGTCATGGGCTATGGCCAGTGGTTTGGCCGAATGGTCAGGGACCTGGAAGGAACATCATTGAAAAATTGGTGACAACAAACTTTGAGGAAGAGGTATATGATAGACTTCTCTGGAAAAAAAGCTTGAAGATATTTGTGTTCCATGTGAATGCTCACCACAGTGTGACTCCAGCAGAAGAGGATTTTGATAATCAAGTGGATAGGAGGGCCTGTTCTGTGCATTGTCAGACTCTCTGTATCCACTTCTGTCATTGTCCAATGTGTTTATGAACAAAGTGGTCTTGGTGGCAGGGAGGGAAGTTATACATAGGCTAAGCAACATGGACCTCTATTCACCAAGTGGCCTGGTTAGAGCCACTGCTGAGTGCCCAGTCTGCCAGCAGCAGAGACCAACACTGAGTCCTGATATGACATGGTTTACCATGGTGATCAGCCAGTTACCCCGTGGCAGATTGGTTATCCTGTCAACTTGATAAGGCCATGAGGTACCCAGATATTTCACCAAACATAATAAGATTAACATTAAATCAGCTGACTGAGTATAGCAGGTTTTACTCCCTAATGTGGGTGGGCCCCATTCCATCAGCTGAAGGCCTGAATAGGTCAAAAAGATTGACCCTCTCCGAGTAAGGGAGAATTCTTCTTGACTGACTGCTTTTGAACTGTGACTTGTTTTTTTTTCCTGCCTTCAGACTTGAACTGAAATATAAGCTCTTCCTAGGTCTAGAACCTATCAGTTTCCAGCTAGGAATGCAGATAGGAATGACAACTTTGACTTTTCTGGTTCTCAGGCCTACAGAATTAGATTAGAACTAAACCATTGGCTCTTCTGGTATCTCCAGCTTGCCGAGTCACTCTGCATATTATGGAACTTGTCCACCTCCATAAATGTGTGTGTTATTTCCTTACAATAAATCTCTATATAATACTGTTTTTCTTCCCTCTTCTTCCCCCTTACCATATAACATAAGCTATATTGACTTCACAACATACTTAAGTATGATTGCTAACTTTATTCTTTTTATAGTTTTATTGAGATGTAATTGACATATAATACTGAATAAGTTTAAGGTCTACAACATAGAGATTTGATATATGTATATACTGTGAAATGATTACAATAAGTTTAGTTAACATCCATCACCACACATAGTTACAAATTTTTCCCCTGTGTTGAGAGCTTTTAAGATTTACTCTCTTGGAAACTTTCAAATATATGATACAGTATAACTATAGATGCCACACTATATATTACATCCTCAGAACTTATTTACCTTATACTAGAAAGTTGTTCCTTTTGACCACTCTCACCCAATTCCACCCTCACCCTTAAATATTGTTAGCTTTATATCATAGTATCTAAGTTACAGAATATAAAGGAGAAGAGTGAACATCACCCAAATAGTTTGCTTCCTTTTCTAGGGTAAGGGGTAGTGCATTTTTGGCATGAAGATTGGTTGTATCATATTAGGCAGAAGTATGACCTTGCAATTGTCTTTATTTGGAGATTAAGGAGATTTATATGGCTGCTAAGTTGACAAGGGCTGAACATATGATGGTTCATTTTGTGTGTCAATTTGGCTAGGCCACAGTGCCCAGATATTAATATTTGGTCAAATATTACATCTCATAAGTTTTTAGATGACATTAACATTTAAATCAGTGGACTTTGAGTAAAGCAGGTTATCTTCCATAATGTGAGTAGGTCTTATCCAGTGAGTTGAAGAGAAAAGAGAAAGAGAGAAAAGGCTGGGATCTCCAAGAAAGAGGGAATTCTGCCCCTAGACTGCCTTCATACCTGAGCTGCTCAAACCCTTCAGGTTTGGTATCAATGTTTTCATGGGTCTCCAGCTTGCAGACCTGCAATTACATGGGCCAATTCATTAAAAATTCTTTCTCTTTCTCCCTTTCCCCCACCCCTGCCATTCCTCCTCTCTCTCTTTCCTCTCTCTTTCCATATACACATATATCCTATTGGTTCTGTTTCTTTGGAGAATTGTGATTAATATACTGCAAAGGGAATATTCAGTGGATGAATTGCCTGATCACGTCAGCCACTTCACCTGAGATATTCCACTTGGCACTTATAAGAAGAGGAGATAGTTCCACTTCTTGGGGTAAATAAACTTTACAGAAACTTATATCCAGTCCATCAGGCTGTTTCCTTGGAATAACCTGCTGTATATCTGGATCATGTGTAGGCATATGTGATTGTTCAATAGTGAGTTGTGAATCCTATATCAACCCAAAGATGTTCTTTCACTCTACAGCATTCAAAACAAAGATACCACCCCTAAATTAGTAATGATTCACACATCTACTCTAGTGAAGGTTCTTCAGGAAGCTGATAATACTGATCCATAAAATGAAATAATTCCTTCAGATGTATTCCATGTTTTCAGTAGTTTTTTGGTTTTGCCTTCCCTATACCTGGACTACCTTCTTAGTGACCAGAGGTCGTAGAGGTACTGTCAGTTATCTCAATAAAAATTTCCCCTTTGGGGGCATCTCTGAGGCTAGCGTCATAGCTCAAGCTGACCAAAATATGAGGTTGGCCCAGTGTCGGGTTCTACCCCAGCATGCTCTTATTTTCACCTTAATTATTACAGATAACAATAATCAAGGAATCATATATTTAGTGTGTTTCCTTTTGTATCAGTTAGCCAATTTTGGGGGACTTGGGTCTATCATTTCTAGGTTTCATTCATAAATATTACCTTTAGTAACCAGTAACAGGTAGTTATAGGTTCTTGCCATGGGAGAGTAGAAAGCCATCCAGGAATCAGGTTCCTCATTTTCCCACCATTTCATTTTTTCCCTTCCCAGACCACATGTTTCAGTGAGTCAGAGTTATTTTAGCAAATCTCACTTTTTCTGACATGAACACAGTGACTCTGACACCAGCAACCTGGAGTTCGGTCAAACTTCACAAGTAAAAGGCACAGTCATTCATAAGATATCTTCAGATATCAGCCATAAGTTGGAAGATTCTCAAGCCACCTTTACTTGTGACCACTTGGCTCCAAATTCAGAGGTTCTTGATATCCCTTCAGGTTTTGTAATTTGCTGGATGACTCACAGAATACAGGAAAGTACTGTACCTGTGATTGAAGTTTTGTTATAACAAAAGATGAAAACGGAACCAGCCAAAGGCAGAGATGCATATGGTAGGGTATGGGAGAGTACCAAATATTAAGCTTCTCTCTTACTCAAGGATGTGTTACCTTCTCAGCAGATCAGAATGATGCCAATTAGGGAATCTCACCTGAGTTTTTGTGTCCAGAGATTTTATTGAGATTTCATTATGTAAGCAAAATAGATTGAATCACATGGTTTTTAACTCAGTCTCCAATCCTTCGCTTCTCTGGTAATTGGGCTGATTTCACATGGCTTAAAGCCCAAACCTCTAGTCATGTGGCAGTTTTTTTCTGACATGTCTAGGCCCCATTCATAGATGATGGGCCCCTAGATATCTAGGGGCCCATCATGAGTCACCTCATTAACATAAACTATGGCGTGTGGTCCATGATGGGCTTCCCAGGTGACTCAGCTCAGTGGTAAAGAATCTGCCTACCAATGTAGGAGACACAGGAGATGTGGGTTCATTTCCTGGGTTGGGAAGATCCCCTGGAGGAGCAAATGGCAACCCACTCCAGTATTCTTGCCTGGAAAATTCTATGGACAGAGGAGTCTGGCAGGCTACAGTCCATGGGGTCTCAAGAGTCAGACACTGACCGAGTGACTGAGCACACACGCATGATGCCCACAGTGAATAACAAAGACTAGAAGGGCTATCTTCTAGAAACTGGGGACAAAGCCCAGTCAAATTTACTTGTTGCACACTAAGTATACAGAAAAATGCACATCATAAAACATTCACCTTATTGGGATATTCCAAATCTCTGGAATATTGAAAAGATTCTAGCAATGTGCACATAGGAATAAAATAATAATACAAACAACTAAATCTGTGCACAAATTCAACAACTCAGGTGAAATGAACCAATTCCTTTAAAGCCACAAATTACCAAAACTCAACCAATATGAAGTAGATAATTTGGATAGTCCTCTAAAGAAATTGAATTCATAGTTAATTACCTTCTTAAAAAAGATATCTCCAAGCCCAGATGGTTTCACTGGCAAATTCCACTATTCATCTAGAGAAGAATTGAGGCCAATTCTACAATATCTCTTCTCCAGAATAGAGCAGAATGAGAGGGAACACTCCCCAACACATTCTGTGAGACCAGAATTACCTGATAACAAAGCTATCCAATGACAGTGTAGAAAGAATTAAGCAAGAAAGAAACTACAGGTTAATAACTCTCATGAACATAATTGCAAAACCCATCAGAAATATTAGTAAATTGATACTAAACTAGCACATTAATAAAAATTAATAAAATTAGTAAATTGATATAGAGGCAGTGGTGATAGCATGGGAAGTGGCTTCAAGAGATAATGGTGGAGGCAGGAGCAGGGTCATGACTGGTGCCCCAGTTTCTAGCACAGCAGAACAGGAGGCTGCAAAGCACTACGAACCACCATTGGTGTGGCCAGGCTCATTGGCCTGAACAATAACGCCCAGGAACTGGCGGAGAGGAAAGGCGGGGGCCAGAACTCAGCTGGCAGTGGACCAAGCAGACAGAAGAATGGCCCCAGGATGGCCAGCATCACTAGTGAGGCCGAGGGGCCCTCCACTCATGGGCATCCTCCAACCTTGGCTCCAGCCTTCCCTGGACCTCCTTCCCAGTGACTCGAGCAGGGCCTTTGCGCTGGCCCCCGAGAGGCAGGTGACCGACACCCGGCAGAGGGTGAAAGTTTACATGCTCAACAAGGACCAGCCGTGGGACAACCAGGGCACCCAGCATGTCACCTGGCTATATGGAATAGCTGAAGGGTATGTCCCTGCTAGTCAGGGCCTAACAAAATGTGATCCACTGGAGAAGGGAATGGCAAACCACTACAGTATTCTTGCCTTGAGAATCCCATGAACACAATGAAAAGACAAAAAGGTATGACACTGGAAGATGAGTCCCCAGGTTGGTAAGTATCCAATGTGCTAGTGGGGAAGAGCAGAGAAACAGTTGCAGAAAGAATGAAGTGGCTGAGCCAAAACAGAAATGACGCCCAGTTATGGATGTGTCTGGTCATGAAAGTAAAGTCCGATGCTGTAAACAACAATATTGCATAGGAACCTGCAGTGTTAGTCCATGAATCAAGGTAAACTGGACATGGTAAAGCAGGAGATGGCAAGAGCGAACATCGACATTTCAGGAATCAGTGAACTAAAATGGACTGGAATGGGCAAATTTAATTCAGATGACCATTATATCTACTACTGTGGGCAAGACTCCCTTAGAAGAAATGGAGTAGCCCTCATAGTCAAAAAAAGAGTCCAAAATGCAGTACTTGGGTGCAATCTCAAAATGACAGAATGATCTCTGTTCGTTTCCAAGGCAAACCATTCAATATCAAAGTAATCCAAGTCTGTGCCCTAACCACTAATGCCAAAGAAGATGAAGTTGAACGGTTCTATGAAGACCTACAAGATCTTCTAAAATTAACACCAAAAAAATATGTCTTTTTCATCATAGAGAACTGGAAAGTAGCTAAAGTAGGAAGTTAAAGTAAGTCAGGATATACCTGGAGTAACAGGCAAGTTTGGCCTTGGCATACAAAATGAAGCTGGGTGAAGGCTAACAGAATTTTGCCAAGAGAACACCCTGGTCATAGCAAGCACCCTCTTCCAACAACATAAGAGATGACTCTACACATGGACATCACCAGATGGTCAATACTGAAATGAAGCTGATGATGGAGGAGCTCTATAAAGTCAGCAAAAACAAGACTGGGAGCTGACTGTAGGTCAAATTACCAGCTCCTTATTGCAAAAATCAGTCTTAAATGAAGGAAGTAGGGGAAACCACTAGGCCACTCAGATATGACCTAAATAAAATCTTTTATGATACAGTGGAAGTGACAAATAGATTCAAGGTGTTAGATCTGGTAAGAGTGCTTGAAGAACTATAGACTGAGGTTCATAATATCACACAGAAGGGGGTGACGAAAACCATCTCCCCCCAAAAAAGAAATGCAAGAAGGCAAAGTGGTTGTCTGAGGAGGTCTTAAAAATAGCTAAGAAAATAAGAGAAATGAAAGGCAAAGGAGAAAGGGAAAGATATACCCAACTGAATGCAGAGTTCCAGAGAATAGCAAGGAGAGATATGAAAGCCTTTTTAAGTGAGCAATTCAAAGAAATAGAGGAAAGCAAAAGAGTGGGAAAGACAAGATATCTCGTCAAGAAATTGGAGATACCAAGGAAACATTTCACGAAAAGATGGACAAAATAAAGGAGAGAAAATGAAAGGACCTAAAAGAAGTAGAAGAGATTATAAAGAGGTGGAAGAATACACAAAACTGTACACAAAAGGTCTTAATGACCTGGATAACAATGATGGTGTGTTCACTCACATAGAGCCAGACATCCTGAAGTATGAAGTCAAGTGGTCTTAGGAAGCATTACTACAAACAAAGCTAGTGGAGGTGATGGAATTTCACCTATTCATCTATTTCAAATCCTAAAAGATGATGCTGCACTCAACATGCCAGCAAATTTGGAGAGTTCAGCAGTGGCCACAGGACTGGCAAAGGTCAGTTTTCATCCCAATCCCAAAGAAAGGCAATGTGAAAGAATGTACAAGCTACTGTACAATTGCACTCATTTCATATGCAAGCAAGATTACACTTAAAATCCTTCAAGCTAGGTTTCAGCAGTACGTGGACCAAGAACTTCCAGATGTACAAACTGGATTTAGAAAAGGCGGAGGAACCAGAGATCAAATTGCCAACATCTGCTGGATCGTATAAAAAGCAAGGGAATTCCAGAAAAACACATCTGCTTCACTGACTACACTAAAGCTTTTGACTGTGTGGATCACAACCAACTGTGGAAAATTCTTAAAGAGATGGGAATACCAGACCCACATTACCTGCCTCCTGAGAAGCCTGAATGCAGGTCAAGAAGCAACAGTTAGAACTGGACATGGAACAAGAGTTGGCTCAAAATTGGGAAAAGAGTATGTCAAGGCTGTATATTGTCACCCTGCTTATTTAACTTATATGGAGAGTACATCATGTGAAATGCTAGCCTGGATGACTCACACACTGGAATCAAGGTTGCCAGACGGAATACCAACAGCCTCAGATAAGCAGATGATACCACTTTAATGGCAGAAAGTGAAGAGGAACTAACGAGGCTCTTGATGAAGGTGAAACAGGAGAGTGAAAAACCTGGCTTAAAACTCAACATTCAAACAACTAAGCTCATGGCAACTGCTCTGATTACTTCATGGCAAACAGATGGGAAAAAAGTGGAAACAGCAACAGATTTTATTTTCTTGAGCTCCAAAATCATTGCGGACTGTGATTGCAGCCACGAAATTATTTCTTTTTTCTTTTTTCATTTATTTGTATTAGTTGGAGGCTAATTACTTTACAGTATTGTAGTGGTTTTTGCCATACATTGACATGAATCAGCCATGGCTTTGTATGTGTTCCTCATCCTGAACCCCCCTCCCACCTCCCTCCCCATCCCATCCCTCTGGGTCATCCCAGTGCACCAGCCCCAAGCACTTGTCTCATGCATCCAACCTGGACTGGCGATCTGTTTCACACTTGATAATATACATGTTTTGATGCTGTTCTCTCAGATCATCCCACCCTCACCTTCTCCCACAGAGTCCAAAAGTCTGTTCTATACATCTGTATCTCTTTTTCTGTTTTGCCTATAGGGTTATTGTTACCATCTTTCTAAATTCCATGTATATGCATTAGTATACTGTATTGGTGTTTATCTTTCTGGCATACTTCACTCTGTATAATGGGCTCCAGTTTCATCCATCTAATTAGAACTGAATCAAATGAATTCTTTTTAATGGCTGAGTAATATTCCATAGTGTATATGTACCACAGCTTCCTTATCCATTTATCTGCTGATGGGCATCTAGGTTGCTTCCATGTCCTGGCTATTATAAACAGTGCTGCGATGAACATTGGGGTACATGTGTCTCTTTCAGATCTGGTTTCCTCAGTGTGTATGCCCAGAAGTGGGATTGCTGGGTCATATGGCAGTTCTATTTCCAGTTTTTTAAGGAATCTCCACACTGTTCTCAAAGAGATACCACTTTGCTGACAAAGGTCAGTATAGTCAAAGCTGTGGTTTTTCCAGTAGTCGTGTATAGATGTGAGAGTTGGGCTGTGAAGAAGACTGAGCCCCGAAGAATTGATGCTTTCAAACTGTGGTGCTGGAGAAGACTCTTGAGAATCCCTTAGACAGCAAGGAGATCAAACCAGTCAATCCTAAAGGAAATCAACCCTGAATATTCTTTGGAAGGACTGATGCTGAAGCTGAAACTCTAATACTTTGGCCACCTGATGTGAAGAGCCAACTCATTGGAAAAGACCCTGATGTTGAGAAAGATTGAGGGCAAGAGGAGAAGGGGGTTGACAGAGGATGAGCTGGTTCGATGGCATCACCGACTCAATGGACATGGGTGTGAGTAAATTCTGGGAAATAGTGAAGGACAGGGAAGCCTGGCATGCTGCTGTTCTTGGGACTGCAAAGAGTTGGACATGACTTAGTGACTAAACAACCACAATAGCAATGTCTAAAAAGAAAAATATAGCTTATGTGTAGTTTATCCCAGGAACTCTGGAATTGTTCAATGTTCAAAAATCAATTTCATACATCATATTAACTGTCAATAAAGAAAACACAATTGTGTCAACTGACATAGAAATCTTTAGCAAAATTCACCATCCTTTTTTTAAAATTAGTGGATAATCACTTTACAATGTTTTTTGGTTTCTGCTGTTCAACAATATGAATCAGCTATTCCCCTCCCTCTTGAGTCTCTCTCCCAACCCCCCAGTCCCACTCCTCTAGGTCATCACAGAGCACTGAGCTGAGCTCCCTGTGTTATACAGCAGCTTCCCACTAGCTGTCTATTTTACACATGGTAGTGTATATATATATACACACATACACACACACATATACATACATATATATACACATATATATATGTAGTAGTATATATATACATATATATGTAGTATATATATATATACATATATATGTAGTATATATATATATATATATACACACACATATATATGTCAGTGCAACTCTCTCAATCAATATCCACTTAAGACAATAACTCTCAGCAAACTAATAGAACTGAAGTTTGTCAGCCTGAATAAGGGCATCCATAAAAAACTTACATCTAATATCATACTTAATTGTAAGCAAACTAAATGCTTTAAGAATGTCTATTCTGTTTTATTTTATTTTATTTTTTTATTTTTTTAAAAATTTTTTATTAGTTGGAGGCTAATTATTTCACAACATTTCAGTGGGTTTTGTCATACATTGATATGAATCAGCCATAGATTTACACTTATTCCCCATCCCGATCCCCCCTCCCACCTCCCTCTCCACCCGATTCCTCTGGGTCTTCCCAGTGCACCAGGCCCGAGCACTTGTCTCATGCATCCCACCTGGGCTGGTGATCTGTTTCACCATAGATAGTATACATGCTGTTCTTTTGAAACATCCCACCCTCACCTTCTCCCACAGAGTTCAAAAGTCTGTTCTGTATTTCTGTGTCTCTTTTTCTGTTTTGCATATAGGGTTATCGTTACCATCTTTCTAAATTCCATATATATGTGTTAGTATGCTGTAATGTTCTGTATCTTTCTGGCTTACTTCACTCTGTATAAGGGGCTCCAGTTTCATCCATCTCATTAGGACTGTTTCAAATGAATTCTTTTTAAC